>NW_023458559.1:16615822-16654742 GCF_013731165.1 Rhagoletis pomonella | reverse complement strand
TTTTTCTGGCGGCAGATAACGTTCTTCCTCTTCTTTTATGTTAAACTCATACAAATTTATGATGTCGCTGCCGCGTTCAAATAAATCATGTCGCCATCGACAATGCATTTAGATAATGAAGATGACAAATTGGAAGCCGTAGCTCGTCGTTTTCAATGTGTTCAGAACTTTTCTGTTAAATTTATTTTGCTTCTGGCTGGGCTCTGTTAAAATTCGATTGTCTCTGGCTTGCCGCTCTGAAATGCGCTTCGCCAGTTTTGTTGGTATTTAACAGTTTCCACGCTGATTCGTTCTTGGTCCTTCTCTATAAATATACGTTCTCTGAATCAGCTACGCTAACTACCGGATTTCATACAACAACATCGATTCGTAATAGAGCATAACAGAATGCAAGCGTCTATCGTGCGTCGTACGAATTCTTAATAGGGGGGTAAGTCAAATATTAGTGGCATTGTGCTACTATGATAGCACGGCCGAGTAATCATAGTCAACTTATGTACAATAGTCGAACAAATTATATCCGCACCAAATTTTGACAAGTTTTAAAATATTATTTTTGTTGGTAAAAGTTTTATAGTTCATTCTTTAACCACATTCGTATGAATACAAGTTTAAAGGCAGTGTCACACGACTGGGTATTTGGTGCAAATCGTATCCCAATTGTATGAATACTCAAAAATTTCTGTTTATCTCAATCACAAAAAATAGTTTGTTGAAAATTTTCAATAGAATTTTGTTGTATTGCACCAATCACTTGACTACATAACAAAAAAAAAACAAAAATTGTTGGTGGGAACACCAAATTTCTTTACGGCACCAGAGGCAAAATAGATTTTAGACTAGGGCTGCCATAATCCTGAACCCATCGACCAGGACACTTATTCCCTATAAATATAATTTCTTTGGTTCATGATCAAGATAATTTAGTTAGGCTGTCTGAAGTGAAGCAATTCTAAAAGACTTACCCAATAAGGACTGAAAAAAGTGCTTCCCTGCATGCTTCCTGGAAAGGGGTTTCCCATTTACAATTTACGCGAATGTATTCAATATATGTTTATATTATTTAGCATTACAAATAGGATTCAATAAGCATTTTAAGTCTCAATAAAACATATTTGATCTGAACCCAAAATATTCAAATTCCTTAAATAAGTATGATTTTTGTGAACTAAAAACAGCTTTAAAAGAACTTCTTCAAAAGGACTTCAGAAGATCGTCATACAAAAGCCCTCGTGGAAGCTCTTCTTTGAGTAGCGAAAGCAGAATCCCTTCAATTTGTGCCACTCTGTACAAAAAAGGAAGGAGAAAAAAAATGACTTTCAGAAGGCCCTTTGGAAGAGATTTTAACTCCTGAAATTATCTACTGAGTAGTATGTGTGACCCGTCCGCCGTATACCTACTCAGGAAGTTGCATTTTTTTGGCATTTTCCTGAAGATACAAAATTAGATTTTAACCAAATAAACTAAAAAGAAAGAAAGTAAACTCACCAGACATTGTTCGATATGTTATAAAAAATGTTTCATGATCGATTTTCGACTACTACGGACAGAAAGCTTAACCTTTTTTTTTCAAAGCAAAAATCGAATAAAAGTTAGATGGGTGTCTGCATTGACCTTCATTAAAAAACCAGGACAATTTAAGTGTGGACCAGGACAATTTGTTTAAATCAGGACAAATCCTGGAAAACCAGGACGTTTGGCAGCCCTATTTTAGACCCATTGTTTTTTCTGCGAATGCGCTTAGAGTTACACGTAGAATCCTTCTGTGCTATACGCACTTAGTCGAAAAATCTCCCATACAAATTGACCTACCCTAATATACATATGTACATATGTATGTATACTTATGTACATACAAACATATGTTTTACATATGCTAAGTACACACAAACATACGCTTTTACGATTCTTTGGCAGGTGGAATTTTTCACTTCCACGCTCAACCAGCCAACAAGATCGTGTTAAATATGTCAAGCATAGAACGCCCACATGTCGCTTTTATTCACTGTTAAGTATAAAGTCTCTTTTGCGTAGAACAATTAAAAGTACTTGTCATGCTTGAAACTACGGTTTGCTCACCCTAACTTTCAACACGATAACTGGCCCTGCACGATACACTTTTATTTATTTATTTACGCACTTACTAAATTATATCCTTGTAAAACTGTTTGCAGGCCAACTCCTGCAACATCAAATCAATAATTGAATAATTGTAATTTGGCTATGGTCGACAGCCTTTCCCTGATCGCTGTTCACTGTCCGCCTAGTCGTTTAGTGTGTGCTGCAACTGCATGTAGACATTTTATCATAACGAAGCAGACAATGACTTGACATAAATTCTTGCCTATGACGAATTAGTGTGAAAAAGTTCAAGGGATTACAAGAATGAATCGAGTTGAAGAGCACTAGAGCAAACAGTGGTTGATACGTTCCTATTGATAAGGTTCTCATTTAAAATTGTTCATCGGCTTTGTTTGTACAATTAAATAACAAATAGCTAGCAGTAAAAAGTGGGCGTCACTTTGTGGAAGTTCAGTAATTATGTGATTAAAATATACAAACACCAATAAGCAGGTGCTCCTTCAACTTGATGCTCCAACTAAAAGTGAGGTAGAAAAGGTGGGTAGAGCTATTAAAACACTACCTTAAATGCCGTTGCTATAATACGGTGTTCACATGAGGCGATTTTACAGGCAACTTTTAGTTGAAAGCAACAATCGCCTGGTGTGAACGGCCTTTCCACTAATCGCTTCCAATGAAGTTGGGGTGCAGCCAACTTTTGATTCAACTAATCGCCTCTAAAATTGCTTAGAAAATCGCCTCATGTGAACACCGTATGAGCGTTGTGCTATGTCGACCTTAAACGCAGTAGAGCTGATTGGTTGGCGCCTCGTTCATTACTTTCATACTCCAAACATAATATTTTCCGCTTCCCAATTTTGTGTTATTTAAATGCATTTTAGTAATTTAGCCTTGTTATCCCGACTAGTCATGATTAATTTTTGTTCATCATTCACCTATGTATGTATGTAGATGTATACATACACATATAACTGTACATATGTACATATATGCAGTATGTACACATTAAGTGTTTTTACTCACCTGTGATGCTGACGGATTCGTCTGTGTCAGATGGCTGCCCAAGTGATATGCGGCTGCTGGGCTTGGCGCAAAGTACCCTGGCGTTATACCTGAAATTTGAAGTGCAGATAAGTAAATTATGGAATTCTGGTAGCCCTACTCATTGTTTAAATAATTGCCATCTTATTCAAAATACAAAGATAAAAGTTGAAATGATCCATTGTTAAATTTTTCATAACCAAATTATCTTGTCAAAAGAAAAAGGGTTAAATTTCTGACATCATGTAATTGTTTTATGATTCAGCTTTCTATATATTTTAAGTTAGTGTTATTATTCAAAAGTGCCAGTTCACTTCAAAGTAAAAAATAATAGTAAAAATCTAATTGTTTGTTGTTTATCTATAATTACAAGCGCCATTCCAACAATTTCTTCCTGCTGTCTGGTATTTTTCAATGAAGACAATAATTGAATTCAATATTTCGTGCACAATGACTACAATTGCTACTTTTTAGCTACCGCAACACTAGCTCATGTAGTCCATATCCGCCAGTAGATATGTATGTATGTATGTATGTGTGTACGGATATATGTACAGTGATAGCTCTCATAGGCGGACGCTCTAATGAGCGGAACTCTGCAATAAACGGGCACATTGGGAAAGAACAATTTTTAGTTTAGTGTCCAGTTATAAAAAAATGTATCCCATACGAGGACGCGAGGCTCTAACAAGCGGCCAATTTTTCATTTTTTTCAGTCAGATGTTGACTCTTGCGCTTGTACAGATGTATACGTACACAAGAACATAGTCCATATTCAAAGATATTTCCTTTCCTAGAAAATGTGTAGCTTCTACGTTGCCCTCTTCTTGCTGCTTAAGCGAAGCGGGCAATAAGATTTGTTGGTAGGAAAGAAAACGCCATAGATTTGAATTTGTTTTTAATTCATCCTGTTTTTGTCTATTGAAGAACAAATATTTTAATTTAGAAACCCGGAATTTCAAAATTTTAAATTTGAATTTTAACGATATTTTTTACGAAATTCCCACAAGCGGACATAAACTAAAACCTCCCTATTATAATTGCCATTCGTACGGTCATCAGGTATGTAACTTGAGAATAGAAATCGCTGCATCTTTTAGGCGCATCAATATTACAAAGTTATCAGTGTTGCCAGAACTTTTTGGGCCGACCGGCTAGATTGTCAAAAAAAAGCGGCTAAAAACGGCTAAAATGTTTTAGTGAAAATTCACATGCTTTATTTAAATAAATCGCAAGAAACGAAAGACTAGTTAACACCATTAATTTATATCGAGTGTATATTCCTCATCATCAAATGAATCACTATTGTATATATCACCTGAATTCATTAATTTTAAGAGATCGTCATCTACAGTAAAATTATGGCAGCATTTTTTTTCACGTTTTAAACCGTATCTTATATATAAAATAGCGTTTAACGTTTTAACGCACATTGGATTTCTTTGCTTAGTTTTTGTTATATTCATTGAACTAAATATTCGCTCTACTTCTGCATTACTTATAGGCAAAACAAGAAAACTAAAAACTAGGTTGGAAAGGTCAGAAAAAGGGTTTTCTCCTAGGGCATTTCGAAATTGATAAACTTCGGCCCAAAATTTTACAGTTGAGTCTAAATTACTCCAGGTATGTAACGTTAACCGTTGCCATTGCATCTCTATGGATGTTATTTCGTCGGCATTATATTTGTGTTTTTGTTGCTGTAGTTGAACAAATACTTTTGGTTTAATTACTCTTAATGCATTTCCAACCGAAAAAAGTCAATTTTTTTAGTGTGGCAATATTTGTAGGGAGGCGTTGGCGTAATTCCTTTATTAAAGTGATAATAAAATAGCGACCATTTTCTCGAATTTTTTTCTCGGCTTCGTGGTCAAAAGCGTTTGTGCTTACTTCTGTTTTTAAATACTCTTCAAAACTGTGATAAAACTGAGGAAATGGAGCAAGGTATGGTTCCAACGGGGAGCATATAGGATCAAATGTGTCCGCGCTAATAACCACTAGGGAGCATAGATGCGAAAGTAAAACATTGAGTTCATTAAAAATCTTCATTGGGTCTGCATTATTGCTTTCGAACAACTTGTTTACTTTTTGCATCTGAAAATTAGGCAAATAGTAAAATCGGCTAAAAACGGCTAACTTTTTTTACAAACCGGCTAACAAATCGGCTGCCGGCTAGATCGAATTTTCTCCGGCTAGTTGCTATCAATACCGGCTAAATCTAGCCGGAAAACGGCTAAAATGGCAACGCTGATAGTTATATCCCGAGCTAATAAAAGGAAGGTAATAAAAAGGACGGTAAAAATAGAAGGGTAGTTTCATTTATTAACATTCGTTGTTGTTGCCGACCACTTGACTTTTAACATGTTTATGACACTTAACTAAAATCATGTTACCAGATTTAGTAGCAGCAAAAATTTTTTTTCTTGAAAAAGAAAAAAAAAATGTGAGGTCAGTGAGGCTGGATGAAAATATTAAAGAAAATTATTGCGCGTTTCCAAACTGCAAGAATTCGGTACACCTGTGTAGAGGTTTAAAAATAAAGTTTTTTGCTTTTCCGAGGATAGAATACGTAATACGATCTAATGCAGTTTGATGACAAATTGCTGACGCAAAATATTTTTAAACCTCTAAACGATGTACCGTTATCCGTGGAAGAGGGAGGAGTTTGATTTAAAATGATGCCCTGCAACTTGTAACAGTACCCATTTGTGGATTCTCGGAATTTCTGATAACCACAACTTTATTTTTTGTCAAAAATTTTGAAATGAAACTACCTTAATGTATCATGGTTCTGAGTAGCTTTTCAGAAGTTCTAGAGTTCTTGAAAAGGAAAAAAAAGTTGTGGATATTTTGTGTATGCCAGATTCACGGAGCATACGACATATGGTAAGGGCAAATAAAACATTGTTCTGAGTAGCTTTTCAAAAGTTCTAGAGTTCTTGAGATCCTGAAAAGGAAAAAGAAAGTTCTGCAAAATTATATAAATAAATTAAGAAAAAATTTAAATTATTTAAAACTGTTCTGCGTAGCTCTTCAATAGTTCTAAAGTTCCTAGCTCCGCTCCGGAATTTTATTTCGTTCCGAGCTCCACTCTTGCTGCACTCCCGCTCCCAATAAAAAACTTTTGTTTATTTATTTATTTACATATCAAGCCCTAACCGCCAAAAAACCTAAGCGACGTTTTTATGAAATTTTTTTTTTTTTGATGCAGAAATGGATCTAAATCAATAGTCGGCACGCCATAGAACATTTGTTCATGCTCATTTCAAACGTATTCTTAAAATATGCTATTAAAAGACGTTCTTAATATTTCCATAGGGATATGGTAAGTTTCGGTTAATACAAGAGACATATGTGTATGCGTTTGTGAGCCTGTCGCTCATTTACTTTAATACTGTCATAACTTAAAAAACCTAATATTCGAGAAAAACGGCTTTAAAGTTTTGAATTAACATATAATCCCATAGTAAAAAATTAATACATATTTGGTACTAGTGAGCTACTGGTAAATGGTACCGCTATGCATTTTTTACACAAAACAGAATAAGATTTAACGTTTATTCTTGCATACTTAACCCGATTTTTAGTTCGTATGCACTATTTATATCTGCGGGCGATGAGGCATGATGGATACGGTGACCAGATTTCTGTGGACAAAAATTGGGACATTTCCAAAGCTTCGAATCCGAACATATAATTTTATTTTTAGAATAAACAGACATAACATATATTAGATGTTTTATTTAAAACAAGAGAAAGAAAAAATATATACTTTTCATATTCATAAATTGTTTGAGGTAATTAGTATTATTTATATTTTTTCACTAATATGGTTCACCAATATGGTTAAAAGAAAACAACAAACTTAACAAATACATAGTCATAAAAACCTTTAAAAAAAAATTGAAGAAAGAATGATAGACTGCAATATAGCGAGAGTTTCACAGAATAAAACATAACCAAAGTACATAGAAAATAAGGATGCTATGTTTATGGCTCCTTAGTCTATGTTTTTTGTGATAACGAAAGTGCTACTACGTTTGTCTGAAAAGCGGGTCACAGGAAGACTTCTAATAAATTAACCCTTTGAAGACCGTATTAAGTTGGGTGGGGCTAGAACTTTTTGACCGCGTATTATTTATTATCCGTTAATCCTTAAAAATTAACTGCCATAAAATTTGAATGTCTATGATTTTTGGTTTGATCGTTATGAAATATTGCTTATAACTGTTTACAAAGTTTCCTAACAACAACCAAAAACCCTTGTCAAGGTTATATGTTTTTAGTTCATTATTTATTACTACCAGACCCGGCGAATATCGTCCCGCCTAAAATTATTGTTTTTATTGAAACATTTGGTCCAACGTTTTCAGCAACAATTCACGTTGCCGTTTGGTTTTGTCGGAATTATCTCGGGAATTAACTGCAGTTTATCCGGATTAAGTCCTAGAGTTAATTCCCAAACTTAAATCGGATCAAGGGAATTTTCGATGACAACACTGACCAAAACTTAGAGAGCGTGGAATATACGGAAAATTCAAAATTAGCACGGACATATACCTTTTCATCGGTAATGCAGTCACCATACTATTTAAAATAGGAATCCAATTTAAAATGAATAAGAACTTATTTCGGTGACTGAATTACCGACGACAGGTTGGATGTCTATGCTAGTTTTGCAGTTTCTTTGTGTTTTACGCTAACTGAGCAAATAAAGCAACTGATTGCTTCATCCGCGGTAGCCGAGTGGTGGAAGCTGCATACTCCAAGCCCGTAGGTACCAGGTTCGATCCTCGGTTGGAGCGATTGCCAAAAAAAAATTTGTTTTTATTATTTCCTTTATTTTTCTAAATTTTATTTGATTTATATATTTAATTGTGTTTTATTTTATTTTCGTCTGTTTTATTTTATTTCACATTTTTATTTTATTATTAGTTAATTAAAATTTTTAGAGTTTAATTTTACTAAAAAAGTCAAAAAACAACTAACTAAAAACAACTTTAAAATAAAAAATATGGAAGCTATAATTGAATCAATAAAATAAATTAAATTAATATTCTACCGGCCGTGGGATTCGGACCTACGACCTCGCGGCTCGTAAATCCGCATTACTGCCGTCTGTCAAGGCACAATTTTGATCAGATCAATTGCGGCGTTAGTCCGGATCAACGTTACCGTCTGTCTATGCTTTAAGCGCACATATTTTCGCATCATTGCTTTGCCTGCTTCTGCCCGCTTAACGTAGCTTGGCACATTTGGCAAACAGCAAACATACACACAAATAGCCTTTTTTTGAAAAGTATGACTTTTGTTTCAAAATTTTTGTTATATTAGAAAATAACTATTATTTAATGCAGAATATAAGTAATCATTTCAATGTTTAATGCAAAGAAGAAATACTGCATTCGATATATTCGTTTTTGATTTATAGCAGTTTTAAAAACGATTTGATGATTTTTTACCACATTTTGGCATATTGACACGCCCTATTTATAGGTTCCTTCAAATACTGTTGAAATTATCCTTCCCAGATAGCTAAGCTTTGAAATGCAAAAAACCATTTTCAAATCGGAGCAGTCAGTGCGAAGTTATTACATTATATACGTATTTTGGGACTTTATTTTATCAGATGTGTAGAAGATATTTTATAAACTTACCCTTTTGTTGAAAAAAAATAATTTATTATGTTATTAATTTTATTTTTTTAAATGTTGCTGAACTACTGCAACATGGATGGTACGCAAGTAGTCACATCGAAAAGGTGCTGAAAAGTAATTGGTGCTATAATTGTGGCAAGAGGTTCAGCTTTTTGCCTCTAAAGTCTCAACTAAAGCAAACCTTTAAAAAAATTATCTAATAGCGTTTTCTTTTCTCGAAAAAAAGGCTGCACTTATTCTGCCTTGTGTTAGCGCTGTCACATTTTCATATTCTTTTCTCAGCCCTTTCACAAGGCGTCGTGTTCTTTTCTCAGCAGGTTGCGCTCTGATCCGGCGAAACAGCTGCCTTTTCTGCCCTCAAATAAGCGTGAGAGTGAGAGTTGCATGGTTGATTTTTAATTTAATCTTGTAAAAATGCAATTATTTTCCCTATCAGAAATAAGTGTTTTGCTTTAAAATTGTTAAAGACTTATAGGCCAAGTGAATAATTCAGCTTTATTAAGTTCTGTTTCATTCTCATATAAAGAGCGCAACATTTTCTCAGGTTTCAGGGCAACGCAAAGCAAGAGTTCCCATATAAAAGGGCAGAATTTTTTTTTGAGAAAAGAAAACGCTATAAGCAACAAGATTTATATATAAATCAATCAATATCAATGTCGGTCATCAAGGGCTTGGTAAAGAAAACACTGAAAATCGGGATTTAATCGATATAAATATGAAAAATCGGGACACTTACACGTCCCGACGTTTAAAAAATATTCAGCGGACAAATTTTCTCGAAATCGGTACTGTCCCGCCAAAATGGGTACGAGTGGTCACCTCAATGATTGGCCTCTTTTTTTGGAAGGCACACAGCATATAATTTTGACATTTTTTTTAAATACTTACCCAGCCAGCAAGAAAACGTACATTTTACGAACATTATGTTTTACGAGGGATTCTCGTATCGCCAAAAAGTTAGAGAAAAGCTCGTAAACGATAAAACAAAAAAATATAATAGAAAGAGGCTTGTAGTAATTTGTCAGTACAAGAAAAAATTTTAGTTTTGTTGACAATTTTTCTTCAATCACAATATTTCATAAGTAGTTTGTTAAATATTCAATTTAAGAAAATTATTAAGTATGTGATTTATTGGCAGACTGGTGCAAACGCCAAGGACGATCTACCACTTTCTTTTATAATTAAACTTCTTGTAAGTAGCTACTACATATGTAATTCAAAAATACAAATTAATTTAACGAGTTTTGCAATTCTTTCACAGGCTGCGCGGAGCAACACTAAAGGATTTAAACGTTTAATTCCCCTATCTCGTAAGTTTATAGTTATTTATTTTTTTAATTTGCTAGTTTATTAGGTCTTTGCAGTTATTGAACTTAATGTTTTATTGATAATATGGCTTCTCAATTAAAAAGGCGTGCGAAATCCGAAGCCTTATCCGTACTAGCGTCAATAAATTATTCATTAAAAAAAAATTATTACAGATGAGGTAGCAGAACTTTTCTCGTGGAAGGGAACAGGTACCAAAAGCAGCGCTATTGGTTTGGCAACGACTGCGGCAATTAGAAGTACGGATCATAATATTATTTATTACCACTTTTTACTTAATTAAATTTTCCGGTTTCCAATGGAGATTAATCTTTCACTTTATTTTCTTAGGGGCTTTTCGTTAAAAATTTAACTCCCACGAAGAAGTTTTATTTCCGTTTCAAAGAAGCACTTCCAATATGCACACAACCGGCAAAAAAAATTGGCAGCCTATCGGCAAAAACGATAAAAAATAAATTCAGCTACTTTATAATATATATTAAACCCCTCTTATTTAATTGTTAATTTGTTAATAGATAGTTTGTTAATATTTATTTATCTGAAAATATCTTCACATATACAGTGCCGGGAAAAAATATTGGCACAGAGAATTTTTCGCCATGAATGCAAAGTTTTTATTCTGATTTATTCTCTAATTGTTTTTTATAAAAATATACACCCCTATTGCGAATGTCGACTGGCAGTAGATAAACGACTATTAAGCGATTATCGATTATCGATGCTATTGCGAGTGTCGCTTAGTCGCTCAATTAGCGACTGTGAATACTTTTTAATCGCTCATCCTTCTATTGCTGTTTTTTAGTCGTTGGAGTTTGCGTTTATAAAATTTACATAAGAAAGTGGTACTATAATGGATAAAAAGTAAGTCAATTGAACTGGAAGTTGTAAAAAATTGTGAAATATACATATGCATGTATGTGTCTGAATTACAGATCAAAAATTATAAGCAACAAAAGGCAACTTGCGCGGTTGTTCGTACTGATGCAGGAGAGTGAAGACATAGGCAAAGGAATTTCCGGAAAGAGTAGGGCAGGAAGTTCCGCTTCTATTGGAAAAGATACATATACAATATTTCTTGTGCATATAACTCCGTCTACGCCATCCACAGTGTTTTTGCGCAGAGCCAACATCAAAAGTTTATACCAAAAAACTGCATAATTTATTAATTGACTAGTGCTCGGAAATTTGAAATCTTTATTTTAAATTAAAGTTGAATTCTTTTAATACACTTGTTATGTTGTTATGTTAAAGTTTTTAAACTCGGGTCACGCGTTTGGACACAAAAACCCAACATCATTGTACAAAAAACTTAACCGTACCGTATTTCTTAAACTTCCATAAAGTTTATTAATAAGGAAAACAGCTTTTCCTGCAAATCATGTAAAGCCTAAAAACTGTGAAGCATCGGGAACGCAACTTCTATTCATAAAACTCACACATGTACATACACCTTCCAAGTCCAAGGGATCCGACGAATCTCGCAATTCCCTCCTTGCTTTAGCTAACTCTACTAATCTATTAGCTTCCGCATCATCTTCCTCATCACTAAACCATATTTCAACTGTGTACATTTTTTTAATTTTATAATAAAAGCAATTATTTTAAAAATTATGTAAATAAAACACTCAAGAAACAAATGTAAACAAATAAACAGCTGTTTACAATTCTGTCAACCATTCACAATAGTACAAATTTTTATCGATCAAGTTACACAATAGCAAAATAAAAGATGATCGACTCGATCGACAAATTTCTATTCTACTGCCAGTCGACACTCGCAATAGGGGCCATAGTTAGTATGAAGTTCTACTTTCAAATAAGATTTTTTAGAAAAATTCAAAGTATGCAGTTTTATAGCCCATTTAATTTTAGTATAATAAAGAGCACGCTTGAATAGCTAGAAAACCTCTTTGTTATTTGATAATTTTTTATACGCAGTTTCTTCCATACAAAAAAAAATGTCGCACATAATTTGCATGGAAGAAACTGCGTGAAAAAATTGCCAAAAATCAACGCGGTTTTCTGGCAACTCCAAGCTTGCACTATGTTATACTAAAATATAATGGGATATAAAACTGCATACTTAGAATTTTTCTCAAAAATCTGATTTGAATGTAGGTTTTCATACTAACTATATTTAAAAAAAAATAATGTGCGGAAAGAAATTCAAGTAAAAAACTTTGCATACATTGTGAAAAATTCTCTGTGCCAATACTTTGATCAAGCACTATAAATATTTATTAATTATAATTCCATTCAATAAAAGAACTACAATCATTTGAATTAATTAATTGCCTCTATTTTTAGCATTCAAAAACAGTAGATAAAGCAGTGTAAAAAAATGCTTTTTTAACGTAAATTAATCGTTTACGAGACTCGTTTACAATTAAAAAACGGACGTAAAAATATTCGCATACGAATGCTTTTTCGATCCGTTTACGACTGTTCGTAGGCGATGCACAATTTAAAGCGAAAAAGTGCTCGAAAAAACGGCTATCATAAACGATTTTTAATCCGGTTTTTCTTCGAGAAAATATCCAATTACGAGCTTGTTTACGATGATTTTTCTGGCTGGGTATATACATACATATGTATGTAAGTTTTAATATATCTTTCTTAAGAGTAGACTTTATTTCCAAAGAAAGATTTTGAATATTTTTTTTTTATTTTTTTTTTGGAATAGCTCTTTTGCATTTAAAAAGTTAGATGGGCCAATTTGATCGTAATATTAGCTTATTCACGAACATGTTCATTTAACTGGCTCCTGCCTGTGCAACATGTGTAATTCGCGAATTGCTAAAAAATCGCGTTGATTTTGTTCATTTTTTTTGCTGGCGGTGTTATTATTTTCTTCCACACAAAAAAAAAAATGTCGACATAGTATGGAAGAAACTGCGTCAAAAAAAAAAAATGTTCAAAAATCAACACGATTGTTTTACAATTTCAAACATGCACTTTGTTATATCAAAATTTAATGGGCTATAAAGCTGAATACTTAGAATTTTTCTAACAAATCTGATGTGAAAGTTTTAAATTAGTACGCAAATTTATTGAATTTTCCTGAGTTTTGCACAAAGTTTAGTTATTTTATTTTTAGGTTTTTTGTTGTTGTAGTGAGATATATTTTGTAATAAGAAATTAGCGAAAAGAAATTAGAATAAAAAGCTTTGCATGCATTGCGAAAAATTCTCTGTGCCAATCCTTTTTTCTGGCACTGTATGTATTAAATGCATACTTTCCAAAACTTCTGATTTTCTGCTTAATGTATGGTGGCTATTGTTAACTCGAGCAATAATTTTACCAAATTGAATAATGCTAATTTAAAACCTCTCACTACTAAAAACTCCCGGCCCATGCCCAATGAAATTGAGAAATAAGGAAATCTGGCAGTTCCTTAAACGCGAAGTTTCAATGCAGAGGGTGAAGATATAGTTTTTTTATTGTAGATGTATCGTTATGAGGGAGGATACTTCTTATCTAGTCGTAGTTAAAGTTGATGACTTCACAAGTTTTAGCATATGTCTTCGCTTCGATTTTGTTACTTTATTAAACATGAAGTATATCTATGAGGGTTGTTACCTACCTACATACATATTTACTATTTACAAAGAGAAGGGGGAATTCTAGTCATATATATTCATACATACGCATGTATTTAAGTACGATAGACATTACGCGATGTTTGTTGTTATTCTTGCGTGTCATATAGAAATTTGTCTTTTAGCAAATAATGTACTTCCTGAGAGCAGGGTTGTTGTAGGAGGAGCGAGGGTGTGGCTTTGTGCCATCGCATACACATACATAGGTACTTGTATTAAGTAAATTTTATACATGGATTTTAATCACACAAAGACACGAATGTACTACTTAAGCACTTATCGCATACTAAATACAAAGAGACGTGACTCAAAAATATCATAATTTCAGGAGGGCAAAAAATCTGTTTAAGCCTAGGTTTTACTCAGAAAATATATAAATATATTAGTGGTAGAGCTGGGATACTATCGATATTACCGCCACTCGATAGTTTTCGAAACGATAGTTGAAAACATCGATAGTATCGATAGTACTATCGTCGTGAGAAGTATTGAATTGAAATGCTAAATTGCTTAAAAATTAAATAATTAATAAATTTATAAATTACGTTGTAAGTTAAAGATATTATATAAATTTGTTTAAATTTGAGTGCACCAAAAAGAACTTCTTATAATAATAAAATAAACTTAATAATTTATGCGTCTGAATTATATATATATATGTTTGTCCCTTTTGAAGTGCAAAGAAGTGAAATTGGCTACAATTTCTAATGCTACAAAACAAAACAAAACATATTCGTTTAAATTGACAACTCATACTTATCAAACGCGCTTATCAAAATCCGGACAAAGGAAATTATTAACATTTTACCATATTATAAGAAAACGAATAAAGTACTGGTCAAAATAATAGCACCACAACATTTTTAGCAGTTTTGACTATTTTTTGTTTGTTTAGTGTCTAGTACTAATTTTTTATAAAAGTTCTACAAAACATAAAAAACTACAAAATCATTGAAATTTCAAGCTTTTTAATTCGAATTTCTATAAAAATTTTGTGTAAGCGGATTTATAGCTTATTAAATTTTACTATAACTCAGTGTAAGCTTATAGTTGCTAAAAATTCCAATAACAAAAAAGTTTTTTTTCCCGACTGTATTGTGAATTTTCTTGGATAAAAAAATTAATGTAATGTTAAGAGACGTAAAAAGAGAAGTTTCGCTAAAACCGACATCGATAGTTTTCAAAAACTATCGATAGTGGCGACAGTTTTCAACTATCGATACTATCGATATTATCCCAGCTCTAATTAGTGGGATACATGAAACGTTGCAAAGTTGTTGCACATGTGGTATTTGTTGCAAAATTTGCCACCTTGCGACATTACTTTTGTATGGAAAATTTCCTGCGACAAAATTGCGACAATGCTATGTATATAATAGGTTTATTAGCGTTCGCGTACACAAAAATTCAGCAAAGTAGGGGAAATTGAGAGACCAAATTAACATTACATTCTGATGAAAAGCTGCTAGTATCTGCTGGAAAAATTTTTGCCAGCAAGAAAAACAGTTGATCAAAGGCTTCCAATTTATGAAAATATGGAAATTTATTTTAGACTTAGATTTAGATTTATTATTATGATTTTTAAGTTTGAAATAACTTATTAGAACTGCAAATGTATTGGAAGAAAGCAAATACTCATTTACTCATGTTTGATTAGCAAATTGCTTTCGGAAAACTTTTAATTTATATTCTTTTCATGTTTTCTGTTTTATGGTTTTGTATATAAACAAAATTTCGATCAACTGTACTAAAAACTTGCAAGTTGTTGCTGGTTTTGCGTCCGCCTACTTTTACTAACATTTCTTTCTTTGAGAGAGATCAGATAAAAAGTCATTAGAATTTTGCTGCTGAGAGTTTTCTGCTGGAAGAATACGCGAATACACCTAATTTGAGCTGGCAGGCAATCATTGCAAAGACAAAGTCGCAAAACACATGTTTTTTTTTATTGTATTCAAATACTTCAACAAAAAGTATGTCAGTTTAGGCTACTTTGAAATATAATTGTAAAAACTTTTATTTTTTACTTCTGCGCGGCATTTCAAAAAATCCGGAGTTGCGATAGGTCGTTCATACAACTTTGTTTGCAACGTTGCGATTTCGTCAAAAATGCCACGTTATATGAATCGCACTATTAATACATAAAATCACCGAAACCACACAACCGATTTAAATTAAATTTTGTGAGTGTGCATAATTGACTCGCACTTGAAATATAGGACCCGATAGGTGGCGATGTTGTCGAGAAACATTTTTTGTTCCCCATGAAAACTTTTTTATACCCGAGCGCACTTGTGCACAAGGGTATATTAATTTTGTTCACATAACGGTTGTTTGTAACAGCCAAAACGAATCGAGATAGATATAGACAAATGTATACATAAATGATCAGGATGAAAAAAGAAATCGATTAAGCCATGTCTGTCTGTCCGTCCGTCTGTCCGTCTGTCCGTCCGTCCGTGTACACGATAACTCGAGCAAAAATTGAGATATCTCAACGAAAATTGGTACGTAGGTTTCTCTTAATCCAAGGTAGGTTGGTATTGAAAATGGGCGAAATCGGACTTTAACCACGCCCACTTCCCATATAACGGTAATTTCCAGAAATACGAAAACTGCGATATTTTAGTAACTACTGAAGATAATTCACTCAAAATTGATATTTACAATAATTTTTAGACAAAAAATAAGAATATTATAAATTTTTGGAAAATGGGCGTAGCCACGCCCACATATGGTTACATGTGTATATCTTGGTAACCGCTGCACCAATTTCTTCAAAACTTGGCAAAGTTATTGGCCTTCGCACAACATACCCAACGGCCGAAAATTTTTAAAATCGCTCAATAACCACGCCTACTTCCCATATAACGGTAATTTTCAGAAATACGAAAACTGCGATATTTTAGTAACTACTGGAGATTATTCACTCAAAATTGATATTTACAATAATTTTTAGACGAAAAATAAGAATATTATAAATTTTTGGAAAATGGGCGTAGCCACGCCCACTTATGGTTACATGTGTATATATCTTGGTAACCGCTGCACCAATTTCTTCCAAACTTGGCACAGTTGTTGGCCTTGGTACAGCATAAAAAATCGCCGAAACTTTTTATAATCGGACAATAACCACGCCCACATCCCATATAACGGTGATTTAGAGAAATACAAATTCTTCGATAATCAGTAAATATTGAAGCTAATTTATTCAAAATTGATGCTTGCAACAATTCTTTACCAAGAAATACGTGTATGGTAAAATTTTGGAAAATGGGCGTGGCACCTCCCACTTATGATCACATATAAGTATATCGGTAACCGTTTTACCAATTTGTACCAAACTCGGTGTGGTTATTGTGCTTGCCACATATAAGCAAAACGTTGAAAATTATTGAAATCGGACTAAAATTACGGCCGCTTTTCATATAACGGTAAATTTCAGAAATGCTTGAAACTTCAATATTTCGAAATTTAAGGACGCTAATTTACTCAAAATTGATACACCCCGGCTTACCATCTAGCGGTAGCTTTCGGAAAGGTGAAAAAAACATATATTTAATACTTGCGCCGGGTATTTAATGTTCGGCTCCGCCCGAACTTAGACTTTCTTACTTGTTTTAGTTTCCTTGGATTCCCTGTGGTGGCCGCTGTAATGTAGTGGTGCACACCACCATTCGGCAGGGCCTAGGTTCGAGCCTAGTTTCCTAACATAAAAACAGGCATAAACAAGTTTTTTCTAAAAGCGGTCGCCCCTCGGTAGGCAATTGCAAACCTCAAAGTGTATTTCTGCCATGAAAAAACAGTTTCTCATAAAAATACAATCGCCCTTCATAGTCGGCGTAAAATTGTGTGACAACATCAAAGCGTACGCCACAAATCGGAGGGGAAGCTCGGCCAAACACTAACATATTATGTATGCGCCAATCTATTATTGGGTTCCCTTTCTAAAACTTGGCACCCTCGTCTCTGCTTACAACGTACCGCTTCCTTGATGGCAGCCATTTCCACCTGAAAGACACTGCAGAAGTCCGGAATCCTTAGTAATCCCTCCCTACCCAGTCATCTCTTGAGGGAATATAGGCAGAGAAGGAGCTTCTGGCAGGCATTTCGGAGGCGCTGTAATCTAGGTGTCAAGGGCTCCGTGAAATAAGATAAGCTTAAATTTGGTTGCATAGAGCTAATGAATTACATTTTGCCGATAGCTTCCTTACAGCAGTACAAGACAACCGACGCCTTTTTTATCATTTTCTCAATGTTAGGCTTCCATGACAGCTTCCTATCGAGGATCAAGCCTAAGTACTTGACCCTGTATGAGAGCCGCGGACGAACAACCGCACTCGAGGGGCCACAACGAGTATCTTGTACTTCCTGGTAAACAAGACCAGTTCCGTTTTGCTAGGATCTACTGCGAGGCCACTCTTGATTGCCCACTAGTAACCTGCTTCAGGTAAACTTGAGGCAGAAAAAAGGGTGTTTAGAAATCGTCCTTTAGCCAAAATATGCACATATTCTACAAAGGCGATCACCCGACATCCCACTTTTTCCAGGTCCCCTAGAAGGTCGTTTACAACCGCAACGTAGAGCAGGGGAGGGAGAACACCAATTTGCGGAGTGCCCATATTGTCACTGCACTGAGTATAGGCGCTCCCCCACTCCGCCGCGACAGTTCTGTCACAAACTAAGCTGTAGATAAGCCCTATTAGGTTGATTTCAACCGCCCAATTATGAATAGACTTGAATATTACCTCTAGACTGACATTGCGGAAGGCTCCCTCCATATCGAGGAAGGCCCCTACTGGGTAAAGGCTTCATCTGACCACTTTAGCAATGTATGCAGGGTAGTATCCACCGAGCTTGCAATATGCATGTTAAGCTCTTGAAAGATAGTCACGAGGAATCGCGTTTCTTATGTACAGGTCTATCCATCTCTCTAGCGATTTTAGCGAAAACGAAGACAGACTGATATGCTAAAATCCCTAAGAGAAACATGAGATCCTTTTCCGGTCCTCGGGATAAATGCAACACTGACTACCCTCCAAGCCTTGGGGATGTACCTGGCCCTCACGCAGTTCGCAAGTATGATACCATCGGTCCCCGGCGTCTTTAATGGTTTGAACGAATTTTTCGCCCAAGCCATGTGACGATCGTCCAGAAAATCGGAGAACTACAGGAGCTGAAGTACAAAATATTGCAAAGAAGTACATTTGACTGTGCTTCGAAGTACGAAGCACAAGAGTTAAAAAAGAAGTACTGTACTTCCGAAAGAAGTACGGTTGGTCACATTAAGTATACACGAAAATTATGCACGCGTTGCAGATGTCTGGTCGCAATGCTGGTAACAGTGGAGGGGGAAGGGCTCCTCGGTTACAGCGCCAATAAAGAAGAAGAAGAACTACACGCAAGATAGACTTTCGGATCCGATAGGTGGCGCCGTATCAATATCTAACTTATAAAAACTATTAATTAAACGATATTTCGGTCGCTGCCGCTGAAATCTTAAATTTATGATTTCGCACGATTTGACGTTTAGTTTTGCGTTAAGCTGATGCCAGATAAAACTTTGTGGTTTTGCGTGACATTTATAATTTTGCTAGCAAAGCGCTAGACGCAAAAGGTATACCACAATGAATATCAAGAAAACAATTTTGTACTGCTTTTTACTCGTTAAAATTGCTGTGAATTTTATATATTTAGCTTTAAAAATATCAGCAGTGTAATTAAATTTGATGTTTTTGCATAAAAACTCGAATTTGGACGAAACAATAAATATAAAACCGGCTGATTGTCAACGCGCGCAAAAAGATGGTAGTTGGCCATCTTTTCGCTTCGCGCTGCAGCTGCAGCGATCTAGATATGTGGCATGCTTTGTGCATTTTCATACAATTCATCTTATCTGTCAAAGGGAAGCAAGCGCTTATCTGGCATCAGCTTTACCGTGATTTACGCAACTTTTTAACTTTTTTGGGAGCATTTCGTACTTACGCTAATTTTATTGTGAATGTAAAACAAAAAATGTATTGTTAGTTATCCTGAAGCCCATTGACATCAAAATTAAATGGATTTTCATACCAACTGATAGCTCATTTATTGAAATCGCATACAAATTAACGAAGTTAGGCAACTTTTCTTAAATACGGCCTCGAAAAATAAGCAATTATATTTCTCATAAAACCGACACTGCAAGTAGTCGGTCGGTAATTGACGGGGTTTATCAGGTAGCTACCGATTCATCAGTCCTGTAGTCGCTCCCCCGTATTGCAGGGTAATTTCGCATGCTGTCGCGTTCTCATCGTTACGCTCTTGCTTGTATACGTACACGCGATGGTTATACTCTTTTAGCGTGTGCTCGTTATCTGCTCATGCCTGTTCGTGGTTCAAAAGAAATAAAATAAAATTAGGAAGCGCCTGACGGAATTCGAACCCGGCACCTTCTGCAAGCCAACAAATAGTGGCACACTCTTTTGCACGCTCAGCGACTGCCGACTACGCATGCATGCTTTCAAATGTTTAGCTTGAGCAAATAAAATACAATTAAATATTAGTTGCGTTCTCTAACTCGCAAGAATTTTCAGGAATTTACCAGAAAGCATTCCTGTACTCGGTTCTCTGGCTTAGTTTGCTTTTTGACAGTTTTACAGGTTTTAACCCAGAAAAGTTGGGGAACGCAAACTATTGCTTTCAAATGACATCATCTTTTTCGAACGTTTCGAACGTTTTCCGGATACGAAAATTGATGATAACTGTAGGAGTTTTTTGTATTCGTTTTCGGATACGGAAAATTCAACTAAACTGCACTGTCGGCAAAATTTGCGTTTCTTTGCTGGCTGGGAAAGCATGTAAACTCTAATACACACACCATGCAATTTTGTGATTCGTTCTTGTAAAATCATTTTGCATTTTAATTACTTGCTAAAACTAGTTTATCGTATTCTATATTCTAACGAGTCAAAAATAGGCACATATGTATATAAAAATATATATGTACATATGTATACATGCATACATACATAAGTATATAAATATGTGTATCAGATACCTTCACACTTATCAATTTGCATATGGTTGCGTATTTAAATATATATATACAGAAAGCATCATTTACTCACCTGCACGTAACGCCTCCACGGGCACTGATGGATATGGCATCGGATAGGGATAACCATCACGTCGCAGTGCTTTCGGTTTTCTTCTGGGACGATATTTGTAGTCAGGATGTTCTTTCATGTGCATTGCACTGGAAATAATCAGAGAGCATTGCTTTTAGAAATTACGAGCAAATATGTGCATATTTTGGAACTTATTATACAGGCTCATAATTTTCCATTAACATAATTGCCTTTGCCTAAACTCGTAAATAAAAGTTTACGCAAAGTTTCAGTTAATCTTCCTTGAACTGCGGTCTTACCGTAGTCGCTTTGCTTCATCGATAAATGGACGTTTTTCTTCCTCGGTTAAAAGTTTCCATTCGGCGCCTAAAATGGAAAGAAAACATCAAAGTAGCGATTTTCCTTCAGGGTTAAAGTAAGTAACAAGAAAAATCCTTAACAGGAAGAAAGAAACGCAATTATTACAGTATACAACATAGATAATTGTAATTATGAGTCAGAAATTGCTGGAAAGTGAAATATCAGCAGAAAAAAGATAACGAGCCCAAAATTTTGCAAGAAATTTGCAAAACTCCAAGAACTGCTGATTGATATATGAGAGCATGAAAGAGAAAGTACAAAAAAATTAGTTGTTAAAGCTTCCCCGCCAGAATGCATATTTAGGGGTTTATACGAGTCTCGCTATGAGCTCAATAATCTAATCTATATATATAAAAATGAAATGTTTTGCGTATGACGGCGATGCCTGACCAAACGGCTGAACCGATTTAAATTCTGTAAAAAGTACTTTTTTGGACCTTCTTGGGGAAGGTTTTTTGATTTAAAAATAATAGAAACTTTTTGGTGTTGTTGCGGAAAAATGAAGAATGCTGAGACGTCACGATTTCACAATTTCTTACAGTTTTCCGTATATTGAATGTCGCTAAACTACTAAACGGCTAGACCGATTTGGTTCATATTTGGTACATATATCAGCTCCTTGAGAGGAAATATTTCTACTAAAAATTTGCTCGCTAGGTGGCGATGGGGTCAGAATATTCCCAAAAGTTGTATTTACTTGCCGATTTGGCTCATATTTTGAACATAAGTTAGCCAATTGGAAAGGAATATTTGGACAAAAAAATACACGATAGGAGGCGCTGGGGTCGGGGTATACTCAAAAATTATTTTACGCTAAGAGAAGGTTAGATATCTACTATATATTTGTGGAAGTATGTATGTATGTATGTATGTGCCAGGTTGTAGCCTAACCGGAAGGACAGAATCGAACGAAATTTGGACAGAGTATTGCCATGACACCTGGGCCTATATTAGGGAGAAAAAAATCGGGATTCGACAAGGGGCGTGGCACCTCCCATAGGCATGCAATTTTTTATCAGCTATAACTTCGGAACCATAAGCCCCACGAACTTGAAATTTGGTATGCAGGCACAGCTACGGTAGGTGCTTATAGTAAGGTTTATACGAATGAGTTTAAAAAAGGGGGCGTGGCACAGGCGTGGAATTTTTTATCGCTATAACTTGGAAATCATAAGTTATATGAACGCGAAATTTGGTATACAGACATATCTATGGAAGGTGCTTATAATAAGGTATATAGAAATCAGTTTGTAAGAGGGGGCGTGGCACATCCCATAGGCGTGGAATTTTTATCAGCTATAACTTCCGAACCATAAGCCATACGAACTTGAAATTTGGTATGCAGACTCAGCTACGGTAGGTGCTTATAGTAAGGTGTATATGAATAAGTTTAAAAAGGGGGCGTGGCACATTCCGTAGGCGTGGAATTTTTTATGAGCTATAACTTCGAAATCATAAGTCACATGAACTTTGAATTTGGGATGCAGACATATCTTTGGTAGGTGTTTATAGTAAGATATATATTAATGGGTCTATAAAAGGGGACGTGTCACATCCAATAGGCGTGGAATTTTTAACCAGCCATAAATTGGGAACCATAAGTCACATGAACCTGAAATTTGGTATGCAGACATATGCGTGGGAGGTGTTTAGAATAAAGTGTATATAAATGTGTTTGTAAAAGGGGGATAAATATTTATTCAACTATTAGACAGCTCGGATGTTTAAAACTGTGTTTTTTGAAACCTTACAGTCTTTACGCCATCTTGAAATGGAAAATTAAATCATTTTATTGATCCCGCGATGCTGTTAAACGAAACATGTGCATGTATAATGAATACAACTTTTTCTGAAGTAAGCATTCTACAGGAAAAATGCAGCTATACTAAGGGCCGGTTACTCAATGTTTGGTTAACACTAATCTCCGGTTAGACATAGTTATCGACGTTACCGACTCCCTGTTGTATGCATGGAGTCGAAGAGGTCGACAACGATGTTTAACCGCAGATAAGTGTTAACCAGACATTGAGTAACCGGCCCTAAAACAGCTAAGCGATAAGGAAGCTAAACTGAATGTACCATAGCGGACTAATTTTAATTTAAAAATTCTATCGTTACCTTAATCCACCTAATATTAATAATGGAACAAGATTTTTAGTACAAAAAGTGGTGATCAATATATATTAGTTAAAGTACGATAAATCTTAAATTATGGCTTATAAGGATGCCATAATTTAGAAAGAAAATAAAATAGTTTTTCTGCTCTAATTTATGCTGATCTGAATATTTGTTTTACTGTTTTATATTTTGATTTAATTACCCCGAACGACGTAGAGTGCTCTGCTAGTCTATATATATAAAAATGAAATGTTGTTCGTATGACCGCGATGCCTGACCAAACGGCTGAGCCGATTTCAATTCTGTAAAAAGTACTATTTTGGACCTTCTGTGTGGAAGGTTTTTCGATGAAAAAAAATTTTAACTTTTCGTTGTTGCTGCCGAAAAATAAAGAATGCTGAGACGTCACTATTTCGCAATTTCATACAGTTTTCTGTACATTAAATGTCACTAAACCACTAAACGGCTGGACCGATTTTGTTCATATTTGGAACATATATCAGTACCTTGAAAACAAAATATTCCTACAAAAAATTTGTCCGCTAGGTTGCGCTGGGGTCAGAATATTCATAAAAATTACATTTACTTGCTGATTTGGCTCATATTTAGAAAACAATTTAGCCAATTGAAAAGAAATATTTGGACTTGAAACTTACACGATAGGTGGCCCTGTGGCCGAGACATCCCCAAACATTATTTTACGAAAAGATAAGGATATATTTATGGAAGTATGTATGTATGTTTGTATGTGCCAGGTTGCAGCCTAAACGGACGGACAGAATCGAACAAACTTTTGACAGAGTATTGCCTTGACACCTGGGCCTATAATAGCTTAAAAAAATTGGGATTCGACAAGGGGGCGTGGCATCTTCCATAGGCGTGAAACTTTTAATCAGCCATAACTTCGGAACTATAAGTCACATGAACTTGAAATTTGGTATGCAATTATATATATCGTAGGTGCTTACAGTAGAGTATATATAAATGACTTTGTAAAAGTGGGCGTGGCACATCCCATAGGCGTGAAATTTGTTATCAATCATAACTTCGGATCCAATAGGCGTGGAATATTTTATCAGCTATAAATCCGAAACTATAAGTCATATGAACTTGAAATTTGTTATTCAGGCACACATATGGTAGGTGCTTATATTAGGGTATATATAAATAAGTTTGTAAAAGTGGGCGTGGCACATCCCATAGGAATATTTTATCAGCTATAACTCCGGAACTATAAGCCACATGAACGTTAAATTTGGTATACAGGCATAACTATGGTAGGTGCTTACAGTGAGGTATATATAAATGAGTTTGCAAAAGGAGGCGTGGCACATCCCATAGGCGTGGAATATTTTATCAGCTATAAATCCGAAACTATAAGTCATATGAACTTGAAATTTGTTATTCAGTCATACATACATATGGTAGGTGCTTACAGTAGGGTATATATAAATGAGTTTGAAAAAGTGGGCGTGGCACAACCCATAGGATTATTTTATCAGCTATAACTCCGGAACTATAAGCCACATGAATTTTAAATTTGGTATGCAGACATAGCTATGGTAGGTGCTTACAGTCAGGTATATATAAACGAGTTTGCAAAAGGAGGCGTGGCACATCCCATAGGCGTGGAATATTTTATCAGCTATAAATCCAAAACTATAAGTCATATGAACTTGAAATTTGTTATTCAGTTATACATACATATGGTAGGTGCTTACAGTAGGGTATAAATAAATGCGTTTGAAGAAGTCCGCGTGGCACATCCCATAGGATTACTTTGTCAGCTATAACTCGGGAACTATAAGGTACATGAACTTGAAATTTGGTATGCAGACATAACTGTGGTAGGCGCTTACAGTAAGGTATGTATATATAAAGGGATTTGCAATAGGGGGCGTGGCACATCCCACAGGCGTGGAAATTTGTATCAGCTATAATTCACAACCATCAGTCACATGAAATTGAAGTTAGGTATGCAGATATATATGCGTTACAGTAGGCTATATATACATAAGTTTGTAAAAAGGGGAGTGGCACATCCCATAGCCGTGGACCCTTTGGTAAATTTGGTATGCAGGCATATCTACGGTAGGCGCTTTAAGTAAAGCATATTAGTAGTCCACTTGCAAATTGCGCTATGTAAAATTTTTTCCATTTTTAGTTTTTGGTGGATTACGTACCAGTATTTAAAGTAGTTTCATGCCCACTGACAACACAGTGCAAAATCTTTTTATATTCTGAAAAAATAGCATCAAATGTTAACTCTTCTTCCAAAAGTCGCTATCACACTTATTTATAAAACTTTCAAAATTATACATCTTCTGATGAATTTGGAAAACTGCTTTAGGTCGTATAGACTGTTAATGTTATCTTATGTCATGTTATGTTATGTTACAGTTTTATAAGGCTCTTATTTATCCAAATTTTCAGGTAATAATGGAAAATATTCAATTTAACTGATACTTGTTGTCGTAGTCGTTTTTTCAAATTTATGGCTTTCTATTATAAAATCACATAACGCTGTTTGCAAGGGGACTACTCATATAACTGAGTTTGCAAAAGTAGGCGTGGCACATCCCATAGGCGTGGAAAATTCGGAATCATATGTCACGTGAAATTGAAATTTGGTACGCAGACGTATCTGTAGCAGGTGCTTATAGTAGGCTATATATATGTAAGTGAGTTTGTTAAAGGGGGAGTGGCACGTCCCATGGACTTGGAATGTTTTATCAGCTATAACTCCGGAACTATAAATCGCTTGAACTTGAAATTTCGTACGCAGCCATTTTAATGGTGGGTACTTATATAAGGGTATATATAAAGGAGTTTAGAAAAGAGGGCGTGGCACATCCAATAGGCATGGAATTTTATATCAGCTATAACGTCGGAACTATAAGCACGAACTTGAAATTTGGTATGCAGATATATCAATGGTAGGTGCTTATATATAAATGGGTCTGTAAAAGGGGGCGTGGTACATCCCATAGGCGTGGAAAATTTTATCAGCTATAATTTCAAAACCATAAGTCAAATGAAATTGAAATTTGGTACGCAAACGTATCTATGGTAGGTGCTTATAGTAGAGTATCTTAATATATAAGAATCCCGTGTCACTGTGTTCGTTTACGCTAATCTCCGAAACCGCTTAACTGTTTTAAAGGAAATTTTGTGGGAGTGTATTGTTGGTTCCAACTGAAAAGATAGGATAGTTGTGAACCCGAGAAAAAATATATTTTTTTTCATCGAAATTTTTTCTATGTTCTCGCATCATGCTTATCTAATATATAAAAATCGAACACTTCCTACACGGCTCGACCGATCTTTATGAAATTTTTGTGTTATATATGGTAGGTATGGGAATCGGATGTAAAGCATAATTCATACCGATAGGTGCAGGGGGCGTGGCGCCTCCCAAACAAACCGAATTTTTCATACTGCATATCCCTGAAAATGTTCATGGAAGAGGTCTCGAACTTGGTATGGAGATATATGAAAGCAATCGCATACTCATGGAGATAAATTGTGGTTATTGGAAAAGGAGGCGTGGCACTTCCCATACACATCGAATTTTTCCTACTGCATATCTTTGGATGTGTTCATGGAAGAGTACTGGAATTTGGTATGTGCAAGATATATGTATAAAACGCGACTGGTCATGAAGAAAAGTTGGGGCTATTGGAAAACGGGACGTGGCATCTCCCATGGTAGATTACTCGAAAATGGTATCGAGGTATATGAAATCAATCCCATGCTCTTAGAGAAAATTGGGGCTATTTGAAAAGGGGACGTGGCGCCTTTCAAACGCACTGAAACTATTACGTATCTTTGTATGCATGTACAGTTTTGCTAAGTTATTTAAGACGGCAAATATGCCTTCTGACAACCACCAAACCGTAATATTAGAAGACAAATGCAATCATGAACGTGAACTTTTGGTAAAAATGTTGGACCAAAATGTTTCAATACAAAAAATTTATTTTGGGCGGGACGAAGTTCGCCGGGTCTGCTAGTATGTATATAAAAATCTCGTGTCACGGTGTTTGTAGTCGAACTCCTCCTAAACGCCTCTACCGATCTTTATGAAAGTTTTTGTGTTTATATGGTAGGAATAAGAATCGGATGTAAAGTATATTTCATATCGCTAGGTGCAGGAGGCATGGCACCTCCCATAAAAACCGAATTTTTTATACTGCATATCTCTGGAAGACTTCATGGTAGAGTACTTGAACATGGTATGGAGATATATGAAAACAGTCGTATACTCACGGAGAATTTTTCCCACTGCATATATCTGGAAGTGTTCATGGTAGAGTACTGGAACTTGGTATGTACAAGATATACAAAATCAATCGCATAGTCATGAAGAAAAATTGGGGCTATTGGAAAAAGGGGCGTGGCACTTCCCATACAAACCGAATATTTCACACTGCGTATCTGCGGAAATGCTCATGGTAGAGAACTCGAACATAGTATGGAGATATAAGAAATCAATCCTACACTCCTAGAGAAAATTGGGGCTATTTGAAAAGTGGAGTGGCGCCTTTCAAACGCACTGAAACCATTACGTATCTTTGTATGCATATACACTTTTGCTAGGTTATTTAAGACGGCAACGGAAATATGCCTTCTGACAACCACCAAACCGTAATATTAGAAGATAAATGCGTCACTGAAAATCATGAACCTGAACTGTTGGTGAAAATGTTGGACCAAAATGTTTCAATACAAAAAATTTATTTTGGGAGGGACGAAGTTCGCCGGGTCTGCTAGTTTAAAATAAAATTCTATGGTCATAAACAACTGACAGGTGATTTTCAACCCAATTTGTTCAAACAAGTGTGCCATGATACAAAAAAGAAGATGATTTCAATAAACAACTTTTGACGGATAATAAAACTTTCTGAAGTTTCATAAATTGTGAGTATTATCAACGGCCTTGCCACTTTGATAATATTAAAACAATAAATCGGAGTATTTTCTTTCCCATATTTATACCAATGTAATGACATTTCAAATCAAAAAACCATTATCAGTGCTTGGTACTTTTTTTACTTACATACGTGGTTCGCACCTTTTTTTTATTAAAAATATTTAAAATGTAAACTGTTAAAGGAGACTTTATCGTAATTGTTCTTTTCATTTCGTAATTAAAACCACGCGCGCATTATTCTGTTATTTTTTGTTTTCTTATTTTGAATGCAATCTTGCGATTTAAAAATCGAATTCTAAAGAATATTCTTCGCAAATGAAACCTTTTTATATTTACTTTAAAATTTCTCATCAGATTTTGCAAAAAATAAGACTTTGTGATTAGCGCATCATCATTAAATTTCACAAATTTTTAGTTTATGCAAAACAGCTGAAATCGGGTTGAACAGACCGCCCTTCGATAAACAATTAACAGATCTTCGTTTAAAGTACAAAACCGTGTATCAATAAAATGCACAACTGCGTATGTGAGGTTGCATAAATTATTTTGTAGAGAGTAAAAACACTCATCTATATATAAATACGCCACAAGAAAATTTTGCAATCCCTTTTTTGAAGGCACCGTTCGCTCGATTTCAATGAAACATACACCGATTTAAGGAATATAACTTCCTCTAATCCAGAAATGTTAATCCCGATACATAGGAGGCGTGGCATCTGGCATATAGACTACCACCGCCCATACAAACTGAATTTCTCATATCGCTTATCTCTGGAACCGCTTATGCTGACGTCCTGAAATTTGACACAGAAACATATGTTGTCAATACCGTACTTACGGCGAAAAGTGGTAGATTTTGGAGAATGGGCGTGGCACGGCTCATACAAACTGAAATTGTCATATCTGGAAGGTGGGGAGAGTGGTCCCACTGCTCAAACCGGGCAAACCTGCCAACATAGGAGATTCTTATCGTCCGATAACACTCCTTTTCCCGGTAGCGAAGACACTCGAGGCTTTGCTACTCCCGTATTTCACAAACCACTTGACTCCAGCGAAGCATCAGCATGGTTTCCGTAAAGTGCACAGTACAACAACAGCACTTAATGCCATAAACACTCAGATAACTCGTGGCCTTAACCGAAACCATCCCTGTGAGAGAACGATTCTAGTAGCGTTGGATTTGTCAAAGGCGTTTGACACCGTCTGCCATTCCACGCTACTAGAAGATATAGAGGCCTTCTCTCTCCCACAGAGGCTCAAACGGCAGTCGGCAAATTATCTGAGTAGTCGACACTCGTCGGTAATGTTTAGAGACAAAACGAGTAAACTCAGAAAAATAAAACAGGGGGTTCCACAGGGTGGTGTCCTTTTCCCGCTACTGTTTAACTTTTACATTTCAAAGCTCCCTCAACCACCAGAGGGAGTCTCGATTGTCTCTTACGCCGACGATTGCTCGATCATGGCGACTGGGAATGGAATTGAAGACCCGTGTTCGAAAGTAAACGGGTATCTCTCCGAACTTTCTCGCTTCTTCACTGCAAAGTGTCTAGCCCTCTCCCCTACGAAATCCTCTGCGACCCTGTTCACAACCTGGACGATGGAGGTCAGGCTACCGCTGGGAATTCACGTCGATGACACACCAATTCCGACGGTGAATAACCCCAAAATACTCGGAATATCATTCGACAGCCTGCTCTCCTTCTCTGCGCACGCAACCGCTATTGTCAATAGAGTACAGAGCCGCAACACGGTCCTCAAGTCGCTAGCCGGTAGTACTTGGGGCAAAGACAAAGAAACGTTGCTGGCAACATACAAGGCAATAGGCCGGCCGGTTTTAAACTACGCAGCGCCAGTGTGGTCGCCGGGGACTAGTAGGACGCAGTGGACGAAGCTACAGACTGCACAGAACACCGCATTCAGGACAGCGACAGGATGCCTCCTGATGTCGCCCGAACACCATCTTCACGGCGAGGCGCAAACGCTCCCCGTAAAGGAGCATATCATAATGCTCTGCAAGCAGTTCCTGGTCGGGAGCCACAGGAGTGGCCACCCAAACAGACAGCTGCTTGCAGAGGAGCCCTCGCCTAGGCACGTCAGGAGGCATCTATATGAACTGACGGTCCAAGTCCAGAGGTTCATCAAGCAACCTCTGGACCCGTCAGCTTACCGACTGGCTCTGAACGGCATTCACTGGGAGTCAGTCTCGAGTTATGTAGACTCTAGACCTGTGAATGCCGTTCTAGGCATACCGCCCCCGGACATAGACGAGACGGAGCTTCATCTGCCTCGGGAGACACGAACGACAATAGCCCAACTTCGCTCTGGCTACTGCAGCAGGTTAAACTCCTACCTGAGTAGATTGAATGAGGATGTGCCAAATGAGTGTCCGGCATGCGGAGAGACCACACATGACTCGAAACATCTCTTAGCATGCCCGGAAAACCCGACAACCCTAACGGCTTTGTCCCTGTGGACTAACCCAACAGAAGCTGTACGCTTCCTAGGGCTGCCGTTAGTGGAACTTGATGACAACGACTGAGATACCAACCGTCCTGGGCGGGGTTGTTGTAGCCGCTACAACAACAACAAAAACCTACAGTTTTACGCCGACTCTGAACGGCGATTGTATTTTTACGAGAAGCTGTTTTTCATGGCAGAAATACACCCGGAGGTTTGCCATTGCCTGCCGAGGGGCGACCGCTGTTAAGAAAAAACCTTTTTTTCTAAATTTTTTTATGTATTCTTACATAATTCATGTATTTATTGTGGTATTTTTATTTATTTTTTTTTGGTTAAAATACAGATAAAATTTTTGCTAAATTCCTCACTAGATTTTTTTGTGCGGTTTTTTAGAATTTATTACATGGAGATCTGAATTTATGCGGTTTTTGAAAATGCTGGAATGCATCCCCTGTTTTTGTATGAAAGTAAAGAACTTTTTTATGCTGTTTTTTTTTTATGCGACTTTCTGAGGAACGCATGTACCGCATAAAAAGAGACCTAAGTGTATATTGGTAAATATTCAATTCAATTACGCGCATATTAAAATGACCGCGTTCGTTCTGAAAAAGCATCTGTGAAGTGAATAATCAAGACAAAAAGTAAAAAAAAAAATATTTAACTTGCATGTTGCCTGCAGTGGAATTCGAACATCTCTGGATATCAACAAATTGTGGCATGCATCCATCAACACCACAGCACGCGATTTGTACGGATAAACATGTACTATGTGTGAATATGTGTGTTGCCACCGCTCTCAGAGCGGCACTCTGCATGCTTGGGGTGCGTATATATATATATGCTCAGATGTGAACAGTCATATACGTGCGTAATAAATTTTGTATGAAAATATTATTTTTAAATTTGAACATTTTTAAACGATAATCAAATATAAAGTATTCATTTTTACTATGCATTATTTCCCTCAGTGTATAAATTATGCTGGTGGACTTAAAAATAGTAATTCGCATAAAGGATTTAGTATTGGCGACAAGTAACATTCAAAAGTGTATAAAAAAGATGTTGAATTTCGACAACTGGGCCATACTAGTATTTCAAAATGGTTCTCTTTTTTACAAAGAAAAAAAAAATATTTCTTCTAGTGATCAGGCAGCATGAATTTTATGAAATGTCATAATTTTATTAAAAGTCAAAAAGTCAAATGTTAAGAACAACAACGAATGTCATTAAATGAAACTACCTTCTTTTTTGTATCATGAAGTGTGCTAAGAATGACAGCGTCAGGATTCGGCAGTGCTATGTCAAAAATTTGTTTTGAAAAGAATATGAAAATTATGAAAAGGAATTAATTACGAAAAAAAAACAATTTGTTTTTATTTCCTGTATGTTATAAGCAAAGCTGAAAAAAATAAGCAAGAAAAAATCCATTTAAACGCTTAGTAAGCACTAAAACATTGGTAAATCTGCTTGCAAATATGCTTGCAAAACAACAAAATTTAAGTACAGTTTTATGTTTTGTTTTTTACTAGGTTTTTTTTCAAGGATTGAAAAATTAAAATTGACAATGAAGTCCTAATATTTTTCTACACGCATACGTACATATCTGCGCTTAAAATTTGTATGGAGCTGTAAGTACCCTGCAGTGCAGGGGAGTGACTACAGGACTGCTGAATCTGTAGCTACCTGGTAAGCACCGTCAATTACAGACCGACTACTTGCAGTGTATTTCATCGATTACTTTTACAAGGCAATGTCGTAGGCGGTAGTCACCATCGGCTCTCTCTGCACTACCGGGAGTTACTAAAGTAGTCACTTGGGCGATTTATGGGCGCCCTCTGTCGTAGTTTTCGGTATTCTGCTTACGACTGGTTCGACTCTGCACTATCACGGGTTAATACAGTAGCTACTTACCTAGGAGTCGGTGCAGTAGCGGTTCAAAAGTAGCGATTGACTCCAGCAGTACTGGAGGGTAGGGATTAGGCTTGCCAGATCCAATTTGTCAAAAAGCTTGACATTGACCAAAAAAAAACTTGATTTTGAAAAAAAAACTTGACAAATAAAAACACTCATACTATGGGTTTTTGTTTAATTTTTTATTATTTTTTTTTCATAAAAATTATTAGAATAAAAACAAAAATATCATAAAAAGAAAAAATAACAGAAACAATGTAAAAGAAACAAAAAACAATATAACAATAAAAATTCAGTCTTTATATATTTTAAAGAAAACTTAGGCGTTATTTCAACAAAAATATAGGTACTATCTTAAGAAAAAAAATATAGGTTCTATTTATTTTGCCACATATATTTCGTGTTCTTAGATACAGAATTAATTAATTCTCTACCATCGGGTGTTGTTAAAAAATTTTGAAAGTTTTTGCAATCCTCTTATTAATAGTTCGGCTTTTATTAGATCGAAGGACATTCTATTCCTATCTTTGGTATATAAATTATTTAGAACACTAAATGCTTTTTCACAAAAGGCATTGCTTATTGGGATAGAAAACACAAATGAGATCAACTTTTTTAAATTTTGAAGATTGCTTTCTGCACACTTTTTTAAAAAATATGACCATATTCTATCATTTGGTATATCTTTTGGTAAAATATCGTAAACTTCTCGAAGAACACAGTAATCGGCATACAGTTTATCATTGTCAATGTCATTTGAAATACCTAATAATTTCGGAAGCTCTAACAGCTTATTCCAAGTCAGAAGGGCCTTTTTTATATTTAGACAGGAAATTTGTTTGTATATTGATGTTTCTCCAAAATCATACCGTTCAGCTAAATAACTGGTAGCTCTCTTAAGAAACTCATTTGCTTCGAACTTGCAGTTAAATTTTAATTAATTTAGTTGCAAATATTGCCTGGCAAAACGTTTGTTAATCAACCGTATGTATGTGTGTGTGTTACTTTGTTGTTTATAAGCGACAAGAAGAAAAGAATGCGCGAGAGTTAAGAGATCAAATATGACTGACTTTATTACAATGTTGTCAATTTACCAGTGTTGAGTAATGGGGTAAATATCAGTGTTGGAACTTTTATTATAATTGTACATACCTAAAGAGACCTATATTTTTTAAATTATAATTGCACAGAAAAAATATGTATCATATTAGTTCTTAATTGTATTGATAGTAAAAATATTCTCTTTCGATGTGTTTTTTAGAAATATAAACTTACTTTTTTTAAGTATTATTACATATGTAGCTAGAATAAATTTGTGAAAAAAATTAACTTACAAAAAACATTGACAAATCACTTTTTCACTTGACACTTGACGCGCATTAAAAAACTTGACAATCAGGCCAAATCAGGCCCGTCTGGCAACCCTAGTAGGGATGCAAGTGATGCATCGATATTTTTGAAACATCGATAATATCAGTTCAAGATTCGATGTTTGCCATCGATGTTTACAATTTCCTAAAATCGCTAAACTGACGATACATCGATGCCAGTTTTAGTGATGCTTTAACATCGACTTATGCTCCTAAAATTATTTGACTGGCCATGAATTTTATTACTTATTCTCTTGAGGAACATTCAGAAATTCGAGTTTGCTCTTATCTTTCGATATTAAAAATGCTTACTTAGTCGTTAAAAAAGGACCGTGATCCCGCTGAAATTTCAACGAAATTGGGCCTTGGAAATTTAGGCTCAGCATACTTACGACGGCATGCATTTCTTTTCTATTTATAAGAAGGTATGGTAAATACCCTGCAGTGAAACCCCAAACTAGTCAGGAAAAATACTAGTTTACAAACTAGAATTTCTTGACTGAAACTGAACTAGTTCCAAAATGACCAGACTTGTACCAAGTACAAAATGAGTTAACCATGCCCGGGTTTATTTGACTCGTCAGTATAATACATAAAGTACACAAAATATTATAACTTTTATTTGAGTATAGTGTAAACCATTAAAGCGAGTAGATATTCGATTATTCCAGACCCGTTAAATAATGATTAATAATTATAATGATTATTAATTAAAGCATGTTATTTTTTGGATAACCGTTTAATGATTAAATACCAATATTAGCACCTTTTTAATGATTAATAATTAAATAAAAATTGTTAATTAATTCATTAATTTTAATTTTTTTAAATTTTAATTTTGTTATTTTTGATCATTTTAAGTTATATATGACTTTTGTTAATATAACTATTTGATTAATTTCAATTATCAATTAAAAAGTCAAACTATAGACAAAAATTAGGAATATTTAATAACTGCATGAAGTATTTTATTTTATTTTATTATTATCCAAATCTCAAATTTTAAGCGCTAATTATTACTTTTATACAATTTTAAAAAGAAAGGACTGAAATGTGCAAAGTTAATGAATTTAATTTAATTTAATAATAACTTTTATGCTTATTGGAGATCTAATGCGGGAATGAAGTGAATCTATGGCCTCTTTTTCCCAAACGACAACCTCACCCACTGCCCGTCAAGGCTTGGTGTTCCCTGTTATCGCTAACGAGGCTCCGTCGACTGGTGCGGTATATCCTCACACAAGGCTGAGCTACCGTAGATTGGACTGGACCCGAACTTTACGAGACGTGCGTCGAAGAACGCTCAGGACGACAAGAACTTGGTGACGGGTGGACCAATACGTACGGGACCCCAATCTTCGCATTTGAAAACGCACCGACAAATGCAGAAGCGCCTATTCCCCAGTGGGGTGACTCCCTGGTCTGCGTCTGACCCACATTGGGAGGCACGACAATCTTCACCTGGCAGTAGGTCTGCAAGTGTCTGCCCCGGGCTTGGATGGTAGGCGAACTACTGAGGCAAAAACATTGGCAAGGCAACAGAGGTGCCGAAAGTGGCGAGTCGGACTCTCAGGATCTTCACATCCACTCACTGCTTTACTCCTCAGATGAGGAGGATCGCAACTGTGCGGATTCCCTTCCACTGAGCCATCTCAGTCTGAGAAGCATGCCCACAATGTACGGAAGTATGAGTGACTCCGTGAAGAGAAAGCCTCGAGTGCTTCCGGAAATGAGGCCGCTGTCTCTCAAAAAGCCAATAACTCCGAAAAAGGTGACGCTGTAACCAACCCCAAAGAAAGCTGCTCCCATGCCCGCTGTTGGAAATAACAAGACATCGTAGTCACTGACGTCCAAGGTGCCGGAGACCGCGAGGCCAGTGTTCCCGTGGCTGGACGGGGAGAAGGCCTCGATATCGGTAGCTGCTATTGCCTCCGGTAGTAAGGGACCGGTCGCACGCACTCCGAAGAGACAATTGTCTGACGACAAGAAGACTCAGCCTGAGCAGAAGCAGGTGAAAACTTCATCAACCTTATGCTCGGCACCAGAGTTGCAGGTAGCAATCATAGACCGGAATCACCCGGAAGGAAAGATTCCAACGGACAAATGGCTGCTGCTGTAAATAGAGATCATGAGGGCACTACTTGGCGAAATCCAGCGCACCAAAAACAATAACATTGGTATGTTTGTTGGAGCCAAGTGGCAGAAGGGAGTCAAAGTTGTTGGATGCGGTAACAAGGAGTCGCTAGACTTCCTAAAAAACTGCGTCCGCAACCAAGAAGGAGTTAGGCCAACGCAAGATTGGAAGTTGTTCCACTCTCAGAGGTGCCATCCCGTACGACAGTGCGAGTGTGGATTCTGCCTTCCCCCTCGTGGAAGACGAAACCTCACTAGCACTTATAAAATAACAAAGCGTGGATATCATCCCTGATGACTGGACGATTGTCCGAGGCCGCGCTCGCGACAAAGGTAACGGCAAGGACCTGTGGATCAAGATGGGTTCACAATCCTTGCAGATCTTGCGTCGCAAAACCGGTCAAATAAGATATGGCATTGGTCACCTTAGGGTGGTCATCCCCGACGAAGAAGGTGAGTCCGAAAAGCCTAAAAGTGGTGCAGATTAATCTGCATCACTGCAGGGCAGCATCGAAGGATCTGCTGCTATTCATGGGCGAGGAAGATGTGGACGTGGCCCTAATTCAAGAACCCTCGCTAGTGGCGGGGTGGGTCACAGGTATATCCACTAGCGGCTTCTTGCTTCTCACCCCACAGACTGAAGGTAAAATTAGAAGCTGTATTCAGGCTAAGAAAAGCACTAATATTCCTTTTCTTCTCTAATTTAGCGATGCGGACATGACAGTGGCAATGGGGGACCAGAAGGGAACACCCAACATCATCCTCACATATTCTTACATGCCATTTGATGTACCCGATCCCCCGACGACATCCTTCAGAAAATTCACCGTTTGGGCGGAGCAACGAGGGATAAGTACATATGTTGGCTGGTTTGTGACGCTAATGTACACCACACGGCTTGGAACAGCTCCAATATTAACGATAGACGTGAGTCACGTTTTAGTTACTTATTATCCACAAAACGGACCATTTGTAATAATGATAATCACCCCACTTTCTACAATAGAATAACTCTCGTAACTAACTCGAACAATATTTTTAATTGCCTATTTTACTTTTTTGTAGCACATATTTTTGAACTTTAAGTGCAGATTATATGCGCATATTTTCGATTTTGCATGAGATTCCGAGCCCTAATTATTATTATTAAAGCGCATGTTTGTAGCAGCTATTTAAGAATTGGCGTTAATTTTTATATTATATTTTTTTGTCGCCGATCTTATGCGCTTATTTATATGTATATGTGGAATTTTAGACATCTGCGGATGCGAATGTCAAGTATTTTTAAAAAATAATTTATGTAAGTAAATGGTGGGATTTACGTAAATAAAAAAATAAAAAAGTTGGTAATTTTTAATATTGTTTATTTTATTTAGTACTTAGAAAAAATTTGAACATTTTATTTAACAAAAAGTAATGCTGCTGCCTTTTCGGGCTAAAGCCTGTTTCTTACAAAGGTCGTAAATCAAACCTGCGTCACCAAATAACTGCTCGCACTCGATGCGACATATATTTGCGTGTGAAACTTGACAATATTAGGAGTGTTCGCTAAGCAAAAAATGTGTACAAGTTGGTACCAATTGTTACCAAATCGTGTTCGTTTGGCCAAAAACCCAGTAAAACTTGCAAGGAGAGAGCAAAATTTTGACATTTCATTTGGAGGGGAAGTTGCAAATTCGTGCTCGGAAAATTTTGGCCAGTAAGAATTTGCAAGCAGGATTGTGGCACACGGTTGCATTCTGTCAACACTAATTTGAATCAACGAGTTCTTTAAATTTAAAAATGAACAATCTTGTTGCGATTTACTAATGAAAGAAGTATGTAAATATTCATTTATTCAATTAATATAAGTAATTCCACACATTTGAAAGGTACTCAGCTGAAAAAGCTTTATTCGTAATCGGAACGCACTCGGCACCACTGTCGATATCAGAAATGACTTCCACAAAGAAATTGAAGCGTATGTTGAAGAAAGTCAAAATAAGAAGAAATATACGTATAGGTCCTGTTTTGGTTTCCGCCTGAAATAATTTTAAAAATTTATTATGCTCGAAATACAACCGTGGACGCCAGCTGGCAGTGAAGCTTGAAAATGTTTGCTAATTCCTGTTCGCGCAAAACTCAGTAAGTTTCTCTCTTTGGGAGAGTAAGATACCTTATTCTCTGAATTTTGTTACTGGCTAATTCTTACTGGTAGTTGCATAGCGAACACTCCTATTATAAATTCTTTTCGATTGACGCTGCACCAGTTGAGAGGACTTTCGGTTATATTTTTTTTTTATTCCGGTGCAAGTATAATTCCTTTTGAGAGTTGCATTGGGCCTTCAAATGTCGAATGTATCCTCCCAATTTTCATCTTCACTTGAAGAATCTAGCCTCATAGCAAGATCGTTGTTTAAACACCGGTTACAACCGAAAACAGATGTGTCAGCATTTTCCAAAGAATTCTTCATTCTCAGCGTTTTTAATTTAATTTTTGTAATTTATTTTTAATCCTTTGTTCTGTGACAGGTTTAAAAAATTTGTGCTTATAGAGAGGTTCTAAATAGGTGGATATGGCAAATAAATTGATATTTTCCAGGAATGAAAGTTTCGAACAAAACCGAATCGGATCAGAATCTTGTTATTGTGTTAAAAGGGCCCCGTTTTTATAGTCATTTTAATTATTGGAATCAGAGGTTCCTTTTAATTAATACTAAAAAATTTAACACTAATTATTGGAAAATCTTAGACTGCTAAATTAAAATTTGTAGTATTTTAAAGTGTACTTAATCAAAAGTTTTTTTATTGTATATTCATGAATTCATTTTATTTTTTGACTCCAAAA
>NW_023458559.1:16605722-16612822 GCF_013731165.1 Rhagoletis pomonella | reverse complement strand
AGCAGGTGTGAGAGTCGAGTAGCGAAAGCGCTGGCTGTCTGTTGTGACTGCAATTCGGTTCATACTAGTAATACAAATAATAGAGTTCTGCGCTGGACGTTTTTATTTTTTTTAATATTCGTTATTCTCCATTTGAGATAGATTATTTTTAATATCTGTAGAAACAAACCATTGGTTTTAAATTTTTGTATCCAAGCAGAAATGCAATTGAAGTTATGGGTTAATAAAAACCAAATCTGTTTTTATGTAATTATTTGTGAACATTGTTTAAGTGCGACGAATAAAAAAACGCCCAATAAATGGTCAATAAAAATTTATTGAGCCAAATTTTCGTAAGCAGTACGGAGTTCTTAAGAAATTTGCTACGCTTTCTACTATTGTTTTCAAATTTTTTTTGTGAGAGCAGAAGGCTCCCTTGTTTTTAACCGACTTCCAAAAAAGGAGGAGGTTATCAGTTCGTCGGAATATATATTTTTTTTATTTTTTTTTTATGTATGTTACCGCATAACTTTGCACCACGTCAACCGATTTATATAATTCCTTTTGCAACGGTAGTGTCTCAGAGGTGGTCCCATACTAATTTGGTTTAGATCCGATCATTGGATCATGAAATATATAGATATATATATATTCTTTTTAAGTCGGTTTTTTTTTGCTAAAAATTACTTGTCAATATATATGCCCGTTCCATTATTTCGTTAGGAAAAAGTGAGACAGCAGGCTGTAAAATATCAGATGTCAAAAATGGACACTACTATTCAGACGCGCGAAATAATAGCAATTTATTTCTTAAAGGTCCGTACTTAGCTTTAGACATTGAAATAAGCAAAATAAGCATGATCGTTAAGATTGAGTTTGGAAACCCTGAATAAGCTAAATAAGCAATTCCAATCATAAGCTTAAAATTTTCGGACCTGGTTATAAGATATATACAGTGTGGAGTAAAAATGTCAAAGTGGTTTTTTAAATTAACATGTTTTTCAGATACAAACATTTTCGTCCATGCTATAACTAAAACAGCTTTAATCAAAGTTTTAAACCAAAGAAAAAAATTTAAAAAAACTATTACAATTTTCATAAAATTCTCAAACTTTTTGATATGAATTTGTAAAATACTTCTGAGTATGCAGTTTTATGACCCATGAAATTTTAATATAACAAAGTGTTAGTTTACAGACTAAAAAAACCTCTAATTAAATTTTTTTTCTGATACTCTTTTTAAATTTTTTCAATGTAAATATGTGTACATATTTTATTGAATCAAATGCGCGAGATCGTTTGCAAACAAAATTACACTACATAAATCTGCGCAAATTTTCATAATATACATTTGTTAAAAGTAAAAATCAGCAGAACATAAACAAAAAATAAAAAAATTAACGCGATTATCTGGAGTTTACAAATTTCCACTTTATTTGAAATTTTAGAACATTTCATTGGTCATAAAACTGCACACTCAGAAAGCAGTATGTTGCAAACTCATATTAAACATTAATAAATTATGATGAAAATTTTAAGAATGTTTTGTCTTTGGTTGAAGGCTTTGATTAAAGCTGTTTTAGATATAGCATCATTGGCGGATCCAGCGGGGGGGTTTTGAGGGTTAAACTACGTGTCAGTCAATGGCGGACCCACGGGGGGTGTTTTAATATGGCGCATATGTATGTATAATATGGCGTATATGTATTAAAACACTCCCCGTGGGTCCGCCACTGACTGAAACGTAGTTTAACCCCCAAAACCTCCCCGCTGGATCCGCCACTGTATAGCATGGACAATATTTTAATCAAACACCAAAAAAAAAGTTTTAATATAAAAAAATGTTATGTGTATTTACAAAAATTACCATTTTGGCATTTCTTCTCCCCACTGTATGTGGATTTTTTTAACTTGTTTCCACAAACATTGTTATCTCGTATCGTTTTGTACCAACGACTGATCAATTTAAACTGTTTTCTGTGCAATCATTAACAAATTTAGGTAGCAAAAAAGTATACATGCAGTATTTTGGAAAAAATATTTGTATCTATTTTTGGAATCAAAAAAAAAAAAATATACTGTTAAAAAAACCTATAGATACGAGCGTAAAGTATACCCCAAAATTATCTGTAAATAATTTTTTTCACCTATAGCTATAGCTTGTTTTGCACGGCACACTGTGCGCCTGCAAGCAGAATTTGGTCTGATGAACACATGCCCGAGGACCGAAATCTAAAGCGCTTCGTACACAAGGCTACGCGAATATTCGATACAAATGTCCGTACACACGCCTTTGAATCGTAAGACTATTCGGCCACTGCGGCTACACGGCATACACGAATTAACAAAATGAACCTCTATAAATTTGTATTGCAATAGTCGCATAGAGGCTAGAATCGTCGGGTATCGAAGATTTGCGTAGCCTTGTGTACGAAGAGTCTAAATGTACTTTGTCCAATCCACAAGAAGGAAGGTCCCACCGTTTGCGCCCATTATCGCGGAATAATAATAGATTGGCGCTTATACAATATGTTAGTGCTTGGTCGAGCTTCTCCGCTGATTTGTGGCGTGCGCCTTGATGTTGTAACACAAAGGGGAGGGACCTACAGTTTTACGCCGACTCTGAAAGGCGATTGTATTTTTATGAGAAGCAATTTTTCATGGCAGAATACACTCGGAGGTTTGCCATTGCCTGTCGAGGGACGACTAATATTAGAAAAAACTTTATTGTTTATTATTTTTTCATGTTGTTCGGAAGCTGGGCTCGAACCCAGGCACTGCGGAGTGGTATCGCGCACTGCTAACCACTGCACCACAGCGGCCGCCTTCTTAATATTCCTTACAAGGTCCTGTCGACGATACTGTATGAAAGACTGAAGCCCTTCACGAACCAACTGATTTGATGTCATCAGCGTGGCTTCAGACCTGGTAACTCCACCATTGACCAGATTTTCACCGCATGTTAAACCCTGGAGAAGTCACTAAATATGCAAATCGGCACACACCATCTTTGTGTCGATTTTAAAGTAGCTTGCAAAATTAATACGGCTATGAAGAGTGACCTCGAGCACAACCCTTGGCTCCGTTTAAATTGAGATGGACCTCTCCGTGCCGTTTTGAGGCCAAAAGGGATTTTAAACAAGGCGTTCCACTGTAGAACGACTTTTTAAATCTGATGCTGGAAATCATGATAAGGGCTGCCAATTTAATCGAAGCGGCACCTGGTATAGCTAAAGAACGACGATGCACACCATTTTTTTTTAATTATTTAAGCATATAAAACTCGTAAACAAAACTTTTACATGTAGGTTCATTGTAATTTGCAAGAAAAACACAATAGCAGAAGACAAAATCCTCCATAGCTAATTAGCTACGGTATAATACTTATTTAAGAACAAATGCACAAAAAAGAAGAAGAGATAAATTGCACAAATACTTAGCGTAGTAATAGAGAAGAAAATGATCCCAATAAACACAAGAACGAGGGCGACATCGTATCGAATTCGAGACGAACTCGAGAATATTAATTTCTCTAATAGTGGGAACAAGTATCTAATAAAAGCATTCGATGCTTTTACATTATTCCGTTAAAAATCCCTTATACCTACGGGTAAAAGCACATTTAGCGCATATATCTCTAAATGCTACTCTAAATTTACATTTATCCATACAAAACTCGTCACCTAAATGCAACTCAATTTGTTCATTAAGAATCTAAGAATCTAAATGCTAAAAGCAACCCTGTGATCTCCCAAAATCTCCACAATTCTAACATTGTTTATTGAGAAATAGTGGCAACATTTTCGCGTATACAGTGGCTAGCTGCGTTTCAGTGATCGCCGATCGAGATTTCATTTATTAATAATGGCGCTTACACATACATATGTTAGTGTTTGGCCGAGCTTCTCCTCCGATTTGTGGCGTGCGCCTTGATGTTGTCACACAGAGCGGAGGGACCTACAGTTTTACGCCGACTCCGAACGGCGATTGTATTTTTATGAGAAGCTGTTTTTCATGGCAGAAATACACTCGGAGATTTGCCATTGCCTGCCGAGGGACGACCGCTGTTAAGAAAAAACCTTTTTTTATATTTTTTTCGATGGTGCTTTGACCAGGGTTTGAACCCAGGCGTTGCGGCACTGCTTAGCACTTAAGGTGGCCAGATATTATAGTGACATAATCAGTACAGTTGGGTTCAAAAATCAGTACAAAGCCATAAAAATCAGCTAATTTTTACGCGAATTTCTTATTGTTAACAATATAACAACCAAATAACAGCGCACTAATTTAACAAAAAATAACTAATAGACTTTTAAATACATATAGTATTATCAATATAAAAATTCATTACTTTAAAACAAATTAAAGGTATTACACATGTACATATGTACAGCTGTGCTCACGAAAATAGTAGTAAAACGTATTGACAGGTTTTGAAAATTTTTTCTTTCCTTACTTTATTTAAATTTTTTATAAAAATATAGTTAATTCCATGATACAAAAAAGAAGGTAGTTTCAATAAACAACTTTTTGATTAAAAAGGAGATTTTTGACAGTTGCTCAATTGTAAAAAATTCGATGCGGCGTTACTCAATTAAGTTTTTTGGAAGAGGGGATTTTATATCCTAAATTTGGGAGTATAAATAAAATAGTTGTGTTAACATTTACCTTTTAAAAATAATTAATATCTTTTCCTAAAAAAGTTTACATTTTACATTAAATTCGATAACTACTTGCCAAAATCTTTATTTTTGCATTAATAAAATTTAAGTGAACATATTTTAAAATTATTATTTCACAATGTCCATAGCCAGGACTATTACAGTTTTCAATATCGGATACGTTTATTTCTGATATATTTCAGATAATGAAATTAGAATTTCGATATTGTCTTTGTCCATGTCTTTCAAGTAACTGGAAAACGGAATTTACTTTGGGACCCATGGGCCTCATGACTTTCAGAGAAGTGAGTATTATCTAATTCTAGTATATTTCGACAATATCGTTGTCTCTGTGGGTAAAAACAAATATATTTTACTGTTAAATATTGGAGGGGGTTGTGAAACAAGATTAATGATTTATTGTTAGTATGAAAATTAGAAACACAACTATCAACTTCTTGCGCATTAGACCTCTTCGCTTTCAAAAACAAAAAGGGAAATGTTCGGTTATTTGTTCAATGGTTTTGGGGTGGCAAGCGGAGACGGACCCACTAAAAAATTGGGTAAAATTAGAATTTTGACAGAGAAAATGTAAGTCCAACTACGGCTACGCTGATCCAGTATTTTTTAAAATAAAGGTCCATATTTCAAACCGAATTTAGTAATAAATTTGTATCTGAATGTTAGAAATCTATATTTTAAACTAATTTTTTGCTTTGGGTTAAGCATTTGGACACATTAACCCAAAATTATTGTACAAGTAACCGAGCCGTACCCAACAATATACCTTTTGCTTCTTCAAATTTCGATTCTAAGAACAAAATATTTGTAAATAACCAAAAAATTCATAACAAAATTTGGAGGGTTTTAGATAGTGGGTATGGTAACACGAAATGTCACAATCTACTTAATTGTCAGGTTGTTAATATGGCGACGAAAAAGTGACAATGGAACTACCTTCTTTTTTGTATCATGGTTAATTCTATAATAACAGACATATGAGTTGAAGTCTCAAACTTTCTAGAAAATTTATAAAAATTGAGAAAATTAAAAAAAAAAATTGTAGCCCATTTAGTTTCAGTAGAATACGTTGCTCGAGTCAGAATCTGTTTGCATATTTTAAGCTACAAATTTAAAACATATTTAGTTGGTGTGCTTATTAAATACAACATTCATATTAAAATGTTGACTAAAAGGTATATTAATAGTGTTAAATGTGTATATGCAATGTATGTAAAATTACAGGTGGTCGAACATCAAAAATCAAAGTAAAGCTACATATGTATATCATATCCAAGAGCCGGTAGTTTGCACCTATTCCAAATTTTTAGAACTTACATTGCACCGTAGCCGTAGTCGTCTTAAGTTTGAAATACTGACAGCCGATTTCTCAGTGGAAGTTTAATTATAATCAAAAGATTATCTCTTATTGTCATCTTCTCAGTGAACTTAATATATGATTAACTCACCACCACCTTTCATAAGATTTATTAATGGCGAAACCAGCTTTTCCTGTAAATCCTGTAAAACCTGCAAATCGTGAAGTTGGGTTGGGTTGAATCCAAACAGTTTGTTATTTTGCGAAATCCTAGGAAACGAAACAATTGCAAGCTGACACCTTTTTTGTAATGGTTTAAATTTAATTAATGCTTTCAATCTGCTCACACGTATGAGTTGTCAAAAACCATTGTTTTGAACATGTAAACCTCAAGTAAATGTCAATTACACCAATTTACAATATTATTTCTTAAATGTAAAAATCAGAACAAAATAAGTACAAACTCAAAAAATCAGTAGATATTGCGTACTGATTTCGGGCTCTTAAAAATCAGTACAAGTAAGAAATTCTAAGTTCGGGCGGAGCCGAACATTAAATACCCGGCGCAAGTATTAAATATATGTTTTTTCACCTTTCCGAAACCTTCCGCTAGATGGTAAGCCGGGGTGTATCAATTTTGAGTAAATTAGCGTCCTTCAATTTCGAAATATTGAATTTTCAAGCATTTCTGAAATTTACCGTTATATGAGAAGCGGCCGTCATTTCAGTCCGATTTCAATAATTTTCAACGTTTTGCTTATATGTGGCAAGCACAATAACCACACCGAGTTTGGTACAAATTAGTAGAACGGTTACCGATATACATATATGTGATCATAAGTGGGCGGTGCCACGCCCATTTTCCAAAATTTTACCATAAACGTATTTCTTGGTAAAGAATTGTTGCAAGCATCAATTTTGAATAAATTAGCTTCAATATTTACTGATTTATCGAAGATTTTGTATTTCTCTAAATTACCGTTATATGGGATGTGGGCGTGGTTATTGTCCGATTTTAAAAAGTTTCGGCCATTTGGTATGTTGTGCGAAGGCCAACAACTGTGCCAAGTTTGGAAGAAATTGGTGCAGCGGTTACTAAGATATACACATGTAACCATAAGTGGGCGTGGCTACGCCCATTT
>NW_023458559.1:16600062-16605622 GCF_013731165.1 Rhagoletis pomonella | reverse complement strand
TATCCGTTCTTGAAATTCTCCAGTTGTGCGGCATTTCATAGCACGGTTATTCGCAATGCGAAAAAAATTTTTTCCTCTTCACTCCCTGGCGGCAACAATGGGCCGGTTCTATAGTGAATGTCCTAGAAGCTTTACAGTATAGTAGGTGGCAATTTCAAAATGGGTACGAATCATTGTTCTTCAGAAATGCAATATACATATACTTATTTCAGACGAAATACCTTAAAAGTTTGAACGCACAATAATATTGGAAAATCACATCCATTGGGCCAATTGCAACGCAGGAGCGTTCGATATACTCAATGGTGCAACAGGTCGATTTAATCTGACCTTCACGGCCCCTTTTCTCACTTGGCTATTTTTAGTAATAGCTCGACTTCAGCACCACTTGGCAGCACGTTTTTGCAATAGTATTGCATACATATTTAAAACATTAGCCAAATCGGATCATAAATAAGATTTTTAGTAATAGCTCAACTACAGCGCCAACTGTCGGATTAAATTGTGAAACTAAACCATCCAGAGACCCACTCAAATACACAAAAAGTTTCGTTAAAATCCGTACAACCATTTAGGAGGATTTCACTCACAAACACACCTACAGAAGAATAAACAAATTCATTCAAAGATAGCTAAAGGTAGGTAGGTTTGTAGGTCTCACACCGCTTTTCAAATAGCCCAAATTTTCTCCATGAGTATGGGCTTGATTTTAACTATATACATATCTCCATACGAAGTTCCAGTACTGCACCATGAATACTTTCAGAGATATACAGTATGAAAATACGATTTATATGGGAGGAGCCACGCCCCCCTTTCCAACAGCTGCCCTCTTTCTTCATGAGTATGCGATTGATTTCGTATATCTCCATACCAAGTTCCAGAACTCTACCATGAACACTTCCAAAGATAGGCAGTATGAAAAATTCGGTTTGTATGGCGTGGCATCCCACGCCCCCTTTTCCAATAGTTCCAATTTTTCTCTAAGAGTATGCGATTTATTTCGTACATCTCCATACAAAACTCTAGAACTCTACCAAAAAATTTCCAGAGATAAGCAGTATGAAAAATTCGGTTTGTATGCGCGATGTCACACCCCTCTTTACTATAGCTAAAATTTTTCTCCAAGGGTATGCGATTGATTTCGTATATCTCCAAACCAATTTCCAAAACTCTACCATGCACACTTTCAGAGATATGTAGCATGAGAAATTCGGTTTGTATGGGAAGTGCCACGCCCCCTTTACATATAGATTTTTTTCAGCCTAAAACCATCCTGGGGACACGTGAGGCAGGTGGCAGTTTCAAAAAAATCGGTTCAGCCGCTCTCGAGCCTTGCGAAAACTAATAAACGGCTTTCTAAATATAAATTAGTTGAGATATATTATATATTATAATTATATTTTGACAGTATCCGTTGTTTCTGATTGGCGCAAAAAAATCTTGCCCAGTGACGAATTCGCCCCTTGATATGGTCGTTACTTAAAGCTATTTATATTCGAAATTGCATGAAAATTGGAAAACAGGAATCTATAAGCTTATCCAGGCAAAAAGCTACCTATGTACCGAATTTTAAGCAAATCGGACCATAAATACGATTTCTTTGAACAGATCGATCCCTGGTCCACTTCTCGGACAAAATGGATCATATATGCTAATATATGCTAAAAAGCTACCTACGTACCGAATTTTAAGCAAATCGGACCGTAAATACGATTTTTTCGAATAGATCAGTCCCTGGTCCACTTCTCGGAAAAAATTGACCATATATCCTAATATATGATAAAAAGCTACTTACGTACCGAATTTTAAGCAAATCGGACCATAAATGCGATTTTTTGGAATAGATCGGTCCCTGGTCCACTTCTCGTAAAAAATTGATCACATATGCTAATACATGCTAAAAAGACCGAATTTTAAGCAAAGCGGACTGTAAATGCAATTTTTTGGAATAGATCGGTCCCTGGACCACTTCACGGAAAAAATGGATCATATATGCTAATATATGCTAAAAAGCTACTTACGTAATAAATTTTAAGCAAATCGGACTATAATAAGATTTTTTCGAATAGACCGGTCCCTGGTTCACCTACCCGAAAAAAAGTAAAATTTTGTTAGCCTAAAACATGGTGGTTACCGAAAGCTATTTGTATACAAAATTTCATGAAAATCGGACCAGCCGTTCGCGAGATTACCTGTTACAAAAAAAAGGGACTTCTCTTTATATAATTATAGTATATAGATATAGATACGTTAGGAAGTCTTTAAGGCCACCTGCAGACTAAAAATAAACGGATGGTGGTATAACACTGACTGCGGCGATGAGGAAATTACCGATGGCAGATATTTGAGCACTTGTATCTTTTCAATGCCACAGGATAATACGCCACCATTACCTTTGTTATTTTCGAAGTTAATGGGGATAAGCTTCACTTTTTATCCTGGGGAATATGCTTCGGTCCTCCAGGCTGAGGTATTTGCAAACCCCAAAGTCGTAGACTACGTGGTGGAAAACAGGTGGAGGAGAAGGAGTTTACGTGTCTACAGGTACAGCCAAGCTGCACTTAAAGCATTGGCCAGCGATCTATCTAAGTAATTCCAAACTAGTTCGGCAATGCAAGTCTCGACCAAATTATGTTGGTAAAGATAACGAGCTTGCTCTATTCTGGGTGCCGGGAAACTCGGGAATGGCTGGAAATGAGACATCTGACCCTTTGGCCACAGTTGGCTTAGACCACGCATTCCTCGATATCACTCCCCACTACGACCATCGAAGCCACTATCAGAAACTGGGTGGATACTTCGCTCCGCAATGACTGAGAGCCATCGAGTGGATGCAGGTGGGCAAAACTCATGTTGCCTTCAATCTCAGAAGATGTATCTAGTTGTTTTCCTCTCACTAAGAAGACGGGACTGCTGACTGGTCACTTCACACGGCACAAACACCTTACTGTGATAGACGTAAATGACAACTCCATTTGCTCATCCTGCTTTGCAGAAGATGAGACGGTGCTTCTTGCTAGCTCGTTTGTTTATCATCGATTTATCTAGATTCGGTCTTTTCTTTTTTGTCAGTTTCTGAATTTGAAGTTTGGCGTAAAAAGCTTTGCACTTTTGTTGTTTCAAGTTTGGTGTTTAAAAAATGCGTATGACGAATATTTTTCGCATGACTTTAAAACTCGGAGCGATAAAAATAAAAATGGCGTCATCAACACAATTGACCTATTTGACAAATACATCACATGCAAATTCGTGAGTTGGTCGAACATGTGAGGAGTTAATTTAGTACTGTTTAAAAAATATAACTGCTCAGAGTGAGATACATAGTTCTTTCATGGCTTTACGAGCTCTGTTTTTTTAAACTTGCAAGTGTGTAATCACATTATTTAAATAAATAGAACACAAGAAAATATTTAATTTTTATTTTTGCCACTCCGAAATTAGTTGTGGAACTAAGCCGCGATGCAATATTACATCGTTAGATTTCATCTTCACATTTTTTGATGAGCTTTGGGAATATGTTAGAAATGAGCATCAGGGGTCCACCGAAACCGGTCAAGTTTTGAAAGGAGTCTACGAGAAAAATAAGTTAGAAAACCTCTGATTTACATTATAGAATTTATTTCCGATGGCTAGATTTTCAAGTCCTATAAAACTTTGGCCGAAAAAAAATTACAATCTCAGGCCACCATCGAGTGGAAAAATCAATAATTCTCGAAACGCTAACGGTTCCAAAAATAAAAACTATAGAATCTCCAACGATTCGAAAAATAAAAAATTATACAATCTCCAACGATTGGAAAAATTAAAAATCTCGAATCGCCAAAGATTCGAAGAAACAACTTTCTCAAAACGCCAACAATTCGAAAAACTAGTAATACTCGATTCGCTTACGATAGGTGGCTCTCCTACGAATTCGAATTCGCCGATCTATCGCCGCGAGGTATTGTCTCGATAGTTGTATCAGACAAAACGAGCTCGTCCCGAATTCGAGGCGAATTCGTTGTGTTTATTGGGATGAATGAGCAAAATATGGATGCATGTACTATATACAGACATATGAATGTATGTATGTTAACATGTGCATAATGTATGCAAATAAATCCGCAAAATGATGAAGAGAATGTACAAAACGGTTTCACTGTGCTGGAAAATAACGGTCGCTGAGAATACAAATGACAGCCTTATAGCTCAGTTATGTATACCTTCCACTGCACTGCATAGAATGTCATTTTTACGTTGGAATCAAAATCCAACAGACGTCTCTATATGTATGCAACGCTGTGCGTTGGGTAACGTAACGCTTACACGCAAAGCTCATTTAACAGATTCCTTATGTGACAACACTCATGCAATGCCAACTGAGCCTTTACTCACCAGCAGTAAACAAGGAAGAGAAAAAAAACTTACAATTGCAAATGATAATGCAGAAAAGAGTGAGGACTAAAGAGAAAAACAGGTATAGGTACGTGCGCGGAAAAAGATAATCACATAATTGAAAAGGATATGTGTAAAGATGTACCAGTGCCGGTGCCGGTACCAGTACCGGTACCGTTTTTCCTTACAGTCTTGTTGAATGAATTTGTATGAGCGCATAGAAAATAATTTTCAAAATGGAAACAAGCAAACAAAGGAAGTAACCACGCTCCCATACGCACATACATACATTGAGAGATATGTACAATTTATGTGATACAAAAGCAAGCTCACTTTAGCAAGGACATGAAAACATATGCGTTTTAATACAAATGTAGGTATTTAACAGGAATATTCACTGCTCATTCAGTTTTGCCGAATGACTGCTCTGGCAGGGTCTGATGAACACGCGTAGAGTTTGAGTCGACTTTAAATGGTTTCATGAGGCGGCCGGCCTCTTGCGCTACGGAAGTGAATGGGCGAAATTTACAAGTAAAAATAAAAACACTTGACAGGATACAGGATATAAACAGAAGCGCATACGACGGGATACGTGGATTGGTGTAAGCAATGCGTGCTATGTGCATATGTACATAAGTACCTATGCATATCTGTGTGCTCCTTACAGGTTGGATATAAGAAGAGTCGACATGCTACTCTTTATATCTAACTTAAACTTACTTATGAGGGTACTTTTAGGTATTCATATCTATGAACTTCTTTATATACATACATACATACAGGGTGTCCCAGAAGTAACGTGCCAAACTTTAGGGGAAGGTAGGTGGGTGGGTGAGCTCCTTGATAAACAAAAAATTGTCAGGTAAAAGTGTCACCGTTTTTGAAATATTGATATTTTTTCGAATTTAAAAAAAATCGTGCCTTTTCATGTGTTTTCTTTAACTGCAACTACAAACCGGGCAATACTTAGTAAATTTTTTCCAGATAGTTGCCTCTCCATACTCAAATGCAATGTAGTTAAAATATATTAAGGAACCATCATAAAATTAGGACTATTTCTGGATTTTTAACTTTTTGATATTTTCTTCCCCACCTTTGACTATCTCGGGTGAAAAAAAATGTACTGAGCTATAACTTTACATTACATAAAAAAATTGCTCATTTAATAAAGATTTCAGAAAGG
>NW_023458559.1:16598593-16599962 GCF_013731165.1 Rhagoletis pomonella | reverse complement strand
CAGACATGGACATACAGTGACCCTAATAAGTGACCACATGCTGTTTTTTTTTAGTATTCACAATGTTATTTATTTTGTTATTTTTTTATAAAAATACAATCCAAGCTTTAACCAAAATCATATGAATCAAAGTTTCAAGCCTTATGCAAATTTAAGGAACATTCAGCAAATTTTCACACTATTTAATCTGCATCTTTAGAACATTTTTGGTGGAAGCTTTTGCGTTTTTTTATTTAATATTCAAGGCTGGCCAATCTAAACAAATGCTTGAAAAAGCTTATTTTGCATATATGTAGATATATGGAAATTTTGTTGGTTTTTGCATATATTCTACTTACGTGCTTATTTTTGCATATTCTACAACAAAAGGACGATAGAAATGCTTGAAAAAATGCGAATTCATACATATGTTTTTAACCGACTTAAAAAAAAGGAGGAGGTTATCAATTCGTCTGAATATATATATTTTTTTTATGTATCCGCATAACTTTGGACCACGTCAACCGATTTCGATTTTGCATCAGAAAGGTAGTGCCTCAGAGGTGATCCCATACTAATCTGGTTTAGATCTGATTATTGGATCCTTCTTTTTTATATGAGATTTGAAGTCGGTTTTGTTTTATGCTTAAAAAGTACTTGTTATACTTCCTTGTATGAACTTGCCTTAATACAATGCATTGTGACAACTGTGAAAACGCAATACCTAATGTTGAACACAAATACATACGTATATATAAAAAAATTATGTAGTAAGTATTTTGGCCAGCAACCCTTGCTAATATAAAAGATGAATTATTTTCTGGCTCCACAACTAGGAGTGAAGATCTATCGAAGTACTCCCCAGCAGAATTAAGTTTATTTAACTTTGGTCCTAATACATTTACCGATGAGGAAAGGAGTTTTTGGAATTATTCAACAATTTGAAATACTAGAGAAGGTCGTTTGTAATTGGTAATTTAAAAAAGCAGTTTTTTTAATACAGTAATTCGGAGATTATTCAATAAAATTAAAATATGAAAAATAAATAAATAAATAAATAAATAAATAGATCAAACTTCATTGATTTAGCATATTTAAGAGCATATTTTGGTAATCTATCGTGTTTGGACGTGCTTCTCCTCCGACTTGTGGCGTGCCCCTTGATTTCGTCATACGAAAGGGAGAGACCTACAGTTTGACACTGATTGTATTTTTATGAGAAGCTGTTTTTCATAGCAGAATACACTCGGTGGTTTGCCATTGCCTGCCGAGGATCGACCGCTATTAGAAAAAACTGTATTGTATTTAATTTTTTGATGTTGTTCGGAAACTCGAGCCCTGGCCCTGCGGAATGGTAGCACGCACTGCTTTGCTTTTTAGCAAAAAAAAA
>NW_023458559.1:16577673-16598493 GCF_013731165.1 Rhagoletis pomonella | reverse complement strand
GCTAGTTAAAACTTGCACATCATTGGACTAAAATTGTATGGGCTTTATAGCTTGCATATTCATAAATGTTTCAAAGATTCAGATTAAAACGTTTTAACCTTTGACTCATATGGTTTTGGTTAAAGGTTGGTCAATATTTTTATTAAAAATAAGCAAAAAGGATTGTGAATATTTAAAAATCAACACGTGGTGACTATTTTAAGTCACTGTATGTAGAGAGCTGAAGTGCTTATTTATAATGTCGAACTGAATGATATGAGCTTACGTTCATTCGTAAGTACCTATTGTCAGTTATGAACAATGATGACAGTTATGATTAAGTACATTGTGTAAGCATACATACATACATACGGCGAAGAACAGAAATTTGTAATGGGTGTGTGTATAAGTGCTGTAAATATGTTACAATGTGACTTGTTGGGCCACAATGAGTCACAATGACTGAAAACGACATCACAAGTGCTTACAAAAGCATTAGGAAAGGAGCTCATATTGGAGCGGAGGTTGAATACCCTATTTGCTAATGATTTGGTGGCCGTACACAACAATTTTGAGTTTCCGATTTGTATCTACAATGCTAGAACAACATTTATGAATGTACATATACAATAGGGTGTTCGATTATTCGATTTTTTTCCAAACCCGATTTTCGATTTATTCGAAAAATAGCAATTTGAAAGCAGTTATATTTAACTTAAGTTTTATATAGTGACTAGCAGACCCGGCGAACTTAGTCCCGCTCAAAATAAATCTTTTTTAGTGAAACATTTGGACCAACGTTTTCGCCACGTTTGGTTTTTTGGTCGACAGAAGGCATATCCTTTATTGCCATCTTAAATAGCGTGAAGAAAGCGTTATACCGGGAAGAAGTTCTTGCGGCTCGATGGTAAATCGTCCTTAATTCTATATAGTATAGTTGGTGGCAATTTCCAAACTGGTGAGTATCATTGGTCCACATTCTGTTTAGTCAACGTAAAGCAAGGACCGCAATTATTCTGATGGTTGATATAACGGGGGTAATTTGACTTTGATCCCGGGTGCCTTCGAATTGACGATTTTTGGCAGCAACTCGGCTCCAGCGCCACCTTGCGGATCTTTTTTACAATAGCATTGTCCTATCGTTATCAATACATATACATCTCGAATATGAATCAAATCGGATCAAAAATACGATTTGAGTAATAACTCGACTCCAGCGCCACCTGGCGTTTTAAGTTGTGAACTTAAACTGTACAGGGACCTACTCAAATACATAAAAAAATGTCATTAAAATCGTTTCGGTCATTTAGGAGGAGTTCACCCACCAGAATAAGTCTTTTACATACTGACACTCTCCAGCCTTTTTTCCCATACAAAAAAGAACTATCACGCATTCATTATACGTAGAAAATGCGCAACATCATCGCCGAAAAAAATCTCAAAAACCAACGGTAACTTATAGCCATTTAAAACTTGCACTTCATGATATTGAAATTAAGTCAACTATAAAACTGCATACTCATCAGGTGCTATTTGAAGCAAAATGAACTATATTTCTATAAAAAATGAACAAAAAAACTTATTATGAAAAAGAAAAAAAAACGCTGTATTCTGGGTGTATACATATATTTACGGATAGATAAAAGTTTCAATATGTTTGGAAAGCGCCACGCCACCTTTTCCACTTTCCAGGACACTACTACAAATATAATATATAATAATAATAGATTGGCGCTTACACATATGTTAGTGCTTGGCCGAGCTTCTCCTCCGACTTGCGGTGTGCGCCTTGATGTTGTCACACAGAGCGTAGGGACCTACAGTTTTACGCCGACTCCGAACGGCGATTGTATTTTTATGAGAAGCTGTTTTTCATGGCAGAAATACACTCGGAAGTTTGCCATTGCCTGCCGAGGGGCGACCGCTGTTAAGAAAATACCTTTTCCTAAATTTTTTGCGATGTTGCTTTGACCAGGGCTTGAACCCAGGTGCTGATGAGTGAAAGCGCGTACTGCTTACCACTCCAGAGATATACGTTATGAAAAATTCGATATGTATGGGTGATACCACTCTCCCTTAATACATCGAAGTCTGCAGTAGGTAGATTTTGAGGAAAACGAGGTGAAAGTGTCAAAAATCTCGTTTTTTGCAATATTTGAGAAGCTCTAGCAAGGAAATAAAAGGTGATAGAACCTTCCACTTAGGCTTAAATTAAAGCCAGAACTACAGACTACTATCCCTGATATCATTTCTGCAACTTGCCCTGATGGTCACATATACTCATTTACTTTTTATCGCCCAACAATAAAAGAAAATACTGGAAAATTAGGCAATTGAAAAAAAATGTAAAAAATCACTGTTAGCTGTTCAACAAATGACTATACGCGACCTTAGGGCAAGATTTAGGAATGGTATTTTCAGGGATTGAAGACAGAAGTCAAAGCCTTAATTTAATCCTAAGTGGAAGTTTCTAACACCTTTTTCTTAATTGCGGTAGGTACTCAAACTTCCCAAAATCAGTTTTTCCTGTTCAACAAATGACTATAAGTGACCCATCAAGCAAAGGTGCAGGAATTTGCTGGGATATTAGTCGAGATTTTTTGCTTTAATCTAAGCCTAAGTGGAAAGTTCTACCACCCTTTGTTTCTTTGCTAGAGCTTTTCAAATATTGCAAAAAGCGATTTTTGACCTCGTTTTTCTTAATATGTGAAGCCATTCCGAAGGAATTGCACAAAAATTCCATACAAAAAAATTAATTTTAAATTTTTCCAGTTTCCTGACTTTCCCGGAAGGTTTTCTTTCCTAAAACCTTCTCCTGGCAATTACGAACAACTGAAACAAATTTAGCCAAACCAGCCCAACCGTTCTCAATTGATGAATTACTATACATTTTGCACACCATTTTTATATATGGGTCGTTCCATACAATATTTTTATTATATATATTTGGGGTGAAATATATATTTTTACATTCTTTATCGAAAAAACGACACCTATTATTTTATTTCGTCATGATATCCGAAAATCTCGAAAAAAAAATTCCCGAAATTTTGAACTCACGGAAAAGCATGTTTTTTCAATTGTTTGCAGTTAATAAATATTTGTCGGAGAAAATCAGTTAAGGTATCAAAATTTGCGTAATTACCTCGGCTTTCTATGAGGGTGTGAGATAGATAAAAAAAAAACAATAAAAATTTTGAATTAAAAAATCGCATTTTTTATTTTTTATGTACGCAGGTATGAAAAAACTCGTAACTTCTACAGTTTTGTTGTTTCCATTATCAAATTTTTACAGCTTACTCCATAAAGTTTGACAGCTATTCAGGTTGAAAAAAAATAAAAATCAAGCATGATGAAGTTAATAAAAATAAATAAAAAATAAAAAAATGCGATTATTTGAATCTATCTCATACTCTCATGGAAAGCCGAAGTAATTACGCACATTTTGATAACTTAACTGATTTTCTCCGACAAATATTTTATTAACTGCAAACAATTAGAAAAAGATACTTCTTCGTAATTTCAAAATTTCGGGAATTTTTTTGTCGAGGTTTTCGAATATCATGACGAAATAAAACAAATATGTGTCTTCTTTTTTCGATAAAGAATATAAAAAATATATCTCACCCCGAAAAAAATATTGAGGTGTAAATATTGTATGGAATCACCCTTACCTTATCTTTTTTTCGCTAAACCAGTGTTTCCCAGGGGCCCACGGAAGACTCGACGGGGGTCCATGGTGACGTGAAAAAAATTTGGGGGTCCATGAGTTGTAAATGGGGGTCCACGAAAATGTATCTGGTTTCAATGAAAAGAACCAAATTGGTTGCTTGATGGCCTCTTTATTTAACTTTAATTTTTATGAGTGGTGTATAGTGCTCTTGACTTACCGTCACTTTGTGTTTTAAGGCCACCTGCAGACTAAAAAGAACCGGATGCTGTTATGACAATGAGTGAGGCGCGGCGAAAATTGCTTGCGGCAGAGATTTAAGCACTTGTGCCTTTTCAATGCTACAGGATAGTATGCCTCCATTACCTTTGTTGAAGAGATTCTATTATGTTGAGTTCCCTGAGACTGAATGCTGGTTTGATTCCATGTTGTTTTTGTTGTAGCGGCTACTAAGCCCCGTTCGCGGCGGTTCATCCATCAACGTTGTCGTCAATTTCAGCTAGGGGGAGGCCCAGGAAGTGTCTCCCGAGGCAGACAAAGTTCTGTCCCGTTCACGTCCGGAGGTTGTGTGCCTAGAACGGCATTCACAGGGCGGGAGTATACATAACTTGAGACTGATTCCCTGTGAATGCCGTTCAGGGCCTGTCGGTAGGTTGACGGGTCCAGAGGTTGTTTGATAAACCTCTGGACTTCGTCCGTCAGTTCGTAAAGATGCGTTCTGACGTGCCGTGGCGAGGGCTCTTCCGCGAGCAGCTGTCTGCTGGGATGGCCACGCCTGTGGCTCCCAGAAGGGAACTGCTAGCAGAGCATTATGTTATAATCCTTTACTGGGAGGATCTGGGCCTAGTCATGTAGGTCAGGATTCCTTCGCTGAGACTGGACTCACACATTGTCGAATCTTCACTGATGGCTCGAAAACTGACTCTGGGTCATGATCTGGGGTCTTTTTGAGGTTAATGGAGATAAGCTTCACTTTCCTGTGGGGGAATATGCTTCGGTCTTTCAGGCTGAGGTAATTGCAATACTCAAAGCCATGGACTACGTGGTGGAACATATGTGGAGGGGAAGGTGTTTACGTGACTGCAGTGACAACCAAGCTGCACTTAAGGCATTGACCAGCCCTCTATTTAAGTACTTCCAAACTAGTTCGGCAATGCAAGTCTCGACTAAAATATGATGGTGAACATAACGAGGTTGTTTTACTCTGGGTGGCTGGTCACTCTGGAGCACCTGGTTATGAGACATCTGATCATTTGGCCAGAGTTGGCTCAGACCATGCATTCCTCGGTCCGCAACCAGTTTTAGCACTCCCACCTTCGGCAATCGAAGCCACCAACAAAATTTGGGTGAATGCTTCGCTCAGAAATGACTGAGAGGCATCGAGGGGATGCAGGTGGGCAAAACTCATGTTGCCTTCAATCTCACAAGGTCTATCGAATTTTTTGCTCTCACTGAGCAGACGATACTGCAGACAACTTGCTAGACTGCTGACTGCTCACTTCACGTGGCACAAACACCTGACTGTGATAGGCGTAAATGACAAGTCCATTTGCCCATCTTACCTTGAAGAAAATGAGACAGTGGAACACATCGATTTTTTTAAACTCGTTCTTTTCTCTATTGTCAGATTCTGAATTAAAAGTTTGGCGTAAAAAGCTTGCCCGTTTGGATGTTTTAAGTTTTGTGTTTTAAAAACGTGATAAATATTTTTCGCCTCACTTTAAAACTCGGAGCGATAAAAATAAAACTGATGCCATTAACACAAATAAACTATTTTACATATACTCCACGTGCAAAGTCATCAGTGAGCCGAACATTTGATGAGTTTATGGAGAAGATAATGTAAATAACGCTAGCGCTCGCTGTGCTCTTAAAAATTATAACTCTTCCGAGAACACAAGAAAATATTTTACTTATATTTTGGCCACTCTGAGTTTAGTTTTTGAATTCACCCGGGATGCAATTTTACATTGTTAGATCTAATTTTCACATTTAATTTTTTTACGAGCTTTGGGGATATTTAGAAATGTATCAGCAAGGGGTCCACTGAAACCAGTAAATTTTTGAAAGGGGTCTACGAGAAAGAAAAGTTTGGGAACCTCTGCGCTAAACGCAACGTGAACGTGGGCGATATTAGCTTTTGCGAGCCTCGTTTTGAGTGCAGAAGTCCACGCATGTGAGGAAGTTTTTGATTGGTAATCACAAGGAATGGCCAAAACGATTTTTGCATCCGGTTCAAGCCGCTCACCACTTCCGGTGTTGACACCTCTGGGTAAACAACCGCACAACCTTTCGGAAACGAGCTAATAGTCGTGTTTGTGTACTTTCCAGTGCAGTGCGCGTTTCCACTCCGCAGGACCTGGGTTCAAGCCCTGGTCAAAGCAACATCGGAAAAATATGGAAAAAAGGTTTTTACTTAACAGCGGTCGCCCTTCGACAGGCAATGACAAACCTCCGAGTGTATTTCTGCCATGAAAAACAGTTCTCTTAAAAATACAATTGCCGCACATACGTGTATTTAGATGAAAAATCCGGTCAAAAGTCAGATTTACCAACTTTGGCAAAAGCTGAGTTAAACATAATTTTCTAAAATTTAATAACCGATCTATTGAAAGGTAGCCATTAAAACTACCCCCGCCGCACAGTGTATCATTTCCATATTCTAGAAAAGATTAATTCCTTTATTTTGTGTCGCCAAATTTGAAAACAACGTCAAGAATGTTTTTAGAAATGCCTGATAAATACGAAACAATAACAACTAAACAATTTTAATCAAAGTGTATGGCGGGACGGGGTTTGATTTGGAAAATTACCGAGCACAATAATATTTAAACTTTTATATTTGAAACCGAATTTCAATGTTTATTTTGTCGGTGTTATGTGATTTATGCAACAATTACTAAAATACCATTTTGGTCTTATTTGCTTGGGTATGTTCTTTTTAATGAATATACATTTTTGGGATTTTAGTAAACTAGGACTGAGTAATCCATGTTAAAGTAAAACGATGTTAACTTAAATTTATTTTTAGCAATTTATTAATTTCATTAGACCCGAAAACTCGTTATCCGCCACTATTCGATAAAGTTTGTATCTCAGTTTATTTGCCACTCCTCTTAGATTTTAAACAACATAATTTTAGCTGCTGGAAAGTGCAGGTTTTGATGAAATTTTTTTTTTCTGGCCTACTGGGAATTTCATTTTCTTCGAGTAATTAATTTGCATTTTATCTCGACCGAGACAAATTCTTATATTTTCGTTTTGAATAGAGAAAGCCTGATTCATTACCTTTCCAATGGTATCCGATTTTTGTAAATAGAGTAAGAAATATTGAACTTATAACGGAATTTTGTTGACCCAACTTGACTTTTTTATCGATATTTTCCACGCTCATAATTAAAAAAAATATATATTTATTTTTAAGTCCATTTCTGTCAGTTTATAATATCTTGTTTTTGCATTTTTAAAAATTGCAGTTATATAATAGGGTGGCATGACAGTAACTATAAATTACCAATTTTTTGTAAAAAGCTTCGCCTCTCTTATAACGTACCTTGGGCAAAATTTCATTAATCTATCTTCAATAGATTTCGAATTACAGAATGAAAAGCAGCTAGATGGGTCAAATCTTACACTGTGCGCCGCTTTCCCTCTGCCATACATCCACCTGAAAACAGTCAATGTTGTGGTCGCTTTTTTGTTCTCGACACGTTCAATCGTTCTACTTGTTTCTTCGATAATTGTGTTTTATTGAGGACCTTTTTCAACAAAAAACCTCTTGGGTATGGAAGAAGCAGGTAGGTTCTATTATCTAAAACTAAATTTAAAGTAATTGCTTTCAATATGACCTTCTTTTACAAAATTTAAAATGTGCCCGTTTTCCAATATATTTATAATAAAATATTTAAATATTGGTGTTTTTGTTGGCTTGTCAAGGCTGGATTATAAATTATGTTTTTGTTTATTAATTAAAGTAAAAGAAAAATGTACGCCTAGGCACGCCATTTTGTTTTTTGAGGCATTCATCACACTAAGCTCGTAAATCGCTATTCTCGGTTTTCATGTAAATAAATATTATGTTTTCTTCTAGGTACTAGTATGGACCACCTCTGAGGTACCACCTTTCCTTTAAAAAAAAGAAAGAATTATACAAATCGGTTTACGTAGTCCAAAGTTATGCGGTAACACGCATACATAAAAAATGAAGAATTTCCGATGAATTGATAACCTCCTCCCTTTTTGAAGTCGGTTAAAAAATAGTTAATATTCTATCGAAATACTTTAATTTTGTTTTATTAAAAAAAGCCAAAAATATTTTAGTAGTGATATTTCACCCTGGAAGATATTAAGTGTAGTTTTGTTTTGAGCGATCTTCCGGTGAAATTTCACCCACTTTCATAAAGATCACATAATCTTCGCAAATATTTTTGTAAAGATTGCTTAAAATAAAACGTAATAAATGTCTTTCACAATGAACTTGATGTGAACAAAAATTTATTGCGACTTATGTTACTTTGTGTAATGAAAAGTAGTTGGTGATATTTCACCCTGGAAGATATTAAGTGAGATTTTTTTTTGAGGATCGTATGAGGGTTAACAATTCGGAGGTGTAAAAGTTATTAAAATATAAACATATCTAACTGATTTAAATGAAAACTTCATATATGTACATTAGACTGCATCACCAAAAAGTTGCGGTTTTTACCAACAGAAATTTTACAGCAAAACTAACAAAGATTTATATCCTCCATACAACTGATTGTTCATATATGGGGTTTTACTGTAAAAATCCTTTATTTGGACTGCTAAAAGATAAATTTCGTAAGCTATTCTATAAATAATAATACAAAGTCTACTGAGAAAATCGTCAAAATCTATACTGTATAAGCTTTATCTTTTATACCCCTGATTGTTCAGATACCAGTTATTACGATATATATCCTTTATGTAGGAGTCTAAACCCATTAAAGCGTGTTACCGGTTTACATGGCCATCACACAGCAATGAAAATCACTTAGATTGGTGCTATATATGGTATATCTTCGATACCTCTGATTGTTTATATATGGTTTTTCATATATGTATCTCCTCTATCTATGTATTCTGTAAATATATAATTTTTTTCAAATGGAGTAATCTGTTAAAGTAAAATTTTCAGATGTTCATGAAAGATATGAAGCCTTCGGCATAGCCGAAGACAGCGCTGCTCTTCTTCTTCTTCTTATTTGGCGCTGTAACCGCCTAAGCGATTTTGGCCGAGTCCAAAACAGCACGCCAGTCATTTCTCTTCTGTGCTAACTGAAGCCAATTGAAAATGCCAAGTGAAGCCAAGTCCTTCTCCACCTGGTCTTTCCAACGCAGAGGAGGCCTTCCTCTTCCTCTGTTACCAGCATCGCGACCCGCGTTGAATATTTTCAGAGCAGGAGCGTTTCTGTCCATCCGAACGACATGGCCAAGCCAGCGGAGCCGCTGAATTTTAATTCGCTGCACTATGTCTATATCGTTGTAAAGCTCATACAGCTCATCGTTAAATCGTCTGCGATATTCGCCATCATCAACGCGTAAAGGTCCGTAAATCTTTCGCAGAATCTTTCTCTCGAAAACTCCAAGAGCCGCCTCATCAGATGCTTTCATTGTCCATGCTTCCGCGCCATACACCAGCACAGGCATGATGAGTGACTTATAGAGTGTGATCTTTGTACGACGAGAGAGGACTTTACTTCTCAATTGCCTACTCAGCCCAAAGTAGCACTTGTTGGCAAGAGTGATTCTCCGTTGGATTTCAAGGCTGACATTATTATTGGTGTTAATGCTGGTTCCCAAATAAACGAAGTCGTCTACTTTTTCAAACTTGTAACTGTCAACAGTGACGTGGGTGCCAAGACGCGTATGCTCTGACTGTTTGTGTGCTGACAGGAGATACTTCGTTTTGTCCTCGTTCACCACCAGACCCATTCGCTTTGCTTCTTTATCCAATCCCGAGAAGGCAGAACAGACATAGCCCTTGTTTTTACCGATAATATCGATGTCGTCGGCATACGCCAGCAATTGCACGCTCTTATAAAGTATTGTGCCTGAGCGGTTCAGTTCTGCGGCTCTTATTATCTTCTCCAACATAAGATTAAAGAAATCACACGAAAGGGGGTCCCCTTGTCTGAAACCTCGTTTGGTATCAAACGGCTCGGAGAGGTCCTTCCCTATTCTGAAGGAGCTGGACGTATTGCTCAACGTCATTTTACACAGCCGTATTAGTTTCGCGGGGATACCAAATTCAGACATCGCGGCATAAAGGCAACTTCTCTTCGTGCTGTCGAAAGCGGCTTTGAAATCGACAAATAGATGGTGTGTGTCGATCCTATTCTCGCGGGTCTTTTCCAAGATTTGGCGTATTGTGAATACCTGATCTATGGTGGATTTTCCAGGCCTAAAGCCACACTGATAAGGTCCAATCAGCTCGTTGACGGTGGGCTTCAGTCTTTCGCACAATACGCTCGATAAGACCTTGTAACCTATGCTTAGAAGGCTAATTCCGCGGTAGTTGGCGCGTATGGCGGGGTCGCCTTTCTTGTGGATTGGGCAGAGCACACTTAAATTCCAGTCGTCGGGCATGCGTTCATCTGACCATATTCTGCATACGAGCTGATGCATGGACCTCATCAGCTCCTCGCCGCCGTACTTGAATAGCTCGGCTGGCAGGCCGTCAGCTCCAGCAGCTTTGTTGTTTTTCAGCCGCGTAATCGCTATTCGTACCTCGTCATAGTCAGGCGGTGGGACAGCTACTCCATCATCATCGACTGGGGACTCGGGTTCGTCTTCCTCACTACTTTCAGCGCTACTACCATTCAGTAGGTTATAAAAGTGTTCCCTCCACAATTTAAGTATATTCTGGACATCGGTCACTAGGTCGCCATTGTTGTTCTTACAGGAGTTCGCCCCGGTCTTGAAACCTTCCGTAAGTCGCCTAACCCTCTGGTAGAATTTTCGGGCGTTCTTCCTGTCGGCCAGCATCTCAAGCTCTTCGCACTCACGTATTTCGGCCTCTCTCTTCTTATTGCGGCAAATACGTCTCGCTTCCTTCTTCAGTTCCCTATAACGGTCCCACATGGCTCGCGTTGCGCCCGATCGCAGCGTGGCCCTGTAGGCGGCATCTTTTTTCTCTGCGGCTTCTTGACATTCCTCATCGTACCAGTTGTTCTTTCGGGCTCGCTGAAATCCAACTACTTCTTCGGCGGCGGTACTTAATGATCGGGAAATGTGGTTCCACTGCTCGCGTACGTCGGATTGTTGAAGAGTTCTCTCAGAGAGCAGGTGTGTGAGTCGAGTGGCGAATAAATTGGCCGTCTGTTGTGATTGCAGCTTTTCGACGTTAAGCTTTCCTTGCATTGTTGGGCGCACATTTTTTGCTGCACAGAGGCGGGTGCGTATCTTGGCTACAACAAGATAGTGGTCCGAGTCGATGTTTGGCCCTCGGAGTGTACGTACGTCCAAAACGCTTGAAGCATGCCTTCCGTCTATCACAACATGATCGATTTGGTTTCTCGTTTTTCGATCTGGAGACAGCCATGTAGCTTGGTGGATGTTGTTATGCTGGAACCTACCATATTTCGGGCCCCGGCGAAGTCGATCAGCCTCAGTCCGTTATCGGACGTTTCGTCGTGGAGGCTGAATTTTCCGACAGTGGCGCCAAAGATCCCTTCCTTGCCCACCTTGGCATTAAAATCGCCAAGCACGATTTTGACATCGTGTCGGGGGCAGCGGTCATATGTACGTTCCAAGCGCTCATAGAAGAGATCCTTGGACGCCTCATCCTTCTCTTCCGTCGGGGCATGGGCGCAGATGAGCGAGATGTTGAAGAATCTAGCTATGATGCGGATTGTGCGTTCGTCCACCGGGGTGAACGCCAGTACTCGGCGACGGAGTCTCTCTCCTACCACGAATCCAACACCGAATTTGCGCTCCTTTACGTGCAGCTGTAGTAGACGTCGCAAGGCTTCACGCTTACTTTACCTTGCCCCGTCCTGCGCATTTCTTGGATGGCGGTGATGTCAGCCTTTGTCTTCCCGAGGACATCAACCAGCCGGGCAGAGGCACCTTCCCCATTAAGGGTCCGGATATTCCAGGTGCATACCCTTAAATCATAGTCCTTTATACGTTTGCCGTGGTCGTCATCAGAAAAAGGGGGTCTCATCCGAGGCTGTTTGCTTCTTTTCATTGGGCGGGGTTTTAACGTGGCGGGACCCAACCCCAGCGCACGCGAAGTTTTACGCCTTCTCACTTTAGCTCGCTCCCAAACGGGTGTTTGGTTGCTACCCAGAGGATACGTGGATATAAATATCCGGACGTTGTGAGCTGCGATTTGAACCGTACGCACAAGAATCGCTTCTGGCCACTCCCAGGTGAATGGCAGTCAAAAGTTTTCCACTTCTGCGCACGGAACCATCCTCCGCTGCTCTTACTTGTTATATTTTAAGACGTCCACCAAAATATTTCGGAAAAATATTCAGATTTACGTGAGTTGGACCGATTTGAAAATACCTCTAAAAATGTAGTTTTTTATGAATAAAAATAGTTTCTTAAAGAACTTTTTGAAAAAAGTCCCCTCAGATGACAAAACAGATTAAGCGTAAAAAGTCTGGATAAACATATTTAAAAATCTTTTCAACGAAATCGTAATAATGAGATTTTTGAATGTGTTGTTTTACTTTTTTTCAAAGATTGGTTTACGAAAAACTTGAATAACTGGGCCAAAACTATTCTGATTTAGACTTATGGGATCTCAGTAGTAAGGTATTTTCCCACTAGTTTTATTTCTGTCCAAAAAAAGTCATGCATGTCCCATTTTTTTTCAAATACAAACACTTCTTTATTCAAATTTTAATGACGTTCGTTCATCCTACCTTTCTCTTTCATCCTTTGAATGAGTTTATTAGCAAAGAAATAAAAAGGGTGAGAAAATACCTTTCCAATGATACCTCACAAGTCTAAATCGGAACAGTTAAGGTTCAGTTATTCAAGTTCAAATTAAAAAGCAACATCAAAAATCACATTATTAAGATTTCGTTCAAAATGTTTTTAAATTTTTTAAAAATATTTTGATGCAAGTTTTTTAAGCTTAAACGGTTTTGTCATTTGAGAGGGTTTTTTCAAAAAATATCTTTAAGAATTTACTTTTATTCATAAAAAACTCCATTTTTGGAGGTATTTTCAAATCGGTCCAGCTCGCTTAAATTTTAATATTTTTCCAAAATATTTTGGTGGTCGTCTTAAAATATAATAGATTTTAAAACTCAAATGGAAACACAGTACCGATTTTTTTTTTGTATGGGGAGTGATGCAGTCTAATGTATGTAACGGGTGATTTTTTTGAGGTTAGGATTTTCATGCATTAGTATTTGACAGATCACGTGGGATTTCAGACATGGTGTCAAAGAGAAAGATGCTCAGTATGCTTTGACATTTCATCATGAATAGACTTACTAACGAGCAACGCTTGCAAATCATTAAATTTTATTACCAAAATCAGTGTTCGGTTCGAAATGTGTTTCGCGCGTCCGATTTATGGTCTACATAATCGACCAAGTGAGCAAACAATTAATGCGATTGTGACCAAGTTTCGCACTCAGTTTACTTTATTGGACATTAACCCAACCACACGAATGCGTACAGTGCGTACAGAAGAGAATATTGCGTCTGTTTCTGAGAGTGTTGCTGAAGACCGTGAAATGTCGATTCGTCGCCGTTCGCAGCAATTGGGTTTGCGAAACACATTTCGAACCGAACACTGATTTTGGTAATAAAATTCAATGATTTGCAAGCGTTGCTCGTTAGTAAGTCTATTCATGATGAAATGTCAAAGCATACTGAGCATCTTTCTCTTTGACACCATGTCTGAAATCCCACGTGATCTGTCAAATACTAATGCATGAAAATCCTAACCTCAAAAAAATCACCCGTTACATATTAGAGGGGTTAAAAAAAAATTTTTTTTTGGAAATTAATAACCGCTACCTCAAATTATTGTTATTTGTGATAAAAAAAGAGAAACGTGTTTTTTTATTTTGAAAAAAAGTTTTCTTAGAGGTCGCGCTGGTCGGGTTTTTATAAAAACGCTGATGTTCTCATTTTTTTATTTTATTGACATGTTCAAATGCAGCTCAAAATGTGGTTTTTACATATAATTACTCTGGTATTATTGTCGAACATTCCCTTAATTACATACCTGTCTTGGGCAGTTAGAATGGGCTTAGTGCCCATATGCAAATATGCTCTCGAAAAGAGACTAGTAAAATTAAAACGTTGATACAGAAAAAAAATTACTAAAATCAAAACGTTGATACTGAACGTTTTAAACATTTTCAGGGGTTGAATCTCGTTTCCAGTGGGTTTCTGGGGTTGCTGAATACGAATCTGATGTCAGATTTTCAAAATTCAAAATGGCGGTTAAGAGTTTTAAACAAATCCCATCTTTTTTTTAAAGTTGGTCGCCAATTTGGATCCACCATTTTGAATTTTGAAAAACTTACTTCAAATTCACAAATCAGAAAGCTCAGAAACCCACTGGAAACGAGTTTTAACCCTTGACAATGTTTAAAACGTTCAGTATCAACGTTTTAATTTTAGTACTTTTTTTCAATTTGATCGCCATATTGGATCCGCCATTTTGAATATAAAAAAATTTACTTCAGATTCTTAATCGGCGACCCCAAAAACTCTCGAGTGCCGGGTCTAGGATAAATCCAATGATTTAAAAAAAAGATCGCCATTTTGGATCCGCCATTTTTAATTTTGAAAAACTGACTTCAGATTCCTAATTAGCAACCCTAGAAACCCCCTGGTAACAAGTTCCAACAAATGACAATGCGTAAATCGTTCAGTATCAACGTTTTAATTTTAATAGGGCCTTTTCGAAAGCATATTTTCGGGAACTAGGCCCATTCTAATTGTCCAAGACAGGTGTGTAATTAAGGGAAAGTTCCCCAATAATACTAGAGTTATTATATGTAAAAACCACATTTTTAGCTCCGTTTTACAAACAAATTATTGTTAAATAATGAGGCTATCAAGAATCCATTTTGGTTCTTTACTATCGAAACCAGATAAATTTTCGTGGACCCCCACTTACAACTCGTGGACCCCCATTTTTTTACGCCAACCTAGGCCTCGGCGAGTCTCCCGTGGACCCCTTTGTGTCCACCTGGACGACTTTGGGAATCACTGTATTTGTCAATAAATATGCATAGTAATTGTTTAACAATAAGCTAGGTTGATTTTTTGACTTTTGGGCGCTGTCGTCCCATAGTGCGCTTGTTTGACGATATTGACATTGTGGTTAGAGTAAATTACTATACATGCATGTATGTATGTAAATATAAATATGTGTGCAGCTATGTTTGTGGATCGGTTTGGCACCTGGCTAGACACAACTTTTTCATGCAATTCAAAGCAATATTGTAAGTGGATGCTCAAATGTGTTCAGTTTAAAATACTCTATACATTTGTACCGTATCTATTTGAGCGATGCAGTCAGTTGCTCTAGTTAACGTGTCCGTGGGCGTCACCAGGATCGAATTTAGGGGGGAGCCCACATATAAAAAAATCCCAAAATTTTCATCTGTACACATTCATGTTTCTGGCATGCGGGAGACGATATGTATTTACTTGCCAATTTGTGTTACAAAAATTATTTAAAAAGTAGACGTCTCGGTTGCTCAGCAAACCGGTTAATCGTTTCTGCAATTATTTCACATTGATTCTCTAAACAAATTTTCGATGTATTCTTAAAATGCATAAACCTAAAGGTAAATATTATAGGAAATTAAACTAACAATTTATTAAAATTAGTAGTAAGCTCGAAATACGGGTGAGTACTTAGCTCAAAATTTATTTTAAGAACTTCGTGAAAGACAACATTTAATCTTGTGTTGCTAGACACCTGATAACCCAGGATAATTTTTAAGTTCTGAAAAGACATTACTCTACTCCAAGCTTCGTGCACGGGCCATGAGAAAACCGTCATCTATAAGGTATAGTCCAACCTTTCACAATATCTGGTATTAGTCTTAATCTGAAACGCAATAATCATTAAAAATTGCCGCCGTTTATGGTGAAAAGTATTTAATATCACACTTTCAAACAAAAGCTTTCTTAACCCTAGAAGCCAAATCTATTTGGGAGTAACGTAAAGCCTTAACATACGCCGTAGAGGCTTACGTACTTAAAATATAACCTGTGAGCTAAAATATACTTAGTCCTGCCTTATTTTTTAAAGAATATTGAAGTTGTGAGTTTGACTAATAATAAAACATAGTTTTCCTAACAAAAACTATAACCGCATTTATTTAAAACAACAAAATAAAAAGTAAATTTTGTGTTAAAATGAAAAAAAATACCCATTACCCCTACGCCTCGCAGACGTAGATTATACTTTTAGGGTTAATCCTTTCAGTACAAAAATTCAACCACTGGTTATACAAAATTTTAAATATGTATACCGGCTAATTTTGGATCGTTCATTTTAAAAATCACATACAAAAATGTGTAAAGCTTTGAGTTTTGCGGTCATTGAGGAGGATTAATGGTCAGTGATATCCTAGGTGTTTAAAAAAGAAAGGGATCTCAGCTTTTTTTATTTTTTGCTCTCGTGAAATATATTTGAAAACTATGAATAAAACCTAATAACCAGGGAACGGATTTTTAGGACCTAAAAACCTATAAAAAAGGCAAAATAAAATAACGAAATAGGCTGGAAAAGGCAAAAAAAACTAGCGAAAAAGGCAGGAAAAGGCACTAGGTATTGCAAAAAATGCAAAAAAAAGGCAAAACAAAATAGCGAAAAAGGCAGGAAAAGCCAAAATAAGGCACTAAAAAAGATAGAAAATACGAAGAACAATCAAAAAATACATTTATTTTAGAAATGTTTATATTACAATTAACAAGAGAAAAACTATGAAATAGTTTCATTATATGAAAAATTTGTACTTTGAATCTTTGACTATTTTATCCTTTCGAGTTTCTAACTCATAAAACTTTAATCTATATAGTTGTAGTAACATTGAACCACAAGATGCATTTTGAATTTTTCTGGCAGCATTTTCATTCGATTTTCGCGAAGAATGTACTAAATGTGCGCTCGACGTAAGTTGATATGGAACGTTTGAAACGTTCATATTATCAGGAATAAGGTCGTTTTCCACGCCCACACCCCTTATTGTCTCCAAGCCTACGTTAGCTGAGAAAACGGCTTTGAATTTTTCCAACACCAATTTGGCAAGAAGTCCCTGCGCTTCCATAAGCCGCATGGGCATGTGTATATTTTTTAATTTAAAAAAAAACATTGTAAATCCTATTATCACTTTTTTAAAGCTAGAAAAGGCAAAAAAAGCACATATCTTAAAAAAGGCAAAAAAAGGCAACATCAAATGTGTATATATGGAATCAGGGAAAGCTAAATCGTGGACATTCTTAATCGACTATACTCTATCTCTTTAGCAGAAAAAAAGGCAATTTCCATAAAATCCGTTCCCTGCTAATAACTTTTCCGAATCTTTTCGGAAATTATACTTTTCCGAAATTCACTATCGACTTTTCTGCCGCTTTTGACTTTTTTGACAAACACGGTCAACTGCAACTGCAGCTGCACTTTAGTTTGATATATATTTCAATTCTGTGGCTGCTACAGATCGGCCTAACTAAGCCTTTCTGCACATTGGTCGTCCAATCATAGTTGCTTCATCGTCACAATCATGATGCGACGATTACATTACGTCTACACTTTCGCACACTCGGTGGTGATATTTCAATTCATTTGGCGTCTAAAAATTCACTTGGAGCAGGTATTTTCTGTTTTTCTGGTTGATATTTTCGCGAAATATTTACAAAAACCTGCAATTTTTAAAATATAGACTGTGCTGCAATTCTAGACATAATTTTTCAGTAATATCTCTTCTTGTCTTTTCCTGAAATGTGTTTTGTGCATGCACACAGGGACTTTTTACAATTTCGTCATATTTTATAGCTAAAACGCTCACATTTATTGAATTTTGATGCAATTATCCACTTTTTACTAATTTCCACAGATTTTATGCAAAAAAATACTAATTTTTATGCAATTTTGATGCAAATATTAACTTTTTCACTAATTTTTCCCCATAAAATGTAAACAAACAATGCGTGCACAACGATTAGCAAACGACAGTGCCGTACTTATCCGTTTCTGCATCTTCTACGATTTGCCGATAACTAGCCGATAACGACAAGTGTGCAGATCTCCTTTGAAATGCATGTGCTCGGCTAAAAATTTCAGGGCGAGACGATAACGCAACTATGATTGGACGACAAGTATGCAGATAGCCTAAGACGTATGACTGACGATTGGTACATTTGTACAGATTTGCACATTTTGGCAGTTACAGAGTAGTGTTGTTTGCAAATTCTTTTATTGAGCTGAACACAAATTTCTAAAGAACACCACTCTGTGACTGCCAAAATATACAAATTTGTACAAATGTACCAATCGTGTGACACTGTCTTTAGCCCAGTATCACATCCGACAGCTTCAAAATCAAAAAGGAATAGGAACGACAATATTAACCTGCCCCCGCATTCCATGATTTAGTGAGAAATTGTTCGCAAAATTTATGATAAATGTGTGAAAGGAAACAAATTCGGACTAAATCCTGGAGTACGTGAACAGGCTAGTTGTTTGTAGCTAACACAATTTATACTAAGCTAAAAAGAAAAGTATATTTTAAAAATTCGATGGAAAACGTATCCATTTGGATCAAAACGGCAACACAAACAAAGTTAAAAAAATAACTAAAACCGAGATTTCTCTGCTTTTCGCATCGATAGAGTTAAAAGAAGATAAGGCACTGGAAATTAAGCATAAAGCTTTGCCATTGCTTGAATTCCGGCAACAAGTACCAGATTTAAAATATCCGCTGTTGGAAACAGCTGCGTGCCGTATATTTTAAATTTTTGGTACAACGTATAACTGTGAGTCTTTGTACTCTACAATGAAATTCCTAAAGTAAAAATACCGTTCACAATTAGTTGCTTTCGCGTACCTGTTAATTATTGAAAGTTATAAAAATTATCAGCTTTGTGTGTTCGCGTACGCAAAAAACTTGCAAATTAGGGAAATGACATTTCATTTGAGGGAAATCTGTTAGTTTCTGCTGGAAAAATGTTTGCCAACAGCAATTCGCCAACAAGAAAACAGCAGATCAAAAACAGCTGGTTGGAATTTACGCAAATCCCAAAGTTGAATTTGATGGTTTGGAAGTAAAAATAGTAAAATGCGAATAATTAAACTTGCAAGAAGTAAGTTTAGTCAGTGAACTGTGTCAGGATAAGACATCGGAATTGGTTTTCTTACGTTTTAAATTTTATACTTTTGAATGTAAATAAAATTTCTATAAGCTGTTCGTCTAACTTGCAAATTTCTGTAAGTTTTCTGTTCGCGAACTATTATGGATATTTTGCTCTTGTGAGATAACAGATGACATTTCGCCGAAATTTAGCTGTTGGACATTTTTTACTGGAGATTTTAAAAGAACGTACCTATTGACTATCCAACATTTAACAGAATTGTTACGGACGGCTTTAACTGACCTAAAACCAGATTTTGAAAATCTCGGCAAAGGGATCTTTTGAATTTTCTTTTATATCTATCTTACGTACAATAGAATAATAATAAAATTAATGTTTTTCATTTCTAATAATAATTTTATTTAAAAATAAAATTTTTGTTTTTCTTGTTCTTTTTTTGTGGCTCTTTGTAGAATTTAGAACTTAGATGTGGCTCTTTTCGGTCTCGGCCTTGCCCACCCTTGCTATATACATTTTCATACAAGGCAGGATTAAACAGTATTAAAAATATGCTGCAGAAACACAACAGGAAACAACAGCTGAGCTAAGAAGCAATGGCATGGTATAACAGTATGTTGGAGATGGAATGACATGGCATAGCAACGCATGAAATTTTTGAAAATGACATTTTAATAGATACGCTGGGAAGAAGTTAAGAAAATGTTTAAATTTACATTTTGTTACCTACTTCACCGATTTGAAATCTGAAAACTATACCTTTCGTGAGCATGAAATGGTGTTATAACTTTGGTGCGATATTTGTAAGTACAAGAATAAGAAGAGATAGACTCATGAAAATGTGTACTTATGTATGTGACCAGAACATCGAGCTGAACCGACATAGGCATATGGCAACCGAACTTCAGTTGGGTGGCCACTGGCTGAAATGGTTTTACAGATGGCAACTGCAAGCTGGCAAACTGAGTTGCTATATTGGCAACTGCATTTTTGTGGTCGCTGCGGTAATAATCGAAGATTGTATACCTACATATAAGGTAAACCTCAAAGTCTAGGGAGGGAAGGCTCGACCCCCCTGCCCCTACGTAGCGACGCCCATGAACGTGTCCACAGTATTTGCTTTGCAGACTCTCGTTAAACTAACCATTCTTCTGTAGACGAATGCGATGCTAACCAACTGTGTTTGAGTTTTCAGTTTTCTTAGATTGTCAAGTTGTTAAACACTCAGGTTGGTATTGCGGTAGCATTCAAGACATCGCAATGGATTCACCATGCCGAAATTCAGAAGGCGCCATTTGTGTGGCTTCTGTATTGACAAATGTTTCGACTACTGTTGGAAATTGATTAAATATTTGTTCTTCACATTAATTATAAAGCCAGTTACATGTACATGCAGCGTTGCCACAGACAATATTTTTATTTTACAGACTAATCCAAATCTATGTATGTCTCTTTACAACAGGGCCGTCCGCAAGGGGAGCTTTTGGAGGCTCAATTATTTTTACTAGTGTTCGCCCAGCGGTTGAAATTCAACCGCTAAAATTAAGGATAGTTTATGTGAGTTGAGTTGAGCTGAAATAAAATTTGTTGGAATGGGTTAAGTGGAGGGGAGTTTAGCTTAGTACTTAGCATAACATAACATAGAATAGCATTAGATACAATAACATAACATATGTAGCATAACACATCACAATATAACATCGCACATTCTTCAGTTGTATTTCCTTTTTATCCCTATCACTTTCTTCCTCTCTATCTTTGTTTCTATCGCTTTTAATGTTTATGTTTATCTACACCTTCATGTTCATGTTCATTTTCATGTTCATGTTCATGTTCATGTTCAT
>NW_023458559.1:16562934-16577573 GCF_013731165.1 Rhagoletis pomonella | reverse complement strand
TCTTCATCTTCATCTTCATCTTCATCTTCATCTTCATCTTCATCTTCATCTTCATCTTCATCTTCATCTTCATCTTCATGATCTATATCTTCATTCTTTTCTCCATTTACGTATTTACCCCCACCATTGTTATTAGGTTAGGTAGTTAAATTTTCCTTCCTCTTTTTCTTTATATTGTTTCTTTAGTGATATCATGTCATGTGTTGAAATTGGGTGTGGTGAGTTGCAGTGTGCAGGGTGTGGGAGTTACGGTGTTATGAATTCAGGTGTGGTGGTCTTAAGAGGTGTGGTGAATTTAGTTGCGGTGAGTTGAGGTGTGGTGAATTAAGGTGTGGTGAGTTAAGGTGTGGTGAGAAAGTTGAGGGGTGGTGAATTAAGGTGTGGTAGATTAAGGTGTGGTGAGTTAAGACGTGGTGAGAAAGTTGGGGTGTGGTGAGTTAAGGTGTGGTGAATTAAAGTGTTGTGGATTTAGGTGTGGTGAATTAAGGTGTGGTGAATTTAGGTGTGGGGAGTGAAGTAGTGGTGGATTTAGGTGTGGGGAGTTAAGGTGTGGTGAATTAATGTGTAGCGAACTCAGGCGGAGTAAGTTTTTAAGCGGAGCTGAGATGAGTTGAGGTGAGTTAAGTTAAGTTAAGGGGTTAAGTTAAGATAAGTTATCTTTATCCTTATCTTCATATTCATCTTCATCTTCTTCCTCGTCTTGGTCTTCATCTTCTTCTTCATCTTAATCCTTTCCTTTATCCTGATCTAAATATGTCCATTCTTTTCTTCATTTACATATTCACCCCCACCATTGATATTAGGTTAGGTATTTAAATTTTCCTTCCTCTTTGTCTTTATATTTAAGTTTCTTTACTTTTATTTTAATTTCTGTATTTATCCCTTTCTTCTTCTCCATACTCAAAATTATCTTCATCCTTGTTTGAGGCTAATCTATTCATGTACATACATACATACATCTTATTCATAAACTGCAGCTTAGCACGTTTCTTTAATTCACTATTAATATTAAAGCATACATTTAGGAGGCATTTCCGCCCCAACCATGTACATGTATGGCATTGGTATTGGTGTGACTTTTGAATTGATTCTTTCGCTCTATTTTAAACTAATATTTAAAACTACTATTTTAAACACATAGCAGACATAAATGGCTTCAAGATGACACTCATCGATCAGCTAATAAGTAAACACTCCAATCGAATAAGACGGAACAAGGAGAGCACGCTTTTCTCACAAAATCACACCGCAAAGTCATCTCAACTACAGCGTGTTTCATTGCTCTCTACATTCCCGCCACACAAATACAATGAAGCACGCCTTCCAAAAATGCAATCTGCGAGTAGTTTACACATGCAACAACAAACTTAGAAATTCGCTTGGTTCAACCAAAGACAAATTGCCGACGGAAGAACAGAGCGGAGTCTACGAAGTAACCTGTTCGCATTGCAACCCGGGTTGCCACTGACGAAAAAAATACTTACCATCTACTTGAAAAAAATCTACAAATTGTGGAAAATATCCACCAAGAATTTTTTAAAGTTATTTTAATGAAAACTATAGTTTTGTTATTTTTTCAGTTAATTCCATAAGAATTCAAATTGTGTTTAAGGAAATATTTCAACCAAAAGCGAAAGTGATTAAACTAAAGGCAACAACGAAACTTCATCATTTGAAAAAATGTAAACTGGAGTTATAATAGATAAACACAGTGACTCAAAAAACGCTTGGTGATTTTTTTAATATTCACCTTTTTTTCAAGCCAAATTTTTTTGGTATTATCTTATAAGAATATTGTTTACGCTTTAGCCAAACGTTTAAAAATCAAGGATACAAGCTAAATACAACACTTAGAAAAATTCAAAAAATGTTCGTCTAAATTTCGAAATTTTTACTCTAAATTTTTTGAAAAATTTAAGGTATCAACAATGTGCAGCTAAAAATTTCCGTTGGCAGTTTTTAATTTTTTTGCCGCCAGTATTTTGTGTCTTTTTTTCATTCAACAATTGCCATTGATAAAAATATCTGTTGATTTAATTTTTTTCTGAAGGCTCGAAGTGGGTAATTACATACTTGTCCGTTCTTTTTTTTTATTTAAATAATCATTTAAAATATTTGGGCAATCCAAAGCTTCTTGGAATTCCAGTAAAAAGAGTTTTGAATGTTCGCCTTTTATCGACATGTTCGCCTTTTATCGATATACATTTATTCGTATGTACATGAAAAGTGTGCATTAAAGTGTTAATGCAACAAAGTACACTGCACTTTTGGAAAGAAATTTCTAATAAAAAGATAGCTACGAAAAATAAAACGGAAACGAAAAGTTTAATTTGTTTTTCAAACTAAATAATTCAACAAAAATCTACTAAAATGAGAAAAAATGTACCTTTTTACCAACCCAAATTTTTTCTACCAATTTTGGTAACAATTTACCAAAGTGGCAACCCTGATTGCAACTGCAAATATATTGGGCAGAAAAGGAGGTCGCTACGTGCAGGAATAGAAGAACATCTACGTGCACTAAGATTAAAAGATTAAAAATGATGGACAACGCTATCGCCGCACATGCATTTGACCTAGGGTGGCCAGATACGCTGATTTAATCAGTACATGTGCGGATATTTTTCTACTGTACTAATTTCTAAGAGCCCGAAATCAGACGTAAAATCTACTGATTTTTTGAGTTTGTACTGATTTTGTACTGATTTTTACATTTAATACTTCTGTAAATTGGTGTAATTGACATTTACTTGAGGTTTACATGTTCGAAACAATGGTTTTTGAAAACTCATACGTGTGAACTGATTGAAAGCATTAATTAAATTTAAACCATTATTAAAAAGCTGTCAGCTTGCAATTGTTTCATTTCCTAGGAATTCGCAAAATAACAAAATGTTTGGATTCAACCCAACCCAACTTCACGGTTTGCAGGTTTTACAGGATTTACAGGAAAAGCTGGTTTCGCTATTAATAAATCTTATGAAAGGTGGTGGTGAGTTAATCATATATTAAGTATACTGAGAAGATGACAATAAGAGATAATATTTTGATTATAATTACGCATCCACTGAGAAATCGGCTGTCAGTATTTCAAACTTAAGACGACTACTGCAACGGTGCAATGTAAGTTCTAAAAATTTGGAATAGGTGCAAACTACCGGCTTTTGGATATGATATACATATGTAGCTTTACTTTGATTTTTGATGTTCGACCACCTATAATTTTACTTGCACATACACATTTAACACTATTAAATTTCATTCGTACTCGAAAATTCGTTTAGCCGTAATTCGGTAATATACCTTTTAGTCAACATTTTAATGTGAATGTTGTATTTAATAAGCACACCAACTAAATATGTTTTAAATTTGTAGCTCAAAATATGCGAGCTCGACTTCTACTGAAACTGAATTAGCTAAAATTTTATTTTTTCAATTCTTATAAATTTTCTAGAAAGTTTGAGACTTCAACTCACATGTTTTTGTTATAGAATTAACTATATTTTTGAAAAAAAATTTAAATTAAGTAAGGAAAGAAAAAATTTTCAAAACCTGTCAATACATTTTACTACTATTTTCCTGAGCACAGCTGTACATACATACGTAATACCATTGATTTGTTTTAAAGTAATGAATTTTTGTATTGATAATACTACACCGTCACTGGACACGAATAAAGGCGCGAGCTCAAAAGTTGACGGCGAAAAAAGACGCATAAAAAACTTTAGAGTCAAAAACTCTTAACATACTTCGCCGGAGTTTTTCATAAGCATCTTTTTTCGCCGTCAAAACACTATCGCGCCTTTATTCGTGTGTAGTGACGATACGTATTTAAAAGTCTATTAGTTATTTTTTTTTTAATTAATGCGCTGTTATTTGGTTGCTATATTGTTAATAAAAAAAAATACGCTTAAAAATGAGCTGATTTTTATGGCTTTGTACTGATTTTTGATCCCAACTGTACTGATTATGTCCCTATAATATCTGGCCACCAAAATTTGACCTCAACAACAATCGTCCCCACAATTCAATATCGATGGAAGAAAATGTTCGCTTATTAAAAAATGTTACAAATTCAGCAAAATTGGATGCTTATGAATCCCGTTTTATTTCCATCAACAATAATTTAATGAACCTAGAACCGGGCGCAATTATTTCTCCACTATTTAGCTGTGTAAGAATGTAAAATAATTCCTTGTTTATGCCAATTCCACTTGCTCCCTTTGTTTATATTTTTAATGTGTTTCTTTGTATCAAAGTTATTTTTTCGATGTATACATATGTATGTATTTATGTTTGTATGTATGTAGTATTGTACCTTTTTGTCTATTTGTCTAATTTGATTATTGCTCAGTAGTCGCGCGCTAATGATGGTTGATCAGCTGTCAACCGAAATGCATACATAACTAAATAAACTACTAATTTGACGAAATAAATTATCGTTTTAATTTTTCGATATTTCCGGTCAATAAGGTGCACAAAAACATTGATTTGAAGAACTGACCACAAGCTGACTTAAATTTTTTTTATTAAATTTACAAAAGAATACTTGTAGCTTCAGTATGTACTGATTTGTGAATGACTTCGTATTTCTCTAAATTACCGTTACATGGGATGTAGGACTGGTTATTGTCCGGTTTTCAAAAATTTCAGCCCTTGGTATACTGTACCTCTGCCAAGTTTGGGATAAATTGGTGAAGCCGGAAATTGCACACGGAAATGGTGCAACGGAAATGGTTGGTACGGAAAGAAGTGCTTCTGGAATATATGTTATTAATTTAACAAAAACTTGCTAATTAAACATTTTACCTACTAAATCCTACTACTTTTAATGGGCCTACTAAATTTTAATGGGCTATACAACTGCACACCTGAAAATTTTCAGAAAATTTTGAATTTGGTAAACTTTTTTTGAATTTTTATACTTTTGCACAAAGTTTGAAACGCATTTTATTTATTTCTGCCAGCAGTGTAGTATCTATGTAAGTACATCCATATATATGCACATATGTATGCATGGCTTTGAGTGTTGGTCAAGAACCCGAACTTGCTAATTAAACATTTTACCTACTAAATCCTACTACTTTTAATGATCCTACTAAATTTTAATGGGCTATACAACTGCACACCTGAAATTTTTCAGAAAATTCTGAATTTGGTAAACATTTTTGAGTTTTTATACTTTTGCACAAAGTTTGAAACGCATTTTAATTATTTCTGCCAGCAGTGTAGTATCTATGTAAGTACATCCATGTATATGCACATATGTATGCATGACTTTGAGTGTTGGTCAAGAACCCGAATACTTTGGCTCCTTTATGACTTCGCATCGTTGAAGCGTTTGGTATGCTTGCATTTGGCAGCGTCATTAACTGGCTGATATGTTGACAGGTCTTTACACACGTATTATTATTATTCCTGTTTCATGCTTTGTTGCTATCATTTTACAAGTATACATTTGTATACTATAAGTATATCACCTACATACATACACACACGTATGTATATTAATATATATGAAGTATATACATACATACATACACACATGTATGTATATTAATATGTATGGATGTATGTATATACTTCATATATGCACATACATATGTATTTTCAAAAGGTTTGTAAATTTTCACAGAATATGAAGGTGTCAAAACAGGAATTGCGCATTTTGTTAGTTGTCCTGTCTTTGTTTTGTCCTTTGAAGGGCCATCATATTTCGGAGTGAATTGTATTGAGTTAAGTTACTTTATGGGGATGGAACGTAACAATGCAAGTGGCTTCTAAATGAAGGAAACTGTATTTGTCTTCAAATCAAATATCTTTTGTTGTTCCTTTTTAGCCATATCAAAAACTCATAGCTCTCATACTTACATATACTAGATTTGTACTTATGTACATATATATGTATGTTTTGGTAATTTTGACATAGCTAATACTGCATGTGACAGCAAGTTCGTATATATCTTGCCATTCCGAGCAAGTTTCATATTTTTACAGAGTTAATGTCCTTATAATTGCAGTTAAGTATATGTTGACATCTTTCAAATCCAGACTATGATCAGCTAATTGACTACTTTGTCACTTTTTTCATCGGAACGTATACAAAAAAAACGCTTACAGAAAACAGCACTCAGACTACATGCCGTCCATTGTAATGTTTTCGGGTTCCCTTTCAATCTGTCTTAAATCTATACGATTTACGAATGAACATAAGCTCAGTTGTTCGTCTCTAAACACATCGCGGCCAAATGCCTCAAGCATACTTCTTGCAAAGGCGGGGCAGAAGCACAAGCAGTGTTCCGCCGTCTCATCCTCTTCAAAGCACCATGGGTGTAAAAGTAAAGTAAAACTATGCTTTCCAACATATTTTAGTCGAGACTTGCATTGCCGAACTAGTTTGAAAGTAGCTTGAGGGCTGACCAATTCCTTGAGTGCAGCTTGGCTGTCCCTACAGAATCATTCCTGCTTCTCCACCTATTTGTAACAATGTAGCCCGTGGCCTTGAGGACTGCAAATACCTAGGCAGGAAATAACGAGTCATTTGCTTTTGATATAGACTTCAGATCCTGATCGTGCATCATAATTGGACACATTAGTAAAGGTTATACACTGTCTTAGCCTGGGCTCAGTATTGGGGTTAAGCCAGCACTCAGCCTCAGGAAACTTGACTTTGTAGTACGGTAGTTAGGTAGAAAAAATGTCCGCTGTCGTTCGTACGCGTATGTATTGGCGGACCAAACAGCGTGCGTTCATATATGTAGCAATAAGTTGCACCGATACGTTCCCGAACTTTCACTGCTGTCGTTCTCGTTCATAAGTGAATGTAAATGCTGCGTCAAACATTCGCAGAAAGTTAGTATGGCTAGAGATACTATTCTATGCGAAGACAATTTTGTTAATTCCATAAGATTTGAACGGTTCATTCGATTTTCAAAAATGAGGTGTCAAATGAAAGGGCTTGGCCTCTAGATGGGCAGTGAGGTTATATTTTTCTTAATAGGGTTGCCACCTGATTATATAATTATGATATTTACATAGTTCACCCGACTTTCAAATTTAAGGTATCGAACGAAGACCAACACACAACCTTTCCGCGAAAGTTTGACGCAGCATTTACATTCAATTATGAACGAGAATGACAGCAGTGAACGTTCGTGAACGTATCGATGCAACTTATAGCTACATATACGAACGCACGGTGTTTGGTCCACCAATGCATACGCGTACGAATAGCGGAAATTTTTTCTACCTAACATTCGCGAACGCGAACAACCTGGACTTGTTTTATGGCCCTCGTTCGCGAACTATAATCAATAGAGAATATTTGATGCGTTCACGTTCGCGTATAAAATCATAAATGTATGTACGCGAACGTTCATATATGAATATTTCCGACCCCTGCATTCAAGTCGAAATCTCTGCCTCCGTCAATTTTCGCCTCACTCCACACTATATCATATTTACTAAATAGCACCCATTTTTTAAGCCTACAAGCGGCAAGACAGGCCTCCCTGCGGATAAAAAAATTAAGTGACGTAAGGTTTAACAGTGCATTCAGAGCAACCCCAGGTGTTGTAGAGAAAGCTGCCGTACATCATACTTCGATCGTTCTTTGAAGTTTGGCATGCATATTTCACACGCTATTGATTGAGAGTCTGTTTTAGTTGGGTTACCGGGCCATACTCACTGCACCATGTGTCAATCATATCAAATGTTATTTTCTATTTGAGGAAATTTCCCCTCCCAAATCCGAGTCGGTCGAGAAATCCGAGTTTGGTTAAGAATTTCAATTACACTCTTGGTATTGTGATTCTACATCAGGAACAATTTCGTGCTAATTGAAATTTTTTTCTGATATGAAATTGGCCATTTCTTATAGATTTTGTCGCTGAACTCATATCAGAAAAATATGCACAGCATTTTAAAATACCCTGCAGTGAAAAATTATCAATTGTTAAAACTAACCAACTTATAGTTAGCTTTTTGGCGAGCTTTCGATTAATACCTCACTTTTAATTAGCTATGACAAAACCAACTTAAAGTGAATTGTAAAGTCGTGCAGGAGTCATGCAGACGCAATCGGGAGCTGGTTTTCAAGTTTACAAGTTTCTATTAAATATCCTCATACAAAAAGTACTTTCAATACACTTTTTTTCTGAACTTCGCAGATTCTTTTTCATATTCAGGGCAAATAAAAAGGAAGATCGAAATTTTATACTATCATTTTGAAGTTATGTCTGACGGTGTTCGAATATGGGGCCACCCAGAGCAGAATATGTAAACAAATATGAAATGTAATAAAATAAAGTAAATAAATAAGTAAATAAAAAAGTAAAAAAACAAACAAATATTTTGTTTTTCTTATTGATATTTTATGTCCAAAAGTAGTTAGTTACAAGTTAGTTGACATGTAATGCAGAGGTATCCAGGTCTGACTTTTTTGCGGCCATCGCCCCACAAAAGTAGTTAGCTTTTTTCGAACAAAATACACAGTTAATAGTTAGCACTAGTGTTCGCGTAAACAGACTAAAGTTAGGTATAAGCTAACGTCACTCCCTGCAGGGTACATCTCTTGTCCTTTCACCAGCCGCACAGTGTGTTTTTTGAACACTGCGCGCGAATTAATCGTACCGAATATGAATAGCGCTAGCGCCATTAACACCGAGAGACACATGAGACATACACACAATTCGCCTTAATTCTGTGAAAAATTACACTACTTTGTTTTTGCTTTTGGGTGGTGAGAATGCCAGAAACTTATGTATCTTGGAAAATTTAAAGCTTTAGTGGCATTTACTACATTCCTAGCAGTTAAATTCGGTTGGCGGTACAAGAGTTGCTCAGCGAAAATTAAAGAAATAATATACATGACACCACAGTTTGGTGTATGACACTGTATGACGATGGGCACTCAGATGGGGCCGTGTTCAAATCAGTACACTGCGCTATAGCGCTGGTTAGTGCGCTGACATCACAGGTGGCGCCGGCGCTATTGAACTAGCGCCATAAAAATTGCGCTATTACCCATGTCTAGTTCAAAATTCGAAGAAAAATTTGAACACCTTAATTCAAAAAATCCAAAATTTATTGCATTTTTCTATTTGCATGCAGCCGTGCATCCTTCACTCAAATTTATATCCCTCGAACAATAAGTGTAATTCAAAACCTTTAATTTGAGCCAAGGCCTGTAGGCCCTCTGAGAGCCAAGTTATAACAATTTTAAACCAAACTTCGAAACTGCTGTACCAGTTTTTACTCCGAAGTTAGAAAAAAAAATTGCGTAAAATGTCGATTGAAATTTCGAAGTTTAACCTTAGACTTGTTGTTCGAGGGATAAAAATTGTGTGAAGGATGCACAGCTGCATGCAAATAATTAAAAATCCCATATATAATGCATTTTTCAAATTGACAGGTTGACATTTTTTTTTCGTTCTTTAAACAGTGGAATCGTGTTTCTCGTCTCAAAATTTATAACATTAGTAGATATAATAAAAAAATCCAAAAAAATGTTTTTTTTTTAATATATCCGTTGGATTTTGCTTGTTTTTTTTTCAAAGAACACTATTTTTGACCAATTTTTTTAAGGTCAAGGAGTGATTTTTTTTTTTAAAGGCAATTAAATTAGCTTTCAAAGCCATTTTGCCTCATATCAAAATATTGCTTCTGTCGAAAGCGCTATGATTAATTGGCGTGAAGTGTTAAAAAAACACACTGTGTGAAGTCGAGTTAGCTCGAATATCTTATTTTTTAGTCGAGAAGTGAAATTTTGAAATTTTAAAATTACTACGGTGTATTTTTCTCAAAAAATATGACTCAAATCATGTGATTTTTGAAAATATAATTAATTTATAAAAAAAAAAAAAATTAGCTCACGATCCGGCCCTGGCTTTCATAGAACGAATCAAATATACCAGCACCGAATCCACTCCATGCCCTAGAGCCAAGTTGCACAAAACCTTTTTCATTGTCTACAAAAATGCCCAAGGCGAATTCTTTCTAAAGGCTGGTTTTCTCTATGTCGAATTCAGTGGCAATAACACAAACGGCAATAACGCAAATTTGTGTTGTTTTTTAATTGAATGTGAAATAACATAAAATTTGCTTTATTTCATTTCTTGTTGAGTAATAGACCAACTTTTAAACTTAACAATTGAGTGATAAAGCAAAATAGTGCACACTGCCAACCCGTTTTTCTTAAATTTCGCACAAGTGCAGAGCATACAGCGTCTTCATCTAGTTGAAACTCAATATACCCATGGTAAGAGAGCGATTTCTCTCTCAGGACTCTCCAGTTCAAAATTGAACGCTTCATCCGGGAGTTGGATAGAGATAGGTCAAAAACCTCTTTCCTTCTACAAGTAACAAACATGGGTTTGCTATCCACGTTCAGAATATTTTGCCCACAAGACAAGATAAACTTGAAAAGTTAATTTCCCCTCGCATTGAATTTGCTGCTGCCCCAGATTTTATTCTGGGCATTAGTATAGCAACACCAAATCAAACCAAGACTTCGGAGTTAACATAACTCTACAAGATCAGCCACCTTGCGCGAAGGCTTATATGTGAAATACGCAGTATTTCCACCTATCCTTGCCTCTGAAGCTCATCCTTGCATCAACCAAACCCCGACAGCAAATTGCATAAGTTTAGAAACCTAAAATGGGAGGACACGAAAAGACAAGTCATCCGTCTGGCCGGGTTTTCGTAAAATATTTAGTATGTTAATCTCACCGTAGCCACACAGTCCACACGCGCGTTCTTTAAATACTCCGCATGGTTGATATGTGGGGTTTCTCATGCAGCATGGTCAGATGTCTACTCAAAAGATGGTTAGCCTCCTTAGAACGCTGCATGTTTATTTGGGTTACCGTCACAGGATGATAGCATGAAATGGTCGAACCCACGGCTGAGACGAGTCCAAGCAGGGGAATATTGAAATAATGGCCGAAACGGCCCTACACTCACTCACTCTCACTACGTCGGAAACCCGGGTTTAAACCAGAGCAGCCGCGACCCAAGAAACCAGTTTAAATCAGTTCGATGACTGTGGCCTTCAGTCTTTTACACAACACACTCGATAATACCCTGTAACCTATGTTTAAACGACTGATCCTGCGGTGGTTTGCGCGAATAGCGAGGTCGACTTTCTTGTGGATTGGACAGAGCACACCTAATTACAGTCAACAGCATGAGTTTATCTGACCATATTTTGCATAAGGGTCGATGCATGTACTTTATAAACTCCTCGCCGCTGTACTTGAATAGCTTCCAGCAACCTTGTTCTTTTTCAGCAGCGTAATTGCTATTCGTACCTCGTCAAAGTCAACATGATCGATTTGGTTTTTCCTTTTTCGATCTGGAGACTGCCATGCAGCTTAATGGATCTTTTTATGCTGGCACCTAATACTGCATAATACCATGCTTTGGGCCCCGGCAAAGTCGATCAGCCTGAGTCCGTTATCTGACGTTTCGTCATTGATGCTGAATTTTCCGACTGTGGTTCCAAAAATGCCTTCCTTGCCCACCCTGGCATTGAAGTCGCCAAGCAAGATTTTGATATCATGGTTCGAAAATCCAACTATATTCTGTATGTAGAAATAAGGAAGAATCATTATTTTTCCAAAATAATGCTAAGAACCGATATTAAGTGTTTAATTGAGAGATTGTTGTTCGACGCTCAGCCACAATCTCAAACCGAAACACTGCGAATTGATGACGATGATATAGACGGCAACGTGCTTCCATTCCCATCTGTCAACAGATTGTGAATCCTCTCCCACATTAGAGAATGAATTAGAGCGTAGTCTTCGTACTGATGGCCTCGATACCGCAAGCTTGCGAGATTGCAATTGTTATGCGGGACTGAATTCCGTAGTTGCGACACTGATGGATGCACTGTTAGGTTGGAGCCGTCAAGGACATTTGTATTGGAGCCAGTGTTGCCATTTTAGCTAGATTTAGCCGGTTGTGAAAGCAAACAGCCGGAGAAAATTCGGTTTAGCCGGCAACCGATTTGTTAGCCACTTTGCCAAGAAAAATTAGCCGTTTTTAGCCGATCTTGCTATTTACAATATTTTCTTAAAATTTATATATATAAGTTTCCTATTTTACAAATTTAAAGACCCAAAATCTATTATAAATAGTAAGCCGCCTTATCTCGAAGAAATTTTTCATGTCGAACTGTGTTACATATCTTCACATGAAATTCAAAAAGACGTAACAAACATCATCGCTGAAATGCAAAAGGTCATAACCAGGGAACGGATTTTTAGGACCTAAAAACCTATAAAAAAGACAAAATAAAATAACGAAATAGGCTAGAAAAGGCATAATAAGATAAAGATAGCGAAATAGGTAGGAAAAGGCACTAGAAATCGCAAAAAAGGCAAAATAAGGCACTAACTAGTCAAAACCCGGAAAACAATAAAAAAATGCATTGATTTTAGAAATGTTTATTTTACAAGTAAAAAGAGAAAATCTATGAACTAGTTTTATTATATGAAAAATTTGTACTTTGAATCTTTGAATTTTTGCTATTAGTTGTAGAAACATTGAACCACAAGATGCATTATGAAGTTTTCTGGCAGCATTCTCGTTCGATTTTCGCGAATAAAAGCATTGAATGTACTACACGTTCGCTCGACGTGAGTTGATACAAGTGGCGCCCTATTTAAATATCAAACGTTTAAGACTTTCATATTATCAAGAATAAGGGCAAATATCTTAAAAATGCCAAAAAATGGTAACATCAAATGTGTAGATATGAAATCAGGGAAAGCTAAAGGCTGGTTATCATTAGGTCAAAATCACTGACATCAAAAACTGCCTTCATCTGACAACTGTTCATTTGATGTCAAATGCGTATTCATTACAATTTAAAAACTGACCAAATGGCGATACCGCAGTGCATGTCAAAGACTGTTTTCATTACTGATGTCAAATGTAATATTAAATTTTTACTAAAAGTGTAGAATACCGACCTTTTAGCTATAGACAAACCAAAAATGTAATTGGATAGAACTCTTCATGCTGATTTTAACCTTACTAAAATTATTTACCGCGAGTAAAGAATTAAGAAGATATACGAGATATTTTGAAATATCAATATTTTATGAACAACTAATAATGTCAAAATAAAGATGATGTACATAATTTTTCTGATTTTTTATATTTTTAAGTCAGAAATACTAAAAAACCAAAAAAAAAACTATTTTTTTCATTAAATTACGTTTTTTGAAGAAAATTGCGTAATTAGTGCTACAGAAATTTATATTATTTAAAAAGTACAAGTTATTACCTTATAAAGAAATGTTTGTTATAGGGCAAAATTTAACGAAAGTATGCTTACTTATACACTATAGTGGTAAAATCGAAATTGTATATATATATTTTTTTAAATAGTGTTTACCTGAAATTCGTTTTAAAAATGGTTATAGTAAATACGTCGTAAAAAAGTTATTAGCATTATATTTTAATTGGCATCAGTTCTTTTCTAAACGGTCAAGTAGTTTCCGAGATATTAAATATATAAAAATAGGAAAGTTGAAGTTTAACCTGTTATATTTTCTTCGTTTTTTACTTGCCTCATATAATTTGGGTATGGTTAAAATCAGCGCGAAAAGTTCTATCGATCTGCATTTTTGGGTTTTTTGTAGCCAAACGGTCCGTATTGTAGCTAGAATCATATGACCGTGCGTGGTGATATATGACAACAAACGCAACTGACATCAGATGACAGCCCGTTTTCATTATTTTGACAATATTTGACGTCAAATATGACCTAATGAAAACCAGGCTTAAATCGTTGACATTCTTAATCAAATATACTCTATCTTTTTAGCAGGAAAAAAGGCAATTTCCATAAAATCGGTTCCCTGGTCATAACTAATAAAAAATACAAAATTCACTTTTTTATTTATATGATGGATTTCATCGAATTAAAACTCCCACATAATTTTACGAAAAAATAAATATTTGTTTTTTTTTTTATTGTTTATGGCCTTATAACAATTATATTCAACAATTTTTATAGAGCTTGAGGCCGTTTTTAATGAAAAACTATTGTGAAAAGGCAACCAAAATTTGAAAAAATGGTAGAAGTGATAGCTATTTCGGAAATCACCAGACTTCTTCAGTGGGATTCGAACCGACGACCCCAGCCCGCCAATCCGAGGAGAAACTCGGACAATCATTTTAAACTTTGCACAGATTGCTTTGCAGAGTACAGTAGGCGCTAAATGGTAATACAAGCATTTTGTGTCCAATTTGCTGCCAAGATATTCGACAATCGACGAAAGTATTTATTTAACTTTTTACTTTTTCATGTTCCTATTTTTTGTTGAAAATTTGAATTATTTAATTTTTATACGCATGTGCATACATACATACATACATACATATGTATTAAATATATGCATTTAAATTTGTAAATTTCAATTTCTTCGTATAATAAAGGAAAAGAAATATTTAGTTCAATGTTATCATGTCAGTTAGTTTTTATTTAGAACAGGGGGTTTTGAACGTACATATTCTAAAATGGAGACAAGAGCACAAACAAGATTTTTTGGGAAAGGAAGCCCGCGGGCGTTATTGCCATATCGAAAGGGCTTAATTTCTTTTTCGAAAAGGCAATAACGCCC
>NW_023458559.1:16556095-16562834 GCF_013731165.1 Rhagoletis pomonella | reverse complement strand
TTTTTTACTTTAAACGACGATATATACACAGCCGTGTCAAATTTCAGTACGCTGGCTTAAGCGGTTCCGGTGATAAGCGATAGGAGATATTCAGTTTGTATGGGAGGTGACACGCCCCTTTTCCAATAGCTCCCAGTTTTCGCTATATGTAAGGTATTTATAATTTATGCATCCGTGCCAAGTTTCAGTTCCCCAGCGTAGTTGGTTTAAGAGATATATTGGTACCCTCAAAAAAGGAGCTTCAACATTTTATTGTGACGAATGTGTGTATATGTCTACATTTTCTCGCTGTATAAGAACGTTAGGAATACCCCGACCCCAGCGCCTCCTCTCATGTAATTTTTTAGTCCAAATATTCCTTTTCAATTGGCTAACAAATGTTCCTAATATAAGCCAAATCTACAACTAAATTCAGTTTTAAGGAATATCCCGACTACAGCGCCATCTAGCGACAAAATTTTTAGTCGGAATATTTCCCTTCAAGGTGTTGACATTTCCTGTAAATATAAACGAAATCGGTCCAGCCGTTTAGTAGTTTAGTGACATTCAATATACGGAAAACTCTATGAAATTGTGAAATCGTGACGTCTCAGCTTTCTTCATTTTTCGGCAACAACAACAAGAAATTTCAAGAACCTTCCACACAGAAGGTCCAAAAATGTGCTTTTTACAGAATTGAAATCGGTTCAACTGTTTGGTCAGGCATCGCCGTCATACGAAAGATATTTCATTTTTATATATATAGACTAGCAGACCCGGCGAACTTCGTCCCGCCCAAAATAAATTTTTTGTATTGAAACATTTTGGTCCAACATTTTCACCAAGAGTTTACGTTCATGATTTTTAGTGACGTATTTTTCTTCTAATATTACGGTTTGGTTGTTGTCAGAAGGCATATTTGCCGTCTTAAATAACTTAGCAAAACTGTACATGCATACAAAGATACGTAATAGTTTCAGTGCGTTTGAAAGGCGCCACGTCCATTTTTCAAATAGCCCCAATTTTCTCTAAGAGCATGGGATTGATTTCATATATCTCTATACCATATATTTTCATATATATCGATACGTCCCTTTTTCCAATAGCCCCAACTTTTCTTCATGACCAGTTGCGTTTTATATATCTTGTACATACCAAGTTCCAGTACTCTTCCATATATGCAGTATGAAAAATTCGATGTGTATGGGAAGTGCCAAGCCACAATTTATCTCCATGAGTATGCGATTGCTTTCATATATCTCCATACCAAGTGCGAGACCTCTTCTATGAACATTTTCCGGGATACGCAGTATGAAAAATTCGGTTTGTATGGGAGGTGCCACGTAACTTTTTCCAATAACCGCAATTTTTATCCATGAATATGCAAATGTTTTCATATATCTCCATACCATATTCGAGTAGTCTACTATGAACACTTCCAGAGATGTGCAATATGAAAAATTCGGTTTGTATGGGAGGTGCCACGCCCCCTGTACCTAGCGCTATGAAATATACTTTACATCCGATTCTCATACCTACCATATATAACACAAAAAATTTCATAAAGATCGGTCGAGCCGTTTAGGAAGAGTTCGATTTTGATATGCATATTAGATAAGCACGATGCGAGAAGCATAGAAAAAATGTCGATGAAAAAAAAAAAATTTTATTTTTAAGCTGAAACCAACAATACACACCCACAAAATTTCGTTGAAATCGGTTAAGTGGTTTCGGAGATTAGCGTAAACGAACACAGTGACACGGGATATTTGTATATTAACATACCCTACTATAAGCACCTACCATAGATATGTTTGCGTACCGAATTTCAATTTCATTTGACTTATGGTTTTGAAATTATAGCTGATAAAATTTTCCACGCCTATGGGATGTGCCACGCTCCTTTTACAAACCCATTTATATATAAGCACCTACCATTGATATATCTGCATACTAAAGTTCAAGTTCGTGGGACTTATAGTTCCGAAGTAATAGCTGATAAAAAATTCCATGCTTATTGGATGTACCATGCACTCTTTTCTAAACCCATTTATATATACCCTAATATAAGTACCTACCATGAAAATGGCTGCGTACGAAATTTCAAGTTCAAGCGACTTAAAGCTCCGGCGTTATAGCTGATAAAATATTCCAGGTCCATGGGCGGTGCCGCTCCCCCTGTTACAAACTCACTTATATATAGCCAACTATAAGCACCTACTATAGATACGTCTGCGTACCAAATTTGTTCCACTCAGTTATATATGCCTTACTTACAGCGCCTACCGTAGATATGCTTGCACACCAAATTTCAAGTTCTTGGGACTTATGGATCCCAAGTTATAGTTGAGAAAAGGGTTCACGCCTATGGGATGTGCCACGCCCCTTTTTACAAACTCATGTATATATAGCCTACTGTAAGCACCTACCGCAGATATGTCTGCATACCTAATTTCAATTTCATGTGACTGATGGTTGTAAAATTATAGCTGATAAAAATTTCCACGCCTATGGGATGTGCCACGCGCTTTTACAAAAGCCTAGTGATAGAACTTTTTAGAAAGGTATCGATACTAGTACTCATATAGAATACTCTATAAAAGTATCAATGCCAGTACTCATATTTGCAAAAAAGTATCGATAATACTCGTACTTCCAATTATTCTCAAAGCAAACGAAAAAAGTTAACAAAAATCAGATTGCTTTGCTTTTTTCACCTCTTCCCATTTGTAAATTAAATACTCACTGCCCTTAATAGTTTTAATCTGATCTAAAGGAGTTTTTGTAATAAACTTCCGATAAATTAGTTTTACATGCGTAAATTAAATGTTTATAGCAAAAAGCTTATTTCCAAGTCTTTAAAATCAAATATTTTATAATTGTTTGACGCGTACATGTAAGTATTTATAAATAACTTTACTTTGAAAATGAAATGCAAATGTAGAAGACGAGAAGCAAATGTGGTGAAGCCCATTCTCTATTGGAAAAATAAGATCTCTTTTATAAAATTTTTATTCAAGAATGGACACAACGAAGGTAGAATACATGGCTTAACGACGGCTGCCTTATGCTGGAGAGTGGCCAAGTTGTCGAGTCGGAAGACCATCCTCTTCCACCATTCATTATCAAAGGGGCCTCCCCTATTCGTTTTTCAATTACATATTTAAACATTTTTACCTGAAGCCAATGTTGAAAGGACCGTTACATTTTCGTCTAGGTTGTGTAAAAATTTCATAACTGTCAATTACCAGTAGCTCACTAGAACTAAATATGTATTAATGATTAGTATGGGAGTATACATATCGTCGCCCGTATGCCATAAACATGAATGTGTAAAAATGAAAATTTTGGGAAACCAAGTTTGAAAGTTTTTTTGCGAGACTTACATAGCTCTACATTTGTGCAATTGAAAATGTAAATATTTACTTTCCGTGTACGCATGGTATTCTGAGTTTTGGTATAACATAGGAAATCCAAAGATTAACCAAGTCAACCCAATAACTCAAAACTGATAAATTTGCACATTCATGCTTCTGGCATGAGGGTGACGATATGTGAATTAAAAACTTTAAAGGCGTGTTTCTCGGGTTTTCGGTTTTTTGAATTATGACAGTATTGTAGTAAATGAGCTTTATGTTCACTTTCATAACATTCATATTGGATATTGAAGTTAATATTCGAACGTTCGCCACAATATTTATTGGGTAATTAAAAAAAAAAAAAATTACTTAAAAAAGTTCGTAACTCGTCGATACTTTTCGGCATTCGCGATATTTACTCAGTACTTGTGAAAAAGTATCGAGTTCTCGATATTACTCAGTACTCATGAAAAGTATCGATATTCTGTACTCGGTACTCGTATCGTTCTATCACTACAAAAGCCTTTATATATACTTTACTGTAAACTGTTTACTGTAAATTTCAAGTTCATGTGACTTATAGTTCCGAAGTTATGGCTGATTAAAAGTTTCACGCCTATGGGAGGTGCCACGCCCCTTGTTGAATCCCAATTTTTTTTGCCCTATTATAGGCCCAGGTGTCATGGCAATACTCTGTCAAAATTTTGTTCGATTATGTCCGTCCGTTTAGGCTGCAACCTGACACATACATACATACATACATACTTCCGCAGCGTAAAATAATTTTTGGGGATGTCTCGTCCACAGGGCCACCTATCGTGTAAGTTTCAAGTCCAAATATTTCTTTTAAATTGGCTAAATTGTTTTCTAAATATGCGCCAAATCAGCAAGTAAATGCAATTTTTATGAATATCCCGACCCCAGCGCCACCTAGCGATTAAATTTTTAGTCTAAATATTTCGCTTCAAGGTGCTGAAATATGTTCCAAATACGAACGAAATCGGTCCAGCCGTTTAGTAGTTTAGTGAAATTCAATATACGGAAAACTCTATGAAATTGTGAAGTCCTGACGTCTCAGCTTTCTTTATTTTTCGGCAACAACAACAAAAAATTTCAAATTTCTTTAAATCAAGGAACCTTTCACACAGAAGGTCCAAAAATGTGCTTTTTACAGAATCGAAATCGGTTCAACCGTTTGGTCAGGCATCGCCGTCATACGAAAGACATTTCATTTATATATATATAGACTTGCAGAGCACCCGACGTCGTTCGGGGTAAACAAATCAAAATATAAAACAGTAATACAAATATTCAGTTCAGCACAAATTAGAGGAGGAAAACTATTCAACTATTTACTCTATATTGATCATCACTTTCTGTACTAAAAATCTTGTTCCATTATTAATATAAGGTGGATTAAGGTAACGATAGAATTTTTAAATTAAAATTAGTCTACTATGGTAGATTTCGTTAAGCTTCCTATTCCCTTAGCTGTTTTAGCATAGCTGTACTTTTCCGGTAGAATGCTTATTTCACAAGTAGTTTTATTCATTATACATGCACATGTTTCGTTTAAAAGCATCGCGGGATCAATAAAATGATGTAATCTTTCCATTTCAAAATGGTGTAAAGACTTTAAAGTTTCAAAAACCCCAGTTCTAAATATCCGAGTGGTTTAATAGTTGAATACATATTTATCGCCCTTTTACAAACACATTTATATACATATACTAAACACCTCCCACAGATATGTCGGGATACCAAATTTAAAGTTCGTGTGAATTATGCTTTCGAATTTATAGCTGATAAAAAATTTCACGCCTATGGGATGTGCCACGCCCCTTTTTACAAACTCACTTACATAAACCTTACTATAAGCACCTACCATAGATATGTCTGCATGCCAAATATCAAGTTCATGTAACTTATGGTGTCGAAGGTATAGATGATAAATATTCCACGCCTACAGGATGTGCCACGCCTCCTTTTACAAACTCCTTCATATATACCTTATTATTTAACACCTACCGTAGATATGTCTGGATACCGAATTTCAATTTCCTGTGACTTATGGTGTCGAAGTTATAGCTGATAAAAAACTCCACGTCTACGGGATGTGCCACACCCCCTTTTAAAAAACTCATTCATATACACCTTACTATTAGCACCTACCGTAGCTGTGCCTGCATACCAAATTTCAAGTTCGTAGGGCTTATGGTTCCCAATTTATAGCCGATAAAAAATTTCACGCCTATGGGAGGTGCCACGCCCCTTGTCGGATCCCAATTTTTTTCACCCTATTATAGGCCCAGGTGTCATGGCAATACTCTGTCAAAAGTTTGTTCGATTCTGTTCGTCAGTTTAGACTGCAACCTGGCACATACATACATACTTCCACAAATATATAGTAGACATCTATCCTTCTCTTAGCGTAAAATAATTTTTGGGGATATCTTGGCCCCGGGGCCACCTATCATGTAAGTTTTAAGTACAAATATTTATTTTCAATTGGCTAAATTGCATTCTAAATATGAGCTAAATCGGCAAGTAAATGCAGGTTTTAGGAATATCCCGACCCCAGCGCCACCTAGCGATGAAATTTTTAGTCGAAATATTTCCCATCAAGGTGCTGACATATGTTCCAAATATGAACGGAATCGGTCCAGCCGTTTGGTAGTTTAGTGACATTCAATATACTGAAAACACTATGAAATTGTGAAATCGCGACGTCTCAGCATTCTTCATTTTTCGGCAACAGCAACAAAAAATTCCAAATTTTTTTAAATCGAAAAACCTTCCACACAGAAGAACCAAAAGGGTACCTTTTACAAAATTGAAATCGGTTCAGCCGTTTGGTCAGGCATCGCGGTCATACGAAAAACATTTCATTTATATATATATAGATACGAGATAAGGGATCAAGGATTGCATGATTTAGGGATTAAATTTAAACAGTATGTATTTACTTAAAATACGTAAGTTGGTAGCCACTTCATAAATACACTTTATCAAATGAAACTGCATTCCCAAAAATTTTCAATGCGAAACTGTGATTTATATGGATTTTGTAGTAATACATATTTTAGATGAATTAAATGTTAACTTAAAAAACAAACAGTATTAGTTAAAATCATCCCTAAAGAGACCATGGAATATCAGAAAGACTTATAGAAGTTTGTAGTTAAGTTAGTCACGGTGGGCCAAATAAGACCTACCAATGTTAAACACGTATAACTTCTTTATTTTTTAATATGATTGTTAGTTTCATTCTGCTTGTTATAGTTAATCTCTTGGAAAATCATAATGGATACTTACAGCAAGACCACCAACAACGACTACAATACGCTATTCGTTTTACACAATTAGCCACACAAATTGATTTTTTAGAAAATGTTTTGATA
>NW_023458559.1:16554521-16555995 GCF_013731165.1 Rhagoletis pomonella | reverse complement strand
AAAAAATGTTTACTTTTTGTCAACTTATAAATACTATATTTAACTATACAAATATGGGTATAACTTATATTTGCAAAAAAATTAGCCATTATTATTCTAACCCCTTGAAATTATGTGATACATTCCACGTTAAATTATGTCAACGTTAATTATGTCAAAGAGCTGAGGCTGCCTTCAATGTCGGCTTTATTTTTACTATGAATACGCACCATCATATTCTCAACAGTTTGTAATGAAATTCTATTTCTCTTTGCATATTGGAAAAATTTTAAATCTGAAAATATACGCTCTGCAGCTGCAGAGCTATTAATGAGGCAAGTAAAGTAGATTAAAAATGAGTGAAGTCGCTCTTTATACATAGTTCATTTAAAGCATTTTTCTTTAAGCTTATTTGACCCCAAAACGTTTCAATATTTTCGATCAAAATTATAAAGATGCCACTGCGTACATACATATATATTTTCTCTTGAACATGTATCACAATTTGTACTATGCCAAAAATTTAAGTACATCGCGAAATGAGCGAAAAAATAATGTATCTTCCGAAAATTTGCACAAACACGTATCACTTTTGAAGTATATGGATCAAAACGGCAACACTGTTTGCACTTTGTGCCAAAATAAAAAATTAAGTGCCATTTGATGTAAATCTTAATGGCAAATGACCGGTCACCTGATGGTCAGTGTGATGCTATAATGCTGCAATTTACTCATCAGAAATTCGGGGGTAATATGAAAAACCTGACCGGTTCTTTTCTGTACATGTGACTATGCGTCGCTTTTTTTGGCGGTTTTACCAGCAGTGCTAAAAGGTCTCTTTTCTACTTATTGTATTTCTTAAGGTTATTTTTACAAGTGTTTTTCTGTGTATTGGTGTATATTTTAGTGTGTTAGTGAAGAGGTCAGAAAAAAGTCCTTTTCTTGTAGGGTAGCCAGAAATGGCGCGGTTTGAGCTAAGTTGGCAGTCCTGCCCAGAAATCGTTTCTGGCGTTTCATCCTCATTTTCGAAGAAATATGGGCCGATAACTTTTTCGGCCATAACACCGCACCAAACAGTGCATCTGGATGGGTGTAACTGATGCTGGTGTGTTGCTCTTGAATTTCCAGAGCCCCAATCTACAGTTTTGCTTGGAAATGCGCTTCATCCGTTATCAAAACATTTTCTAAAAAATCAATTTGTGTGGCTAATTGTGTAAAACGAATAGCGTATTGTAGTCGTTGTTGGTGGTCTTGCTGTAAGTATCCATTATGATTTTCCAAGAGATTAACTATAACAAGCAGAATGAAACTAACAATCATATTAAAAAATAAAGAAGTTATACGTGTTTAACATTGGTAGGTCTTATTTGGCCCACCGTGACTAACTTAACTACAAACTTCTATAAGTCTTTCTGATATTCCATGGTCTCTTTAGGGATGATTTTAACTAATACTGTTTGTTTTTTAAGTTAACATTTAATTCATCTAAAATATG
>NW_023458559.1:16549774-16554421 GCF_013731165.1 Rhagoletis pomonella | reverse complement strand
TATTTTATTTTTATTTTTTTGTATGAATGTTATCGCATTATTCGGAAAGATGGTACCTTAAGGGTGGCCCCATACTAATTTTGTTTAGATCCGATAATTGGATCGTGAATAAATTATCGATAATCTTAAATTTTTATATGAGATTTGAAGTCGGTTTTGTTTTTTGCTTAAAAATTACTTGCTACAGTACAGTTTAAGGAAATTCCAACGTTATGTAAAAACCTTAATAAAACCCTAAAGTATTTTGTTTGAATTGAAAATTTAGTACAAATCATACAAATTTTGAAAAATCAGGACATTAGCGTACTGATTGAAGAAATTAATAAAAATCAGTACAAGAGTTGAAAAATCAGTACTGTACTGATAAAATCAGTACGTCTGGCAACCGTATATCCCCACAAAACTAATACGGCTGTGTAAAATTACGTTGAGATATACTACCAGCTGTGCCAGAATTGGGAAAGACCTCTCCGAGACAAGGTGACTCCCTTTCGTGTGATTTCTTTAACCTGATGTTGGGGAAGATATTGGGCGCGTTTCTAAGACGCAACTGTTTACCTCAACTGTTGCTGAAATGCTGTTGAGTTCAACAGTTACGCCTTAGAAACGGTATGATACATAAACTGCCAAAACATTTGTAAACAAGCAAAATTAAATAAAACAGCACAAAAATTAAAAAAATATTAAGCCAAAAATATGAATATCACAGGATTTATAATTTAGTTTTTCTTATTTTATTTTTAATATATGTATTTGTACGTGTATTTTATTTTATTAACAGCCAGTTTCGCCAGCAATTTACATTACATTTTTTTATTTGAATTTTCTGTGAAAACTCACGGAAGGGAAACATCATTTTTGACTTATATAAATTGTTGACTTCATGTAGCGAAATAATTTTATGATGGAAAAAATTGCGTAAAGTTGCCAACCGTTGAGCTGAGCGGAACTACTCAACTATGCGTTTCTAAAACAAACACTCAACAGTTCAGCAACAGCTACGTCTTAGAAACGCGCCCAATATTAGCCGCAGAACTGAACCGCTCATGCGCAACACTTTACAAGAGCGTGCAGTTGCTGGCGTATGCCGACGACATCTACATTATCGGTAAAAAAAGGGCTACATCTGTTCTGCCTTCTCGGGATTAGATAGGTGGTGAACGAGGACAAAACCCGCATTAACTCCAATAATAATTTCAGCCTTGAAATCCAACGAGGAATGGCTCTTGCGAACAAGTACTTCTTAAAATAAAACGTGTGAATTAAAACAACTAGGTTTAATTTTTGCTTCTCCTTATTGACTTTGCCAATTTTATTTTCAATAATTAAATAAACTAATAAATTAAACAATTATTGAAAAATTCGGATGCATTTCGACAGAGTGTCATCCTCAGCGCGTACCTTTGCACTAAACTCAATACACGAAAATGTTAGAATGTTGGGTGCAAAGTGGGACAAGAAAAGTGATAGAAAACTTTTACAACAAATACTATGCATACTGTTATCTTTGAAACCGTTTGATCAGCTCAAACAGTGGTGACGTAATCGGAGCTTCTAATACATGTCAAATGCTCTCCCATACGTATTTCGATGTTTTTTTTTGGTTTGGCCGATGATTTCGCATTCGTTACACCTTATTTCGTATATTCCTGATTTTTTAGGGGTGGCGTCTTATCTTTTAGACACACAAGTAAATTCTGTAGTTTTCCGTTACTACTATGAACAATATTAAATTTATATGTTCTGAAAACTTTTTTTCAATTCGTTATCTCAGAAGTATACGGCATAGTGATGCTTATGTGTTCTTCTTTTTCATCCGAAAGTGTCATCAAGTTTCGTTTGCGAACTTTTTTCGAGTGCAGCGCGATCAACTTGGCTATCATTAGCTCCGTAATTCGTTCAATAGCGCCGTGTATTTGATGTATTTGACCTCATCCATGAAATTTCGAACGTTTAGTGGGAGGCGAACTAAACGATTGACCGTGCTGTGAAAGGCAGCTTTTTTGTGTGATGTTGGGCAGTACTTCTTAGGACTGAGTAAGAAATTGGTATTTCTTGAATTTTCCCCGAGTTCTATTTGAAATTTAAAAAACTGATTCTGCTGGTTTTTACTGTTGAATGAACTATATTTTTATAAAAAAATAAACAAAAATTTGTTATGGAAAATGTAAATAAAGAAAATTTTCAAAACGTCAGGGTATTCATATTTTTGACGCTGACTGTATCTCCATTTCATGTTAGAGTGCTCTACCGTTAACCCTTCTCGAGATTTACAGTATTGAAAATTCGGGTTTTACGGGCAGTGCCACGCCTCCAGACTAGTCGATTGATTTCATACCTATATCTCCGTACCTAGTTCCGGTGCTTTACCATGAAAACTTCCAAAAATATGCAGTATAAAAAATTCGGTTTGAATAGGAGGTGCCACGCCTAGGGTTGCTAACATTTTCTAATAAATTTATAGTACTTTTTCACAAAAATCTGAAAAAATATAGTACACTTCAAATACATATAGTATTTTTTTTTTTAATAAAATGTAAAAATACTTTTTAAGGGTACATCTTTTTCCTTTCTTATGCATTTCCTCTATAAAAAAATATATTTCTTTGAAAGTTTCATGTGCTTTATCACAATCAATATTCAAATTAATATAAATCAAAAGCTAATTTTTTATTAGTGAGATAGTCGCTAAATTCCAAATTTTTTTCCCATATATTCAAAAATATAACCAGGAAATGCTAGCTCGATAACTTGGCTGTAGTCGACAGTGATCGAAAATGGATTGCACGGTAAACCAATAATTAAATTTATAGTTCAATTGTTTTTACTTTGTCTTTGTGTTTTCTAAGTGTACATCGAAAGTTTGTATGAGAGAAACAATCTGATATTATTGATAAAACTATAGACCGGTTTGGCGAACAGCCAAGCCGTTTACTTCTTAGGTACCCTGTAGTCAAATGTACCAGTTGAAAACTACCTCACAACTAGTATAAACCGCATGGCCAACTAGTCAGGCAACTATCTTTTTTCAATGCAGTCAACTGGTATTTTTAACATGGCGATGTCCTACGAGATGGCAATTGTCAGATTTCGGTCAGAAATTTACCTGTCTTATACTAGTTCAAAATAGACAGAAAAATACTAGTGCAATTATGGACCGAAACCACTACTTTGGGAGTCAAACAATAGAATATATTCATGGATATACATACAATAAAAACGTTGGATTAAGTAGACTTTAATATATTACACATTTTTATTTAGCAGCCTTAGATTTGAAGTAGTGTTAAATTTGTTGAGTATTAATTAAAAGGGAAAATAAATACATAAATATTTCCTACTTTCGAACATAAATTTAAATGCATTTTTCATTATATGTTATTAAAAGTAAAAGCTATCAGGTACAATAAATACTATACCTTTTATCTTTTACCAAAATATTTTTTATCATTATGGTTATTAATCATTATTTAACAGGTTTGGTATAATTGAATACGTACTCGCTTTAATGGTTTACAATATACCCAAATAAAAGTTATAATATTTTGTGTACATACTTTATTGTATTAAAATGTCGAAGTAAAATAAAACCGGGCATGAATAAATCGTTTTGTACTTGGTACAAGTCTATTAATTTTCGAGCTAGTTCGGTTTCAGTCAGAAAATTCTAGTTGTAAACTAGTGTTTTTCCTGACTAGTTAGGGGTTTCACTGCAGGGTAATTACAGCTTAAAATGATGTAAACATTTCTAGTTTATCTTACAAAATTGCAGAGGTATATTACATAGTATACCAGAGGTTCCCAAACTTATTTTTCTCGTATACCCCTTTCAAAACTTTACTGGTTTCGGTGGACCCCTTGATGCTCATTTCTAACATATTCCCAAAGCCAGTGGCGGATTTATCGTACAGGCAACATAGGCTGAAGCCTAGGGCGGCAGAATTAAGGGGCGGCAAAATTTAAGACAGCTAAATTAAAAGAAAAAAATTTATTTGGATTCAGCTGCACTTGAAATTGTGTTTGTGTCTGTAAAATATTATTAATGATTCATCTCATTCAATACAATTCAAAATTAGAATTATGCTGCGAATTTTTCCTTAGTATAGCAGTCGTTGAAATTTCCATTTAACTTTCATTCACGCGGCTTAGAAACCTGACGGCGCGCCTGCGCGTGACGCAAAGAAACAGCCGACACGCTGCCCCGAGAACGAGAATCATCTAAAAGGTTACCACACTTGACAACACTGCCGAAAAACGAGCGTGCATTTTCGAGAAAATTCTTGATTCCAAGCCCACCAGTTTTTCATAAGTGTATCATAACGTGAATAATCTGAAGGTCAGCTTCCGTCGTATGTCAAATTAGGCAGTGTATCTGTGTATGGTCTTCTGTTTGTCTTGCGCGAGGTCAAAAAATTTTTTTTTTTTCGTGAAAAAAGGGCGGCAAGTTATGAATTGCCTAGGGGCGGCAAATATTTAAATCCGCCACTGCCCAAAGCTCATCAAAAAATGTGAAGACTAAATATAACGATGTAATTTGAAGATGAAAAAGAAGATGAAGATGAAGATGAAGAAGAAGATGAAGATGAAGATGAAAATGAAAATGAAGATGAAGATGAAGATGAAGATGAAGATGAAGATGAAGATGAA
>NW_023458559.1:16547653-16549764 GCF_013731165.1 Rhagoletis pomonella | reverse complement strand
ATGAAGATGAAGATGAAGATGAAGATGAAGATGAAGATGAAGATGAACTTGAACATGAACATGAACATGAATTTGATCATGAATTGCAAAAGTGGCGAATTGACCACATCCGTCCAAGAAGGAACACGGTAGGTATATCAATGGCTTCATTTAAACGATATTCAAGATATCACACGACTCGTTTACCCGATGTACGGAAAAACTCTTCATCCTGTTGGGTAGCACGGATTCTTGGCCCTACTATAAGAGAAAACGCTCACCTGTGATCTTAGGTTTCTTCATAAGGACTTTTATTAGCTTACCTATGTTGTAGTTGCAAGATCAAAGAAGATTAGGCACGCTTGGCAGAGATTTTACAGGTGGAAATATGACCATCGGCAAAGCCCATGTATGAGGAGGATTCTGCTCTGTATTCGTTTAAATTTTTTTACTTAACATTCCGTTTTTTCTTTTAAATGCTGTTTTTGCATTGGCCCACGCAAAAGTTCTTATTAGGCGCGAAGACATTTTGAAACATTTTTAGCACTATTTGTTTTTTTTGAAAATTCTTAAATTATATTAACGGATTTATACTATCCGAGAGAGATTAAAATTTAATCCGTAATTTCATTTATTCTATGTACTTTTCATAATTTGTAAAGTGCGGCGATAACGACGCTGTCTATCGTAAACAAATAAAAAAAGGCCAACAAACAATGAACCAAAGTTGCATAATTGAAAACCGCATACTCTGCTCATTTACTTTCAAACAAAAAAGTCCCACTTCACTGCACTTTTGTTTAAACTTCTATGGAATAAAATAAAAAATTAAAATTTCCAGACAGTAATTAATGACAGTTGCCATTGCAATTACAATAAATGAGCAGTGCGCCAAAGTTTGGGGGATGGTGTAGAATGAAGTGTTTGTTTTCTTTTTGCGCAATGGTCTCTGCCTCTGGGGCGAGCGCGTGGCTTCCTGTGCAAAAAGGGAAATTCGCGCCGCCATTTTTTGTTGAGTATGCGTCGGCCTTTGTCAGCCACTCTTCTCTTTTCGTTTCCGTAATTGTTATTGTAGTTGCTTTTAAAATTAATAATGAGCTGACGGCTGCCAATGCTACTTTTCTACTTACTACTGGCAATGAAAGCAAAAACACAAATAAAAAATAAAAATACACAAAAAGCAAATCACGAACATGGCAACTGCAACAAAAAAAAAACACAACAAAAACACCAAATATAGCTGTTCACAAAACTTTTCAAGTGCAAAAGTTTGTCATTTCACTTTTGTAATGTATATTTTCGCATTTTGTTTCTCTTTGGGTTATATTATGAAATGTGGCAACATTCGATTGTGTCGGTACTTTGGTTTTCAAAATGTCTGTTTTAAATGCATTTGTGAGCTACTTTTTAATTCGCGCCAGTGGTGCTGTTTGTTGCCACATAACACCCGAGTGTTTTGTTGTTTTGTTTCATTTTAGTAACTGCCGCTGCATTTAATAAGCCACCATTCAAGTTGGTTTGTATTGTATGAAGTAGATTTCTCAAAAAATGATAGTGTCAATCAAGCAAACGGGCACACCGAGTCTAAAATGACTAGGCAGCTGGGCTGATAATTAAGTCTGTTCGAATGAATCTACAGTGAAAAATATCCAACATCAGCTTGCAGGAGCGAAAGTTTCTTTCTCAAATGGGAAAATATCCAAAAAAGTACGCGAACGCAAAATTAGCAAAGGCTTTTCGAGTTTAAGGTACAGCTGATAGGAATTTGGTTTGCATAAAAAGCATTAAACAGAAAACATGAAAAAACATAAGTTAGAAGTTCGCCTAAAGCAATTTGCTAAGCAACCTTAAGAAAATTAGTATTTGATTTCTTCCCAAACATTTGGAGTTTTAATATGTTGCTTTAAACTTAAAAATCATCAGAATAAATTCTATTATCTTCATAAATTGCAGACAGTTGATTTTGAGCAGCTGTTTTCTTGCTGGCAAATTGGTGCTAGTAAATATTTTTCTTGCAAGAATATGAAACTTCCCCTCTAAGTGAATTGTTAAGCGCTGGTTATACTTACATTGCAGGGCAGGGCATGGACAAGCAGCGCATGTGAAGCAGAGATGTTATTATACTCCGCATA
>NW_023458559.1:16532899-16547553 GCF_013731165.1 Rhagoletis pomonella | reverse complement strand
AGCGGAATGTGAAATACTACAGATTTGCTTTATTTCACATCTCGTTGAGCAAAATAGTGCACACAGGTGACAAAAAGTAGTACATTATGTCCCCTTTCAGACACGTCAAGTCTTGAAAGCAATTTTTTTCGCATTCTCTTTTGTGTTTTCTATTTGCTTCCACACGCGTCAACTTTAATTGAATTCCCGTCCTTGGTTCTTTAAATGGGAAGCAACGAAAAGATCAAAAGAGACAAGAAAACTTGAAACGAATTGACGGTACGGAGGTATCTGTACTCTTCCCCTCTCTTCTCACCTCCTTCGCCTACGAACGAGCAGACTTGAAAGCAAGACTTGACGAGTCTGAAAGGGGACTAACAAGTTAAATGGACGGATTTGTAAGTATACAAATTCGAAAGTGCCCAGCGTCGCGGCGCACTGTGGTCTGTTTTGGGAAAAAATGGACAAAATCAAATATCTCCCGATCCAAACCAGATAGAGACATAAACTAAACGGTATTATAAAGCCCAAATATTGATGAACGCGGGAAAATTATTCAGATTCTTCAAAAAAGGAGTCATCCCGGATTAGTCGCATTTTTTGCAGGGTAAGTTCCCTGCAGTGAAACCCCAAACTAGTCAGGAAAAATACTAGTTTACAACTAGAACTTCCTGACTGAAAACGAACAAGCTCGAAAATGACCAGACTTGTACCAGGTACAAAGCGATTTATTCATGCCCTGTTTTATTTGACTTTGACAGTTTAATACAATAAAGTACACCAATAATGTAACTTTAATTTGGGTAGATATATTGTAAACCGCTAAAGCGAGTACGTACTCGCAATTATACCATACTTGTTAAATAATGATTAATATTCAATGATTATTATATATATATAATTATTTGATTAATTTTAATTATCAATCAACAAGCTTAAGTATAGACAAAAATTAACAATATTTAATAACTTCTTGAATTATTTATTTATTTTATTCTTATCCAAATCTAAAATTTTAAACATTATTACATTTAAAAAATTTTAAAAAGAAACGACTGAAATGCGCAAAGTTAATGAGTTTAGTTTATTTTAATGAAAACTTTCATTTTTATTTTAGTTCACTCAAAAATGAACTAAAGCATTCCTTTTATTTTTCACTAAAATGTTTCCATATTCAATACTATTAAAAAAGATAAAAATATAATGTTTATTGTACTTGAAAGCTTTTACTTTTAATATCATTTAATGGAAAATGCATTTAAATTTATGTTCGAAAATTTGAGATATTTATGTATTTATTTCTCCTTTTAAATAATACCAAAAAAAATTAACACTAATTATTGGCAAATCTAAGGCTGCTAAATAAAAATATGTAATGTATTAAAGGGTACTTAATCAAAAGTTTTTTATTGTATATTCATGAATTCATTTTATTTTTTGACTTCCAAAGTAGTGGTTTTGGTCCATAATTGGACTAGTATTTTTCTGTCTGTTTTGATCTAGTATGAGACTGGTATATTTCTGACCGAAATCTGACAATTGCCATCTCGTTGGACATCCCCATGTTAAAAATACCAGTTGATTGCATGGAAAAAAGATAGTTGGCCGACTAGTTGGGCATGCGGTTCATACTAGTTGTGAGGTAGTTTACATTTGACTACAGGGTTACTACGCACACACGCATACACACTTCCACACAAACATACACACGCTCAAACAAACACAAACAGTTGTATGTATGTACATAAACATGTCTATACATATGTACAAGGATGAATTTTCGTTATATATACATGTGATGTTGTGTATCTAACAATATATAGATGCGACCCACCACACATACATATGTACATATATATACAATGTATATCGCATAAAACGACTTGAAAAAAACATTTAGCTATGTTTAAATCAGAAGTTATTCTTTTTTTAGTTGACCATTGACCTCGGAATTCAGTTGGCTCTTTTCAGCAATACTTGGAGTTTAAAATACTATTTCATTTAGGTCTCTATTAATTTTCGATCGCTAGATATTTGCTTTTATATATGAATTTTTTTATTTAGTTGAACTTTGACCTTGGAATTCAAGGTCAAGAAACTGTTTTCGAAGAATCTGAATAATTTTCCCGCGTTCATCAATATTTGGGCTTCACAATGCCGCTTATGTCTCTATCTGGTTTGGATCGGGAGATATATGATTTTGTCCATTTTTCCCAAAAATAGAACACAGTGCGGCGGTCCTCGTTCGCGCGCCGCGCCACCCCGCCCCATCCCTTCCTTACGCAATTACGAACTGGTGCCATTTTAACCGCTTAGAAAAAGGAATAACAATAAAATGACGCTAGTTCACTTCTGAAACTGCTTTTTAATGTCCAAGTAATGGGAATTATTGCATACGGCGGCATTGCATGCACCCCTTCCATGGTGGAATTATACGAGGTGAAGTAATATTAGAGTGAGAAGAAAGAGTTTGACACTGCCTTATTTGAAAATTTGCCTATAAAATGTGACTATAAGACAGCCGCATGTCAGAAAATAAAGCGAGAAAGCTATTTTATTACTTCACCTGTTTATTGCGCCATTCATCACACCTGCTTGTACCGAGTATACGTTCAAATTTGGAAGTCTGAGAGTAGGTAAAATTTTACATATATTTACAGCACTATTTCGTACCACATGTTCGCTTCGTCTTCGTAAACGAAATCCACAGTTCTGATATAGTGAAGCAAGTGATAATAATACAGAAATTTTAACTGAAGATAAAACTCAAAACAATATTCTCTCTGTTATATGTTGCTTATTCCACGCCATGGCGGAATTATACCAGGTGAAGTAATAGAGCGAGAAGAAAGATTTTGACACTGCCTTATTTGAAAAATTGCCATTAAATTTTGACTATAAGGCTGCCGAATGTCAGCAAATAAAGCGCGAAAGCTGTTTTATTACTTCACCTGTTTATTGCGCCAATGTTCCATGCAAACATTTTAAGGTTTTCCAGCAATGTTTTTAATATATTAAAAAGCATGTAGATAAAATTCATACAAAAACGCTATGTCCTATTTGCCGAGCAGTTATGAACACGGTTGCCGTTTCCAATTTATTTTTCGAACCAAAAAATGGACCAAATGGTAAAAGATGGACCAATTTTTATTACATCGGGAAATTGAGTGGAGTTTATTCCTCTTTATCAAGACTTTTTTTTATATTGCATCCAAAGTTCATAACAATTGTATGTTATTAACATTATATTATTTAAAGCTTTAAATTATAATTTGTTTCATAATTTGGGTTTTATTAATGCTAAATCAAAAAATTTGCGCAGCTACTGCCGAACTGTGAGGCAGACTAAAAATGTTATGAACTAAATCCCACAATTCTCCAAAGTCTGCTTTACCCAATCCATTTTTAATCAAACTTACTTGATCCAAAAAACGTTCCTTATTGGTACAGTTTTTGAAGTTACCTTCACTCAGCCTCAATTTGCGAAATCGAAATTCAATTAAATATGTCTGCATCATTTACTACTGCAGGCAATTGGTCGAGAAGCGGCAAAATTGATACATCAGTATCAGAAAGAACTTTATGTGGTGTAATAATTTCGAGATGTTTAATAACTTTTCGGTTAAGAACGAATATTATTTGCATGTGCTAAATGCTATGATTCCCTATTTTTGCCAGCCACTTTAATATTGGTCACCGAATAATTGAAATTAGCAAGAAACCGCGATATTTTTTAAAGCGTGCTTTGACAGATGACTAGCCACGCCATATTTTAAGATCTTTGGCAAGGCGAGTTCACACTTTTAGCATGTGTTGCCAATCGGCCCTATGCTGAATATCGTCATCGTCGTCGTCGATGGTCGTCAGCGCAACAGTAACATGGCTGACGATGGCCTTTTCGTCACTTTTACTGACGATGACGATATTCAACATAGGGCGGAATATTAATCAATTAAATAGAAAAAATTGAAAACGCGAAACTATTGCATGAAGTGAAAGGGTGATAATAACCTAACCAAAGGCTTGCTTGGTGAAATGCACCATTTAAAAAAAAATTGGACCAATGGACCAAACGAAAAGAAATGGACCAAAACGGCAACCGTGGTTATGAAAGACGACGCTTTTCCTATATTTTGTTAGACTTTTCATAAGTAAAAATCTTTTGTGAGTATTGCTTTATTCATACGAATTATATCACATTTTTTGTTTAATTATGTTTTTGGAATAAACAAAGTTCTTTTTCCTTCTGTCAGTAAACTGTTTTTGTTACAAATAGTATAAATAATCAAAGGGAAATAAGGCTATTTTTTTTTTATTTCCAACCTTTGTTGTTGTTGTGTTATTTCACCATGGCCAAATCTGTTTGGGAATGAAAGATGTTGGCTCTTTCGCCTATCGTTCATTGACCAATTCAGTGAAAATAGGTTTCAGTATGTGCTTACTCGAAGAAAGGGGACGCTGACGTTCAGAAATAAAACTGATTCTTTGTATTTTGACGTTTTGGAATGCACCCACGCCGTTTTTTCATGGAAGAAATACACTCGGAGGTTTGCCATTGCCTGCCGAGGGGCGACCGCTTTTTTCTATATTTTTTTTTTTGCGATCTTGGTTGGACCAGGGCTTGAACCCAGGCGCTCCGGAGGGGTGGCGCGCACTGCTAACCACTACACCACATCGGCTAATTTTATAATAGTTTCTCAATATCTTTTAACTACATTACATTTGAATATGGTGAAGCCATTATCTGGAAATATTTTACAGAAAAAAATGTAATAAGTATAGCCTTGTTAATACAATGCCGTTAAAGAAAATACATGAAAAATTAAAAATATATCAATATTCCAAAAACGGTGACAGTCTTACCAGAAAAATATTTGCTTATCAGGGAACGAAATAACAGTGTAGGTAATTTTTAAATATTTTGGATAAGATTCAGAAGGGGCTTACAGAGGCGTAGGGGCCTTCTATCCATTGGTGGATATAGAATGAAATTTTGGGTGGGAAACTTTCATAATGATGTGCCTTATTCAATGATTGTGTTAAAAAGTAAACTCTAGCACCCAAATTTACAAAATATAAATCGAAATTTTGTATAAAAATGACACTTTAGAGAGCTTTCTAATTTTTATGAATAAGGCCATAACTTTATTTTTGATGCATATTTTAAATATGTAGGTACCTATCGTTGGCATAGCATGGAAAGGGCGTAACTCTCATTGTCGCTGAAATACAAAAAGCAGTAACTAACCAAAAATCCAAAATTCACTTTTTGATTGATTATGATGCAATTTCATCGAACTAGAAGTCCTCACATCGTTTTATGCAATACAAATTTTAGTTAGTTGTGAATTTTTGGCATTTCAGTGACGATGTGAGATACGCCCTTTTCATACTATACTAACGATTAAGGATGGCAGCGATTAATCATTTGAATAAATTAATCGTTTATTTTTGTCCAATTTACGATTTAATTTTAGTAGTTTTGTGTAAAATAATCGTAAGAATATTTTCCTGAAATATGAATTCTGTAGTTGACTAAAATCCATCCATCGTACATTCTTTTTTGCTACCTGCATCAAATTGACTCGACCCGAGGTTCAAAAAGATTCATTTCAAATATCCGTTAGAAGTGGCCTCGAACTTAACCCTACAAGACGCGATTGACAGAAACTCCAACGCATTCACAACGAAAACTAACACATATGCAAAATGTTATGTCAGTTTGACCCTGTTGCTAATGACTGTCATTTGATCGATCAAGTGAGTGGCAATGCTGATAGAAATAACGGTAGTTGGTTGCCATAGCCCTGCAAAAATCGCGACTACTCCATGCATGCGTGTAAAGAGTACTCCCTAAGGACCAAGGAGTACTCCAAAATTAACCACAATTCATATAAAGAATATGGTCCAATTAACATTGCGATGTCCTAGGGCAGGACCATATACTCCATCCCTGCATTACATCAGAGTAGCACAAAACTACTCCAACATATTAACAATGGCATTGTTGTTATATTTTTTCGTTTGTACATGCTTTTGTTCTTCACTTCTCAAATGCTTTTTCGAAATTAATAAAAACCAAGACAAAAATTAAAAATTACATGTGCCTTTGACGGCATTCGAACCCGAACATGCTGGGAGCTAAGAACTAACAGCGAGCATCTCTACACGTTCAGCTACAGCCAGACTTGCAAATATGCTTTCAAATGCTCAACTTCAATCACATCTCGTTAAAACACGAGCAGTGATCGGATAACAAACAATAAGCTGGCGCAGAGACACGAGGTGGTCCGTTACAGCATGACTGAGGAGCACTTTTGTAAGTACTCCAATTTACCACAAATAGACTACATGGTCCAACGATTTTTGCAGGGAGTAACCGCAAGATTCACTAGGGCTGCATTTTGTGCTCAACAAAAGTACTTGTACCTGCCAAATTATGTCGAGTACTGAAGTACTTGGATATAATTTTAAACTTAGTTAGTTTAAAGCGGAGTGGTCGAGCGAAATGCAGGGTGTGGAGGAAGCGTAACACAGCATACAGGGGACCCTGCATGCCTAGCCACTCCCACGTCAAGACGCGAAATGCATCCTTCCAGACGTGACCCTTTTTCTACAGAACACTATGGATCTAGACCCGGAGGGTCTCAAATCTACCATCTCCCTACGGTTGCCAGACGTACTGATTTTAGCAGTACAGTATTGATTTTTCAACTCTTGTGCCGATTTTATTCAGTTCTTCAATCAGTACGCTAATGTCCTGATTTTTCAAAGATTGTACTGATTTGTACTGAATTTTAAATTCTGAGCATACAAATTTGTAATAGGGGTCTTCTCACCGGTACTCGGTGCTGGGTAATTTTTCTCCATGTATTTTTTTCTGTAATATTATTTTACATAAACAAAATACTTTAGGATATTTTTTAGGTTTTTACATAACGCTCTAATTCCTTAAACCGTAATCTAAAAAAGTAAATAGAAAGAAATTTAATTATAGTTGACATATTTCAGATAATGTTTGATATGCGCAAGAACTTAATACAATAAAATAGCAATGTTTTTATGAGCATATCGCCGAGTCTATACGTACATACCAGTGGAGGATAATTTATTTAAAAAGAGGGCTGTTGAGGGTTGTTAGTTATCTCGAAAATAACTTTCAGTTTAATAACATCAAAATTGGAATTATTGAATGGCTTTTGCCTACAACTTACAATTCTTTGTTCTCAAATTATCTGACATTGTAAAGGAGTTTTGCATATGATACATCTCGATGTCTTTGATATTTTTTTTAGCGAATTCTCAGTCTTTCAAAGTTTTTGCGCAGTTGAAAGAAGTAATTTAAGCCATGAACAAATATGGATGAAGTCTTTAAATAGTGGTACGTTTCCACAGTTTGAAAAAATATGTAATTTTATTTTTTCAATACCACACTCAAACGAAGCAACAGAGAGGATCATAGATATAAAGTTTGCTTCCTGGCGCAAAGAAAAATTAAAATTTTTGAAAGTTAACTCCTAATTAAAAGTAATTTTAAAATGAAGTGTAAATGATTCTTTGACTTTAAACACTGAAGTGGAAATGATTTCATTATTGCTATTCAAAAACTACTTTTTGAGCAAAACCAAAACCAACTTAAATTCTCATATAAAAATTTAGGACTAGCGTGAATTAAATGATCGAAGCTAAACCAAATTAGTATGGGACCACCCTTAATGTACCACCATTGCGATGAAATCGAAATCGGTTCACGTGATCTAAAGTTCCATAATTACATAAAAAAAATATTCCGACGAAGTGATAACCTTTTCCTTTTTTATGTTAAAATGAATAAAATTTTTTTATGAACTAAATTTTTTTTTATACCCAAATATTGTTAAAAATAAGTACTCTGGCGTTTTAAAGTATTTTCTGTTACTTATATTCATAAGTTTGCTTTGAATAAAATTGTACTGAAAAGTACTGATTTTTATAGCAAGAAAAAGCCTAAAGTACTGATTTCGCGCTAGAAAAATCTGGCAATCTCCCCCCAATCCAGGGTATCATGCGTCACCATGCCCATTGGAAGGTTTGCGGCCAGGGGACTTTCCGACTGTATTCTAACGGCGCCTCCCAGATACCTGTCCGCCTTCGGGAGTAACGGTTGGCTTGCTGCGGCATGGGGCTCTGCCGTGGCCGACCGTTTTTTCTCCCTTTCCCTATTTTCCGGCAACCAAAAGGCCCCGGATCAGTAGGAAGCCAAAGAACTAGAAAAAATGAACACAAAAAATAAAGTAGCCTCGGAACCCTGCACGGGTAGTGCCGCCGTTGGACACGGCGATGAAAAGTCCAAAACACTAACCACCTCGGAAACCGTCCGTCCATGGCTGTATCCAACACGAATCCGCTCTGTGAAGCCGGCAAAGAGCACCTCACACTGGCGGTGTTGGACAAGGGTCACCCCGACGGCCACATTACCACGGACAACTGGAAGTCCGTCCTGATAGGTTTATGCAGGATATATAAAGGGATTCTCCAGAGATACCCTGGCCCTGCACCAGTCGTCCGGGATGCCGGATGGCATCAAGGGCGACTTAAACTGCTAGCGTGCACCCATGAGCGCCGAGCGGAGGGAGCTAGAAGCAATGGACATAACCGATTCAGAGGATGGTGCAGATCCTGCAAATTAATCTGCACCACTCCAAGGCAGCCTTGGCTGCTCTCCTTCTTCGCCTGAGTGATAAAGCAGAGGACTTGATTCTAGTTCAGGAACCTTGGATCGTCAGAAACAAGGTTTGCGCGCTGAACTCTGATGCCTACTAGGTGGTAACAGCTCCAGAAATAGGTAGGATCAGAGCCTGCATTCTAATTAAAAAAGTATATTCTCATTTTTTACCCTCCCAATACAACGACGAAGACACTGTCTGCATCAGCGTCCAACTGAAGGAGAGCGTGATCTAGCTGGCAACAACCTACATGGCCCACGACAGCCATGTTTTTCCACCTTATAGACTGGAAGAAACTGTGAAGGAAGCAAATCGCAGAAAGCTGGCGGTCATAATAGCGGCCGACTCTAATTCACATAACACGATCTGGGGCTCAAGCGACACCAACTCCCGAAGTGAGTGTTTGCTTGACTTTATTCTTTTATATAATCTTACTGTACGTAACCGTGGGAACGATCCCACCTCTGTGACCTTTGTTAGAAGGGAAGTGCTGGGAATCATCCTTGTGGCGAGCGGTTTGTACGATCGGATAAGGGACTGGCAGGTGTCCAAAGAACACTCTTTTTCTGACCACCTCTACATTAGTTTCAATCTCAATTTTCTCCTTTAACACAGGAACAGAAAGCGAACCGACTGGGCAAAGTATAGAAATACGGCCTCTCTACGCAGACACGCTTCTCACGATAAGTCCTGGTTATCGTTAAGACCTGATGAAGCGAGTCTCTCGAAAACAAAGGGTGTTTATCTCGGTGAGCTAGACTCATCGTCAAAAATTGATGAAGCAGTGAACTTTGAGACAAATGCCTGTAATGCTGCTTTCAAAGCCTCCTGCCCAAGCACTCTCCCGAAGGGTAAAAAGATACCCCAGTGGTGGAATGCTGAGATGTCAGCACTAAGGAAAAACAGCAGGAGGCTTTTCAATCACGCTAAGCGAACAGGTCTTTGGCAACCCTACAAAAACGCACTCAAAGTTTTCAAGAAGGCTTTTCGCCCGGTCCTAGGACCTACTTCTCTCTGGGTGATACTGTTAGGGACGATGTAAGTGATGAGAGGGTGGGATGGGATTTAATGTCTTTTCAGCCCTACAAATCTCCGGGCCTTGACGGAATCTTCCCCGCTCAACTACAGGAAGCTAAGGACATACTGTGCCCCCTGCTCTCTCAGATTTTTACAGCCTGCCTAACCCTGATTCACATACCGCATGAGTGGACAAAGGCAAAGGATGCATTCCTACCAAAAGGAGGCAAGGCCGCTCATGTGAAACCGAAGGATTTCAGGCCTATAGGCCTCACTTCATTCTTTCTTAAAACTCTAGAGAGGATCTTCGACGAATATATTCGACGAAATATAAGAACTGAAAACCTCTCCCCGAACCAGCATGCACATTCCAACGGAAAATCGGATACCGCACTCCACGAAATCGTATCGACGATTGAAAAAGGATTGGCTTTAAAGGAATACATGCTCGGAGTTTTTTTCGATATCGAGGGTGCTTTAAATAACGTCTACCCGAAGTCTATTGTTAACTCGAAAAGAGAACTATTCCGTAAGAACTGGTGGATGGTTTAATTACAAAGTATGTGACCAGAGGCACAAGGGGCGTTCTCTCCCCTCTACTCTGGAATCTAACAGTGAACATTCCACTTCCTAAAGGGCACCGGTTGTCAAGTTATAGCGCACGCTGATGACATAGCAATCGTGACAACGGGCAAACATCTTCAGGGCCTGAGTGAGTTATTGCAAAACGCACTCAGTCTGGTAAACATCTGGTCCAAAGAATGTGGACTTAGTGTCAATACTACCAAGAAGTATAAAGCTCCCTTATTTAAACCTCCCGCCCTAAACGGGGTGGCACTTACTCTCTCAACTGAGGTCAAATACATTGGTGTTATTCTAGACAAGAAACTGGAATGGAAGCGAAACATTGAAGACCGCTACAGGAAGGCCAATACCGGCCTGTATGTTTTAAGACGGCTATAGGCAAGCAAAAAATGGGGAACAAAACCGTATATAGTCCATTGGATGGACGGGGTCACCGTATGGTGGCCTGCGATAAACAATACCTTGTCCAGAGCCAAGGTGGGACGAGTACACAGTACGGCTGCCATGCTCGTCACGGGAGCACTGCCCACTACACCAACCAAATCTCTGGAAACAATGTCAAATCTCCCATCTGTGACTCTGTGTCAAATTTCGGGCTGTCTGCAGTGCGGCAAGGTTCAAATACAATCCAGCCGTGGAGAAACCTCTGATTCGGACACGCAAAAGTACTTGAAACTCTACCGGATAATCTGCGACAGATAGATTACGCCGTGCGACAAAAACCAACAAATTTTAAAATACACGAAAAACTCAATATATTCACAAAACTAGGAGCCGAATATAGTATAACTTCGTTTTTAATTTTTCTCCCTAACGTCAGGACTTTTTTTAAAGGACTTTGAAATTTCCAGGATATGATTGAATACAAAAATGATTTAAAAGATTTGGTGCATTGTAGAGTAACAATATGGGTAACAATTAAAAGGAAAATTTCTGTAGAACTGAAAAAAAATAATAACTTTTTGGTGCACCAGGACGAATAAGTGTTTAAAATGTCCTATTAAAATTTTATCCTTGAATATCCTTGGAAATTTCCAATATTAAATTTTGAAAACAATATATGTCAAGGGCTAATATGTAAACTACCACATCCTAGAATTTCGTCCTTCTAACTTTATTAGATTTAGATAAAAAAAAGTTTACACGTCTCTTTATAAGACATTGATAGGTACAATGTACATAACGGAAGACACTGGAATCATTACACTGTACAGCACTTGGCTGGGTATTGGACCAAACCAATTTTTTTAAGAGGTTGAGTCATAGGTAAAAAAGTATATACTCAGTTTTTCGAATTTAGCCTCCGAAATTGGGATATGGGCCTTCGAAGTTCGAAATAGGACCTTTGGTAAAAAATTATTTTTGAAGTGAAACTTCTTTAGCGGCGGTTGGTTGGTTGGGAGTAAATTGGCAAATTCAAAGGAAATTGCACACGAAAATGATGCAACGGAAGTGGTTGGGGCTGAAACAAGTGCTTCTTGAGTGTATTCACATGGTATGAATTTATCAAAAACTTGCTAATAAAAGGTTAAAGAATAACACTTAGAAAAAGAACAATACAAGAATGAAAGTAAAGGTGACTACGTACATAGATAAAGAAAAGGATAAAGGCAAAGGTGAAAATAAAAACAAAAACGAAGATGCGTAAAGATAAAGGCGAAAATGAAGACCAAGGTAAATTTAAACACTTTACTTATATATATAAGGGCAAAGGTGAAGGGGAATACGTAGATGAAGAAAATTATAAAAATAAAAGTAAAGACAAAGAGGAGAAAGAGGATACCGATAAAAGTAAAGGCAAAGTTAGGGGAAGAAAGATTAAAATAAAGGTAATTAAAGAGGAAAGGATATAGCGAGAGACAAAGAGACTCAATCTGGGAACTATTTTGGGATTTTAGAGATTTTCGGGATTCTCGGGACTTATCGATAAAATAATCGATATTTTTATCGATTTTTTATCGAAATTTTTACCGATATTGATATCAATTTTGCTATCAATATTTTCGGAACTTGTCGATATGATGATCGATATCTTTATCCTTTTTGTTATCGATATTTTTATCGATCTGTTATCGATTTCGTAATCGATATTTTTAACTATTTTGTTAGCGATATTTTTTATCGACTTTGTTTTTGATATTTATCGATTTTGTTGCTGATATTTTTATCGATTTTGTTATCGATATTTATCGATATTTATTCATTTGGTTATCGATATTTATCGATTTTGTTATATATTTTGCTATCGATATTTATCGATTTTGTTAACGATATTTGTCGATTTGGTTATCGATATTTATCGGTTTTGTTATCGATATTTATCGATTTTGTCATCGATATATCGATTTTTTAATGATTTTGTTATCGATATTAATTGATTTCGTTATTGCTATTTATCGATTTTGTTATCTATCTTTATCGATTTTGTTGTCGATATTTATCGATTTTGGTATCGATATTTTTATCGATTTTGTTATGATTATTTTTATTGATATTTTTATCGATATTTATGGATTTTGTTATCGATATTTACCGATTTTGCTATTGATATTTATCGATTTTGTTATCGATATTTATCGAATTTGTTATCGATCTTGTTATGGATATTTTTATCGATGTTGTTATCGATTTTGTTATTGTTATTTTTATCGACTTTGTTATGGATATTTTATCGATATTTTTATCGATTTTGTTATGGATATTTTTATCAATATTTTATCGATATTTTTATCGAGTTTCTAATAGTTTTTGCTACCAATATTATCGATTTTTCTATCGAAACTTTTATGTAAATAACTAAACTAAAAAAGTAAAAATATAGACCTAGTCCGCCTTTTGCTCTTATTTACATGGTATATAACTTTTTTTGTGGAAACTTATATTGCAGGTGCTATAAGGGGTCAAAAGTCGGGTCTTCGATAAATTAAAAATCTTATATTTCAAAAAATTTTGAACTGATTTTTAAAAAATTGGTATCGTTGTAAGCGTGATTAAACCGCCTTTCTTATGATATCGTTGTAAACACAATCTAACCTTCTTTCTTCTGATATGCGTATTTGTATACTTCGTATATAAAAAATAGAGAAAAAACACTGAGAAGGACAAAATATCTTTTTTATAAAAAAACAAAAATTTGCAAAAAAAGTATTGACCGATTTTTAAAAATTTGGTATCGTTATAAAACCACCTTTATTCTGGAATACTTATTTGAATACTTCGTATATAAAAATTTGAGAAAAAAAGTTAAATACAGTTGTTTTTTAAAAAAAATTTTTTAAACAAAAAAAATTACAAACCGGCTTTTAAAAAATTGGCATCTTTGTAAGGGATACCAGAAAACTTATACTTTCTTAAACCCAACAATTTCTATCCTGCCCCCCCTAGGTAAAAGGCTGGCTACGCCATTGTATACAAAGCAATTAAAGTATTTAAACCGTACGGTCAGTTTGTTCTTTTAGAGCGCATACATCCCCGTAACGAATGTCATGAATTATTCACTTAAGCGTCTTGTACGGCCATATCAAGTCTTCAATGACTTTGGGCTTCGTTTATATGGAAGTCGTTCATGACTTTTTCATACAAATGGTAATTGATCATTGATGACAATCAAGCGACAATGTCCTGCAATGAACTTTTTATAAGTGACCGCTGCAAGACATTGTCTGTTATAAGTCTTTAATAGGAGTACACCTGCATGACTTTGTCACCAGTGTCATTGTCAGCTATATGTCGCTTATGATTCACAGCAAAAGCGACGATGTCACCAAATCCTCATTAGTGACGATGTCACCAGTGACCATTTTCGCTACTGGGATGATTCCAGTATCTTCATTTATGTATATTGTAACTATCAATATCTTATAAAGAGAAGTATAAAATTTTTTTATCTAAAACTAATAAAGTAAGGAGGACGAAATTCGAGGATGTGGTAGGTAACGTATTAGTCCTTGGCATATATTTTTTTCAGAAATAAATATTGGGAATTGCCAAGGATATTCAAGATAAAGTTTTAAAAGGACATTTTCAATACTTATTCGTCCTGGTGCACCCAAAAATTAAATTTTTTTTCTATTCTACAGATTTTTTTATTTTAATTTATACGCATGTTGTTATTCTAGAATGCACCGAATCTTTTGAATAATTTTTTTATTCAATCGTATTCTAGAAATTTCAAAGTCCTTTTAAAAAAAATCCTGATGTCAGAGAGAAAAACTAAAAACGTAGTTTTACTATATTTAGACCCCAGTTTCGTGAATATATTAATTTTTTCGTGTGTAAAATTTACTGTCACTACTCTGTTTAGACAACAAATTCTCCACAAGAATCCCAGAGAGAAACGAGTGGGAGTGGGCTACAGACCTGGACCTA
>NW_023458559.1:16522678-16532799 GCF_013731165.1 Rhagoletis pomonella | reverse complement strand
ACGGCCTATCGCTATCTATTCTGACAGCCAGGCTGCTATCAAATCTCTCAATTCTAACGGAACAACATCCAAAGTAGCCAAAGAATGCAGGAAGATTCTCAACCTGCTGGCATTAAAATGCTCCTAGACTGTTGTATGGATCCCCGCACATAGGGACATTCCTGGCAACTGCCTAGCCGACTAGCTGGCAAAGAGGGGGACGGAAATATCTGAAGTCAATTCTGCTCAGAATGCGGGCATACCTCTAACCTCCTGCAAACACAGACTAAAGGCGGAACTCTTCGAGGAGGTAAATATCAGGTGGGCTGTGGAAACCACCTGCCATACTACCAGGCAAAGTTGGTCAAAGATCGATGTAAAGCGATCCATATCTCTTACCCGGCTGGACCGCTCCTCTCTCAGATTAGTAGTCGGGGTCCGGTGATTAGACACTGCCTGATGGGCACACACGGAAAAAGGCTAGGTTACCCCACCAACGATTTTTGTCTCAGTTGCAGGGACGAAGAAGAGGTGGAGACCGTTGAACACTATCTCTGCCATTGTCCCGCCTTGGCCAACACGCGCAACCGATTCTTCATCAAGTACTTTCTAGATTTTTTATCCGATTTGAACTCGGCGAATGTCCTCGACGCACTCGGTGGTTCAGTTACTTGGGAAGGAAAAGAAACAAATGGTTTCGGCCAGTGGTGTCACAACGGGCTTTTTCGGCCCACGTGTGCTCCGCGTTCTGCACGGGGCAGCCACTCCAACCTAACCTAACCTAACATAACCTAGTTTAAACCAGTGATTCCCAAAGTGGTCCCGGAGGACCCACAGGGATCCACGGGAGATTCGACAGGGGGTTTACGATGGCGTGAAAAAATATGGGGGTCCATTAGTTGTTAGTGGGGGTCCACGAAAATTTATCTGGTTTCGATAGTAAAGAACCAAAATGTTTGCTTGATAGCCTCTTTATTTAACTTTACTTTTTTTGAGTGGTGTATGCACTTACCGTTACTTTGTGTTTTCCTACGATGGAAAGGCCACTTGCAGACTAAAGAGAACCGGATGTCGAACACTGAGTAGGGCACGGCGGAAATTTCTGGCGGCAGAGATTGAAGCACTTGTGTATTTTCAATGCTACAGGATAGTACGCCACTATTACCTTTGTTGAAGAGCTCCTATAATGTTGAGTTCCCTGAGGCTAAATACTGATTCAATTCCATCACTGTTGGGGGATATGCTTCGGTCTTCCAAGCTGAGGTAATTGCAATCCTTAAAGCCATGTACTACGTGGTGGAACATAGGTGGAGGGGGAGCAGTTTACGTGTCTGCAGTGACAACCAAGCTGCACTTAAGGCATTGGCCTGCCCTCTAACTACTTCCAAACAAGTTCGGCAATGCAAGTCTCGACTAAATTTCGGTGGTTTACATAGCGAGCTTGTTTCACTATGGGTGCCAGGTCACTCAGGAGTACCTGGTAATGAGACAGCTGACCATTTGGCCAGAATTGGCTCAGACCAGGCATTCAGCGGTCCGCAACCAGTTTAAGCACACCCACTTTCGGCCATCGAAGCATCCATCAGAAACTTTGTGAATACTTCGTTCAGCAATGACTGGGAGGCATCCAGGGGATGCAGGTGGGCAATACTCATGTTGCCTTCAATCTCAGAAGGGCTATCTAGTTTTTTGCTCTCACTGACGACACTGCAGACAGCTTGTGGGACTGCTGACTGGTCGTTGCACAAACACGTGACTGTAATAGGCGTAAATGACAACTCCATTTCCCTATCCTGCCTTGAAGAGGATGAGACGGTGGAACACTTTTTGTGCTTTTTGCTTGCTTGGTTGTTTGTCATAAATTTTTCTAGCCCTGTTCTTTTCTCTATTTTCAGTTTCAGAATTAAAAGCTTGGCGTAAAAAGCTTAGCCGTTTTGTTGTGTTAAGTTTTGTATTTAAAAAATGTGAATGATAAATATTTTTCGCCTCACTTTAAAACTCGGAGCGATAAAAGTAAAAGTGATGCCATCAACACTAGGCATGTTTTATTCAACTATCACTAGCAAATAGCTAAATCTTGGTCAAATAAAACGAAATTAGCTTATTTCCTATGTTAGCCTAATTTTGACAGTTGTTTGACTGCAAATAGTGTCAAAGTAAGTTTTTGCCTCTTTCTTATTGGCTGAAGGAGAAAATTTCTGATGCTGAACGGCAATGCCTCTTGTTCAATATACAAGCCAAGATAGCTTTTCATAAGCCAATATAATTATGTTGGGTACGTCCTCCATACAAAATAAGCTAATAGCTTAAATTTCTGCACAAATAAAACACGGCTACTAATAAACTATTTTACAAATACCCCACGGACAAAGTCATGAGTGAGCCGAACATTTGAGGAGTTAACGCTAGAGCTCGAAGTGCTCTTAGAAAATGTAGCTCCTCAGAGCGAGAGAGAATTTTGATGGACTTTCAAGCTTTATTTTTTAAAACCTGCAAGTGTGTAATAACATTGATATAACAAATAGAAATAAAAAAATAGAAAGAAAATCTTTTAGTTTTATTTTGGCCACTCCGAGTTTAGTTTTTGAATTCACTCGAGATGCAAATTTACATACATAGGTAGATCCAAGGTGTATTAAACCAGGTGTGATTGACAACTCAGTGCGGCTCTCTTTTAAGGTACTTTAATGTCAAAAAGTATAAACAAACGAATTAACCCTTTTGATGCATGTATCTTATCAGCACTGGTAATTACATTACTTACATCACATATATTTTGTCAATAAAATAAAACAAATTGTTTATAAAATCGTGTTAGCAATTTTCTTGTTTTTAATTGCCCAAGTTTTATGCTTTTGTGCGTTTATTTTTATATTTAAATTTTTTATCCTAAACATTATTCGACACTTATAAAAGTATGATTTTACATTTTTTACCAATTTTATACGTGAGCTTAACGCTAACAATTTTGAAATTGAATTTTTTTCATGCGAAATAGTCTTCCATTAAAGACCTTGCTTCCAGCGGTTTTAATTTAAGCTCTTCCATACTTGCTTGCATCTTCCCATCGGCTCCGTCTTAATTCGCAACTAGGTTGTTTAAAACATCGCACTATTTTCGTGTCCTGACTTTTATTGCATACATCGCACCGTTCAAACGTTTTGCTCCGTTTCATATTGGTTTCCTTACATTAAATATTTAAGCAAAGTCGAACGTATTTACTTATTACAAAACTTAAATGTACTTACTTGCTCTTCTCGGCGGTTAACTCATTTTCAAATGGGTTAACAATTCATTTCAATTTGACATTATAGCCTGCTTCTTATGAGAGCAATGTCAAAATCAATCACACTTTGTTGAATACATTTTGGGTAGATCTAATCTTCACATTTCATTTTTTTACGAGCTTTGGGAATATTTAATTAAATTAAATTTTTGAAAGGGGTTTACAAGAAAAAAAAGTTTGGGAACCTCTGGTTTAAACGATAATTTTATCATTCGACTCCGTTCATAACAAAAGTAAGTAAAAATAAAAGTTTTTATTGTGGTATGACATTTTTTTATATATAACCGTAATAAATAAAACCGTATTATAAAGTACTTGGTACTGAAGAAGTCCAAATGCGCACATCAACAGAGAAAGAAAGAAGAAAGACGCAAAACGAAACAAGTAAGAAAGTCTAAGTTCGGGCGGAGCCGAACATTAAATACCCGGCGCAAGTATTAAATATATGTTTTCCTCCTTTCCGAAAGCTACCGCTACATGATAAGCCGGGGTGTATAAATATTAAGTAACTTAGCGTCCTTCAATTTCGAAATATTGAAATTTCAAGCATTTCTGAAATTTACCGTTATATGAAAAGCGGCTTCAATTTTAGTCCGATTTCAACAATTTTCAACGGTTTGCTTTTATGTGGCAAGCACAATAACCATACCGAGCTTGGTACAAATTGCTAGAACGGTTAGCAAGATACATATATTTGATCACAAGTGGGCGGTGCTACGCCCATTTTCCAAAATTTTGTCACAAACGTATTTCCTGGAAAAGAATTGTTGCAACCATCAATTTTGAATAAATTAGCTTCAATATTAACTGATTTATCGAAGATTTTGTATTTCTCGAAATTAGCATTATATGGGATGTGGGCGTGGTTTTTGTCCGATTTTAGAAATTTTCGGCCATTTGATATGCTGTACCAGGACCAACAACTGTGCCAAGTTTGGAAGAAATTGGTGTAGCGGTTACCCAGATATACACATGTAACAATAAGTGGGCGTGGCTACGCCCATTTGCCAAAATTTTGTAATATTCTTATTTTCCGTCTAAAACTCATTGCTAATATCAATTTTGAGTGAACTATCTTCAGTATTTACTAAAATATCGCAGTTTTCGTTTTTCTGAAAATTACCGTTATATGGGAGGTAGGCGTGGATATTGTCCGATTTTTAAAATTTTCAGCCATTTAGTATGCTGTACTAAGGCCAACAACTGTGCCAAGTTTGGAGGAAATTAGTGCAGCGGTTACCAAGATATACACATGTAACCATAAGTGGGCGTGTTTACGCCCATTTTCCAAAAATTTATAATATTCTTATTTCTCGTCTAAAACTTATTATAAATATCAATTTTGAGTGAATTAGCTTCAGAAGTTACTAAAATATCGCAGTTTTCGTATTTCTTAAAATTACCGTTATATGGGAGGTAGGCGTGGTTGTTGTCCAATTTCGCCCATTTTCAATACCGTCCGTCCTACGCCCAAAAGAAGTTCACGTACCAAGTTTCGTTAAGATATCTAATTTTTTACTCGAGTTATCGTGTGCACAGACGGACGGACGGACGGACGGACGGACGGACGGACGGACGGACGGACGGACAGACAGTCACCGCTTAATCGATTTCTCTTTTCATTCTGATCATTTATGTATACATTTGTCTATATCTATCTCGATTCGTTTTGCCTGTTACAAACAACCGTTATGTGAACAAAGTTATAATACCCTTGTGCACAAGTGCGCTCGGGTATAAAAATGCTCAAAACTCAAAGTGCTGTGGAAAAATAAAGATAAAGTTTTATAAAATATTTCATTTAAAATGAAGAAAAAACGGATTTACGAATCCAATATTAAACAAGTAAGAAAGTCTAAGTTCGGGTGGAGCCGAACATTAAATACCCGGCGCAGGTATTAAATATATGTTTTTTCACCTTTCCGAAACCTTCCGCTAGATGGTAAGCCGGGGTGTTTCAATTTCGAAATATTGAAGTTTCAAGCATTTCTGAAATTTACCGTTATATGAGAAGCGGCCGTTATTTTAGTCCGATTTCAATAATTTTCAACGTTTTGCTTATATGTGGCAAGCACAATAACCACACCGAGTTTGGTACAAATTGGTAGAATGGTTACCGATATACATATATGTGATCATAAGTGGGCGGTGCCACGCCCATTTTCCAAAATTTTACCATGAACGTATTTCTTGGTAAAGAATTGTTGCAAGCATCAATTTTGAATAAATTAGCTTCAATATTTACTGATTTATCGAAGATTTTGTATTTCTCTAAATTACCGTTATATGGGATGTGGGCGTGGTTATTGTCCGACTTTTAAAAGTTTCGGCGATTTTTTATGTTGTACCAAGGCCAACAACTGTGCCAAGTTTGGAAGAAATTGGTGCAGCGGTTACCAAGATATACACATGTAAATAAGTAGGCGTGGCTACGCCCATTTTCCAAAAATTTACAATATTCTTATTTTTCGTCTAAAAATTATTGTAAATATCAACTTTGAGTGAATAATCTCCAGTAGTTACTAAAATATCGCAGTTTTCGTATTTCTGAAAATTACCGTTATATGGGAAGTAGGCGTGGTTATTGAGTGATTTTAAAAATTTTCGGCCGTTTGGTATATTGTACCAAGGCCAACAACTGTGCGAAGTTTGGAAGAAATTGGTGCAGCGGTTACCAAGATATACACATGTAACCATAAGTGGGCGTGGCTACGCCCATTTTCCAAAAATTTATAATATTCTTGTTTTTCGTCTAAAACTTATTGTAAATATCAATTTTGAGTGAATTATCTTCAGTAGTCAAGCTGTGAAGTTCTACTTATATTGTGCCTTGATTGGTCTTTGTATTTTGCAAAGTTTATTGTGCTAATTTTGAGTAAAAGTTGCTATAAAAAGTGCCTACGAGCATCTTAGTGTGATAATAACCGAAGCTAAGTGAAAGTTTTGTGATTTTTGTGGTTTTTATTAAATTTAATTAAATTTCACTAGCTTACATCTAATCTTGCCGAGTCATTTGTTGTTATCATTGTTGTTGTTATTCCTTTGTAGTTAACTGAGATCGTTTCTATTTTTGCACATTTCTTTTTGCTCTTTTTGTTTACTTCGTTCAGTATTTCTTGTCACAGCTGTTTGCGCTGCGTTTATTAAGTGTCACAATACAGTGATACTCAAACTGTTCGCTACATATATTTTTAAGCTAAATACATCAGCTCCTAAATTGTTGTGTGTGTTGTGTTAAACTTATTTTGCTTGTCTTTTTATTAACATAAGTGTTATTAAATCTTTCAATATGAAGTGTGATCTTGATAACTGCCAAATTAAAAGCGAATCTGAACGCTACTTATCGTGCTGGCCCTGTGATGGTATTTGCCATCTAAAATGTGCTTGTTTGACAGGAAGAATTCTGGACGCTATTAATGATGGTAAAGGTCTTCGCTGGTCTTGCTTAAAGTGCAGGTCAACCGAAGTTGATCTCTTTAAGTTGTTTAGGCAAACCAGAAATGGGTAGGGAGAGAGTTGTCGGTACTGACCGAAAAATTTAAACATTATGAAAATGTATTTTAATCTTTTAAATGCTTAGATACCGTACAATCTATGAAGGACATTCATGTGTCAAAACGTAAGCGTCTTCATAGTCCGCCTAATGAAAGGACCGTTCCACGTCAGAACAATCTTCCGAATGACTTAGTTAATCTTTCTTCTCCATGTCCACAGACAACGGAGATATCTTCCTCAAAAGAACATATATCAAAGTCTGCTTCTAATAATAACGACCCTGCAGTATCTTCCCCGTCCCCCGTTGAAGTTGTGGCACCGCCATCTAATCTACCAACGCTTACTCTACCCTCAATTAGTAACTCAGTTACTCAACCCCGTCCGCCGGTAATCGAGTCTGATACTAGGAGACTGGTTGTGGTTCCCCCAAAGAAGTCTATATTTGTATCGAGATTTTCGAGGGATACTTCCGAGGACGATATAAAGTTTTACATCTCGTCCAAAGTTAAAACTGTCAACTTAAGTATCAGAAAATTTAATTTTAAATATGAAAGAAATATTTCTTCATTTAAAATAGACGTAAATTTAGAAAATTTTGACATGCTGCTTAGTAGTTCTTTTTGGCCCTCCGGAGCTTTCGTTCGTGAATTTGAGTATAGGCCCAACAAAAATAATAATTTAGCAAATATTCCCCCCAAATATAATAATATTTGACTGAAACTTGGCTCAAACCTCACACTTTTAATTCAGAGATTCTTTCAAATAATTATCATATCTACAGAAAAGATCGGGAGGACAGAGTCGGCGGTGGCGTACTCTTTGCCGTAGACTCTTCAATACCATCTGAAGAAGTTAGTCTTCCACACATTGAATCTGCAGAATTCAAATGCATTCGTGTTCAGGTTGGAAGGGGTTTACTTACTTAGCTCTATGCTATATTCCTCCCCGATCTGACTTATCAGTGTATTCACAACATGTATCTTTACTGAAATCAATTATTTCAATGATTAAACCCTCTGATTCATTGATTGTGTTGGGTGACTTTAATTTACCAAATGTATCATGGAACATCATTGACAATGATATTGTACCTTTCTCGTCTAGCGCCTGCAACAACGTATTTTTAGAGGAGATGGCAGAACTCTGCCTGAATCAAGTTAATGTACTTCGCAATAAGTTTGGCAAAGTATTAGATCTTGTTTATGTTGATGATGCATCTAAGTCGGCTGTAAATAAATGTGACCCACTAGATTTGCCCGAAGATGTCTACCACCCTGCTATTGAGATATCTTACGAAATTATAAACGATGGTCAAAATTGCGATGTCCTAACATACGAACCAAATATTCGCTTTGATTTTTCGAAAGCCAACTTTACAAAACTGAATAAAGAATTGTCTAAATTGTCGTGGCCTATATACAAAGAAAAAGTTGAGCAAAGCGTTGCACATTTTAATTGTACTGTACATAGATTATTTGAAAAGTATGTGCCTCAACGCATGTGTGTTCCTGAAGAACAAACACAGTTATGGTTCACTAAAGAACTGAGAAACTTGAAAAACAGAAAGTCACGTTATTTTAGATTACACAAAAGAACCGGCTTACACTCATACTATGTTCTTTGAATTAAACAAAAAGTGTTATAAAGATTACTTGTGTAAAATTAAACGACGTATAATATATAACCCCAAATCATTATATGATTTCGTAAAATCCAAGCGAAATGTACGGGGGTTTCCTTCCGCCATGAAGTATCAAAATACCGTCTCTGGTGATAATCAAACAATTTCTAACATGTTCGCTCAGTTTTTTAAATCCAATTATTCCACTAACTCCGAAGCATACTTTGACTATCCTTTTAAACTAAGTCCAATTAACTCAATACATAACCCTATAATATCTCCCGATGATGTTTTAGTTTACCTGAAGTCCTTAAAGCAGTCTTTTAGTTATGGTCCTGACCAGATCCCCACTTGTTTTCTTAGAAATTGTGCTGATTATCTCTATGAGCCGTTAACAGCCTTATTTAATTTGTCTCTTAAAGAGGGCGTTTTTCCAACTGTATGGAAGGAATCGTTCATAACCCCCTTACATAAAAGCGGTAGCAGGTCTTCAGTGGAGAACTACCGGGGCATAGCTAAGCTTTCTGCAATTCCTAAATTATTTGAAGCAATTATAACAAATCGGTTGACGCATTCTATCACTTCAAGCATTTCATACAGTCAACATGGATTTTGCAAGGGCAAATCAACTTCTACAAATTTACTTGAATTAACATCCTATATCTCAAAAGCATTTAGTGAGAGCAAAACTGTTGATGTTATATATACTGATTTCAGTAAAGCATTTGACAAAGTGTGCCACTCGTTGCTCATCTATAAACTTGATCTTCTTGGTCTTCCACCTAATTTTCTACGTTGGATCTCTTCATACCTCTATGATAGATCACAAAGGGTATTGTTTAAAAATACTATCTCTGACGTCATTGGTGTTACTTCAGGAGTCCCTCAGGGTAGCCACCTAGGCCCGATTCTGTTCTTGCTTTTTATAAACGATATTTCTACAGATATAAAATTCTCCAAAATTTTAATGTATGCAGATGATGTAAAACTTTATAAATCGTACGTTTCAATTGAAGAAAGGTATTTGCTACAATCAGACTTAAACAGCATAGCTTACTGGTGTAAAGTAAATCTTATGCCTCTAAATCTTAAGAAATGTAAAGTAATGTGCTTCTCGCGAAGAGCTGTTCTGCCAGTTTCTTATATAATAGTAACAGGTATACAATTTTGTGGACCTTGGTATCACAATGGATCCTAAGCTTAATTTTAATCTTCACATTAATGTGACAGTCAACAAGGCTAAAGGTGTACTTGCATTTGTGGAACGATGGTCAAAAGAATTTAGTGACCCTTATATCACTAAAACCCTGTTTACAACATTAGTTAGGCCGATTCTGGAATACGGCTCGGTGGTTTGGAATCCAAGGTATCAAATTTACTCAGACAAGATAGAATCAATTCAAAAACAATTCCTACTTTTTGCTTTAAGAAATTTCCGATGGGATTCTCAATATAGTCTTCCACCTTATACGAGTCGCTTAAAACTTATTAACCTTCCTACACTTGCCAGTCGCAGGGAAATGCTTGATATAATTTTTATGGTTAAATTACTGACAGGCTCAATTTCAAGTCCGTCTCTTCTGGCTGATGTAAGCTTTAATGTTCCCTCACGCGTATCAAGACACTTTTGTCCCATATTTCTGAAAGCTTGTAAAACCAATTTTGAATTGCACGACCCACTCCGTTGCTTATGCCAGGATTTTAACTCTCATTCCAGCACGTTTGATATATCAGATCCGC
>NW_023458559.1:16509445-16522578 GCF_013731165.1 Rhagoletis pomonella | reverse complement strand
TGAAGATGAAGATGAAGATGAAGATGAAGATGAAGATGAAGATGAAGATGAAGATGAAGTTGAAGATAAGGATAAAGATCACAACTCTTTAACTTACCTCACCTTAACTTAGCTCACCTCCGCTTAAAAACTTACTCCTCCTGAGCTCACCATACATTAATTCAGCACACCTTTACTCCCCATACCTAAATCCAAACCTAAATTCACCACACCTGAATTCACCTCACCTCAACTCACCACATCTTAACCCCCACACCTGAACTTTCTCACCACACATTAACTTACCACACCTCAACTCACCACACCTCAACTCACCACACCTTAACTCCCACACCTATGTCCACCACTTCTAAATTCACCACACCTTAATTCACCATACCTGAGTTCACCACAACTCAGTTCACCATGCTCTTTTAAAATATAAGTCACGTATAAAAGGAAGCAAAAATTTCCCTCCACTTCCCCATTAACAATTCACAATAGAGCAGTTCTTTCACTTACCAACACTAGCCTTCAGGTCGCGTACTTTTTAACCGACCTAGCTGAGCTCGGTCAAATAACCGAGTTTGTGCTGTTGCTGTGCGTGTATTTCGTCATTTAAGAGAGTTGTTTTGTAGCTCGGTTGCAGAAGAATGCACCTACTATTAATGTAGCAAATCTATTTATGGCAAATTCTTGACATCAACCTAGTCAAGAAATCAACCTCATTCTAGGTATCATATCAAAGACATACAATTATAAAAACTCTAGAGATAGATGTCGCCTCGCCAGAAGAAGTTACAAATATGCACTACATATGCTACAGCGGAAATGGACGACACGCCATTTCTTTAAATGAAATTAATTGCTGCTATATGTATGTATGTACATTAGACTGCATCGCTACCCATACAAAAAAAAATCGGTACTATTTTTCCCCTGGAATTATAAAATATATTTTATTTTAAGACGCCCACCAAAATATTTAGGGAAAATATTAAGATTTAAGTGAGCTGGACCGATTTGAAAATACCTCCAAAAATGGAGTTTTTTATGAATAAAAATAGTTTCTTAAAGATCTTTTTTGAAAAAATCCCCACAAATGACAAAACGGTTTAAGCTCAAAATATTTGCATAAAAATATTTAAAAAAAATTAAAAAAAATGTTGAACGGAATCGTAATGATGAGATTTTTGATGCTGTTTTTTAACTTTTTTCAAAGATTGGTATAAGAAAAACTTGAATAACTGAACCTAAACTCTTCGGCTTTAGACTTGAGAGGTGTCAATAGAAAGGTATTTTCTCACCCTTTTTATTTCTTTGCTAATAAACTCATTCAAAGGATGGAAGAGAAAGGTAGGAGGAACGAACGTCATTCAAAGTTGAATTAAGATGTGTTGGTACTCGAAGAAAAGAGATGGGACACGAATGACATTTTTTGGCCAGAAATAAAAACAGTGTGAAAATACCTTTCTACTGAGATCCCATAAGTCTAAACCAGAACATTTTTGGCCCAGTTATTCAAGGTTGAAAAGATTTTTAAATATTTGTATGCAGATTTTTTAAGCTTAATCTAGTTTGTCATCTGAGGGGGACTTTTTTCAAAAAGTTCTATAAGAAACTATTTTTATTCATAACAAACTCCGTTTTTGGAGGTATTTTCAAATCGGTCCAGCTCACTTAAATCTTAATATTTATCCGAAATATTTTGGTGGACGTCTTAAAATATAACAGATTTTGTAATCCCGGCGGAAAAACCGCAACTTTTTTTGGTGATGCAGTCTAATGTACATATGTAGGCATATATCTACTTAATGTGAGCAAACACCATTTTGCTTGCATAGTCTTCTATTCTCCTTCACTGCAAGATGAATTATTTTAATATCTATTGCAAAATTTTGTACAGACAAGACTAAAAAGTAGAAAATAAATAAAATAAAAAAAAAACTTTTAATATACAACGCTTTTATAAATGGACTAAAAAGTAGAAAATAATATTTCTCAGTCCCACAGAATTTGTTTTGATAACTTTTGATTTTGAAATTTTAGCAAAAGTCATTATAAACAATTAATGACATAGAAAATGAAAAGCGTGGGACGCATGTAATACACTTGAATTGATATGAAAAGTAACATATGTATGTATGTGGGCATATGAATAACGACCGCTTAAAATCGATGTCAAATTTGTACTTTCGTGTAGAATGTTATGTAGTTTGAGTATTGTCAATGAAATCGAATGCTTTGTACTGCATGCACGCCACGTTTTTCGTTTTCAATGTCATTAATTGTTTATAATGACCAGGGAACGGATTTTAAGGAAATTGCCTTTTTTCTGGTAAAGGTATAAAGTATATTCGATTAAGAATGTCCACGATTTAGCTTTCCCTGACTCCATATATACACATTTGATGTTGCCTTTTTTTGCCTTTTTTAAGATATTTGCCTTTTTCTGCTTTTTTTTTAAGATATTTGCCTTTTTTTGCCTTTTCTACCTTTAAAAATGTGATTAGCATTTAAAATTTTTTTTTTGTAAGATTAAAAAATATACACATGCCCATGCGGCTTATGGAAGCGCAGGGACCTCTTGCCAAATTGGTGTTGGAAAAATTCAAAGCCGTTTTCTCAGTTAACGTAGGCTTGCAGACAATAAGGGGTGTGGAAAAATTGTAAAGTGCGAGGAAAACGCCCTTATTCCTGATAATATGAACGTTTCAAATGTTCCATATTTAAATTGGGCTCCACTTGTATCAACTTACGTCGAGCGCAAATCGAATGAAAGTGCTGCCAGAAAACTTAAAAATGCATCTTGTGGTTAAATGTTACTACAACTATAGGGATTAAAGTTTTATGAGTTAGAAACTCGAAAGTATGAAATAGTCAAAGATTCAAAGTACACATTTTTCATATAACGAAACTAGTTCATAGTTTTTCTCTTTTTACTTGCAATATATATTTTACATCTGTTAGGCTCCTAGAATTTCTCCAAGCACAAAAAGTTTTTGCATGTGGAACAATAAGAGCAAATCGGAAAGGACTTCCATCAAACATGAAACCAATAAATAGATAGATAACAAACCAATATTATTGGCATCTAATTTTCATGGCACTGCGCAAACTGCAGTTCAGAGAAGAGATCGGAAAGGGAAAGAAATACAGGTTCAATGTCCAACTGCAATTAAAGATTACAACTCTTTCATGGGTGGAGTAGACTATGCTGATCAGTTAAGCAGTGCCTACGATATAGACAGACGATCTAAAAAATGGTGGCATAGATTGTTTTGGGGGCTTCTAGAAATAACGTTCATTAATTCTTACATCGTGTACTGTCAAACTCACGAAAAAATTACTCTGCTAGAATACAGACGGGCCGTGGCCCAAGGCTTAATGGGTCAAAAAGATGTTGTTGCTAATAAACGAAGTTTGAGTCTTCCCGTAGCACCATCAAGCAAAAAACGACGTGGTAAGAGTGAGTCAGTGGCAAAAGATGTCCGATTAGGTAATTTGGGAGTACATTGGCCTATATTTGTTGAAAGCCGAGGAAGATGTGAAATGTGCAGCATAAACAAATGCAATGAAAAAAAAACTGTTTCGCCGAATACCATGGAATTGAACTATAAAAATTTTATTCTTGAAACCCGACAGTACTGCAAAGTACCCTATCCTTTTCTTATACTAAGATACCCTTGAAATTTATGATTTTTTTTATTGATTAATAAAATATGCATATGAATTATAATATACAAAAATTAATACGAAAAATAATGTTTTTCTGGGCTTGGGCAACAAGGGTTATACAAGGTCAGCATTAATATCACCGATGACAGTTAAGTCTTAGGTGGATTTTTATATCAGAATCTAAATTTTGTGAAAAGTGCAGATAGAGGGTATTGAATATAAGCCCTCGTGATGCATTCATGAAAAAAAATAAGAATTAATTACATAATCCTTACTAATATTATAAATACGAAAGTGAGTTTGTTTGTTTGCTACGCTTTCACGCTTTAACTACTCAACCGATCATCATGCAATTTTGTACACTGCTGTCATTTAGCCCAACTTAAAATATAGGATAAATTGAATCTCGATTAGATAAGGGGGCGTGGCACCTCACATACAAACGGAATATTTCATACTGTATTTTTCGGGAAATATTTTTAATAGATTACTGGAACTTGGTATGGAGATATATCAAATCATTATCTACTCATGGATGAGAGCTGCCACCTTTTAAAAAAATCAAATACAACTGCAATTTAGGGAGCTATTCATCTGAAAACTATATTAAAAAATGAATGTCTAGAGGCTTAAAAAACTGTAATTCGAATATATTTTGAAAAGGGTTGCCACCTGTTTGAAACGTCGTTTTTAAATTAATTATAAAAAATTAAAATATGGTTGTCTAACGAAATATTGTTAACAAACCTTTAGTTTAAAAGTTTTGAATAATATTTAAGTCTTTCGCAACGGCTGCCACCTTTTTAAAAATTAGATTCAAAAATTAAACTTTACAGTAAAAGGCGCGCAATGGTTCTGGCGGTTGATTTATCGGTGGTGATTTGAGATTTACCCCTGTACAACTCAGCCCTGGTGTCTCGGAATGAAGCTTTAACGTATAATAATACTGGCAAATCACATCCATTGGGCCAATTGTAACACACAAGCGTTCGTTATACTCATTGGTGCAACAGGTCGATTTAATCTGACATCCACCGCACCTTTTCTCACTTGGCAATTATTCCTAATGACTCCAGCGCCACTTGCCAGCCTTTTGTGGCAATAGTATTGCCAATACATATTTTGAATATTAGCTAAAGTGGACCATAAATACGATTTTTAGTAATAACTTTACTCCAGCGCCAACTTTCGGGTGAAATTGTGAATTGTGAAACGGTCCGGGCATTTTGGAGGATTTCACTCACCATTTTTCTCCATGACTATAAGATTGATTTGATATATTGCCGTACCAAGTTCCGGTATTCTACCATGAACACTTCCAGAGATATGCAGTAAGAAAAAATCGTTTTGTATAGGAGGTGCCACGCCCCCTTTATATATCGAAGTTTATTCAGCCTATAACCATCCTTGGGACGTCTGAAGCAGGTATCCGAAATTTCAAAATAATCGGTTCGGCCGTTCTCGAGCTTTGCGAACACACAAAAAACGTCTTTAAAAATATATGTATATTGTTAAAGATTATAGATTATGGCAGATTGGTGTGAATCGAAATGATTTTGAATGGGCTTCATTTCAAAACTACGTGTAAGAGGTTTCCATCTGTTTAAAATCTCAAATTGAGTTCAGGGGATAAGTTAATTGAAAAAGTATGACAAGTGAGAATATTTTGAAGATGGTTAAACAAATTTTAAACCTCCTGTTTTTTAATTGAGTGTTCTTGAAATAAATTTTACTCAATGTAACACGTAGAAATTTCATACACTCAGCGAAGCGGGTGAAGGCGATCTAGTTTAATATAAATTTCGTTCATAAAAAAACAACAGCTTTAGTTAAAAATACCCAGCCAACTTCATAAAAAAATAAAATATGACTAGTTTTTAAGTAGGGCCAATGTATATAAATTGTTATGAGTTGTATATTTGGAGATTTTCGACCGTTTGCGAGCCAACAATTACTTTGTTTATGATGGAATACACTGCCAGCAGATATATGGAATGCCGATGGGAAACCCTTTATCCCCAACTGTAGCTAATATTGTCTTAGACAAAATACTGGATGATAGTATCGCCGAACTTAGATCTAAGGGCATATATATAAAATACATAAACAAATATGTAGATGATATATTTGCCATAATTAAGAAAACGGACGTGGAGGTTATACTAAAAGCATTTAACGCACAACATACAAAAATTAAATTCACAGCGGAAGAGGAAATAAATAAGAGGTTAGCCTTCCTAGGTGTTGAAATCCATCGAAATATGAAAACTAAAAATGATAATAGAATATTTACTGGCATAACATGCATACCAGGTTTAACGGACAACAAATCGCTAGGAAAATTTATATATAACGAAAAAATAAGTTTTGCGCATCGACCGCATCGCACACTCAACACAGTTTTTACCAAAACAAAAGACAAAATAAACAAAGAACAACAACACAACGTCATATATGAGATTAAATGCAATGGCAAAGCTGACGAACGCTGCAGCAAGGTATACATAGGAACGACGAAGCCAGCTTTAGGAGTCAGAATCAACGAGCATAAAACAGACGCGAAAAATAGAAACATGACAACTACATTAGACCAGCACCTGACAAAAAGCGAGCACACAGCGGACTTTGATAATGCAAGAATAATAGACATCGAGAAGAAAACAAAGAAAAGGATGACGTTAGAAGAGCTTCGGATACAGCAACAAATACACTGTGCAATGAATTACAAAGAACATGTAGACACAGCGGCGTAGCCAGGTAAATTTTCCTTATATATAAAATAGTACCCTGAAATGCCAGCTTAATAGGGTCGATCCCCCCCTTTCACCCCCTAAATTTCATTCTGGCTACGCCGATGTGTAGACAACATAAATTGTGCATACACGGCGATAAAAGCGAGTAATAGACGAACAGCTGGGATAAAGTATTGATGTATTTAAATGTTAAGTGTTAATTTAAAGATGTGTTGTCCATAAAATAATTAATGTGATTTTATGTTGTTATAAGTTAAGGTATGTTTGAAAAACATTTTTCGGTATACACGTTTGTTAATTATGTTTTCTTGTAAAAATAAATAGACTTACTGAGGAAGACACAATAATGTGTCGAAACGCGTAGGAGACAGCTCCAAATATACAACTCGTAAAATATGTCTAACTGCTTTATAATTCGAAAATTTGCATGAAAATGTCACTTTAATGCAAAGGTCGGTAAAGCTTACTCGTGCGAGTAGTACACTCAACTAGTGATGGCACGATTAATCGAATAACCGATTAGAATCGTTTATTTTCATTCGGTTAACGATTTAATTGTATCCAAATTTTCTTTCTAATAATCGTGTGATCAACCGATTAATTTTCAAAGTAATCGAAAAGAAATCATAAAAAATTGACTAATTTACTCACACAATAATGTATGCACCAAAATTACGTAACAAAATTGGCACTCTTACCACTCAATAATATTACATACATATGAATGTAGTTGTGGGATTTGAAGATTCTTGTATTCTGCAATTTTTTTAAACGATATTTTTGCAAAAAACTGCAACTCAAGCAAGGATGACATGATATGAAACTCTTTTTCTCGTGAGAGCGCTGCATTTTGTAAACATTTCACAGCGCTGCCACTAAGGTAAAATACAAGATTGGGAGTTTTTAATATAACTCTTGGAAATTCTGCAGTTTCCACACCACCACTGAGGTATGCATTTGGCAAGTTACCGAAGTTAGTTTTGGGTGCTCTGTTCCCGGGTAGGCCTATATCATCCATATAGATAGATACAAATGTACATACATAGCGAAAACTTGCGTACATTTTACGAAAGTTTTCGTCATTTTGAGCCACGAAAGTTTTCGTTGATTGTACAAAATCGTTTTCGTACATACTACGAAAATATGAGACATCAGATCTTAGTTCATTTTACGAACGTATTCGTTCTATTTACGAACGAATTTCGTACTACTTACTAAAGAATTTCGTACTATTTCTTTACTTTTTACTTTTCCTTACTTTTGTTACGAAATTTTTGTAAAAAACATAAGACGAGTTATAACACCACAATTTTTGATTTTGTTTTTATTCCTAATTTTAAGCGTTTTTCTTTAACAAAATATTTTGCAACGTTTTTGTGTGGAGGTACTTGGCAGATTCGCAGCTTCTTCGATGTTTGTTTACTTTCTCGACTATAAATTAAAGGAAATTATAAGGCGTCTGTCAGAGAAAAATCATACATGTACTTAAAATTTCATTAAGTAGTGCGTCTGTTGCTGGCTTGGGTTTGCCGTTGATAGCTAACTGATGAAATTGCCTGTTTATGAAGTCCCACATTGCAGAGCAAGGCCTAGCGTGGGCGATGTTAAAAACATTGTATGCTTAAAAGCTTTACTTGTTTTGTTGTGAAAAATGTGTTCGTATTATGAACGAAAGTTTTGTACATTGTACAAAAACCAAGACCAAGAAAGTTTTTCGTAGCACTTTTACGAAATTTTATTTTCAGTGTATATACGTGTATGCAGTAGCTCAAAGCTATTTTAATAAATTATAAGACAGTAGTTTTATGGAAACAAAATAAAAATTAACAAAAATATGTAAATGAAAATTAAATAATGTAATGCAAATAATAAAATAAACAAATATCACAAAGGATCAAGATCACAATTCAATAAAAAAAAACAAGTAATACATATACATAAAAAGCAATATCTAATTAAAAAATGTAACAAATATATACTAAAAATAATAAATTAACAATTGCAACAAAAACCACAGTGATTCAAACAGGTCACATTAAACATAATCACAGAAATTCAAATTATATACATACATATATACATATTAATATTTACAAATTTTTAATTCATAACTTTGGTGCGTTTTGTCTTAGTAAGTTAATTACAAATGTGAAACATATAAAATTTTATTTTTAAAATTGGGAGTGCTAAGATCTTTATTAAAAAACTTTAGTGAAAAGAAAATTCTTATTCCAATGAATAATGACAACACAAAATCGAAACTACAGTTCGAACAACAAAGGTACGGTCTGACATTTTGCATTTTGTCAAATAATATTTGGCCAACGCCTATTCTGTGACAAACTTAGTCTAAATCTCTTAAAAAAATTGCCTCACGCTCTTTAAGATAATCTAAAAGCTCTTACCGTGGCTTTATCAAACTGCATCTCTCAATTTTCCTCTGCTGAGTGAAGTAAAATTCATTCGAAAATTCTTCCTCTACTAAATAGGGTAAGGGTTAGGAACAAGTGTATGCTTTAAAAATGTTGAGGTAAAGATAGCCGCAGAAGTATGCATACGCGTTCGATCTCGGGAAATTTACTTCTATATCATCTAATTCGGAATGGTTCTCAATTCTAAGCCTATTAAAAGTATGTTCGGGTCGTGGAAAACCCTGAAACTCCTGCCATGATAAATCTTGAACTAAATTGGCAGTACACACACTCCAAGACTTTTTAAACAAATTACAGAACATATAAGGTGTTATCCTTACACTTCTTCCGCCGCCTCATCTGATCTGTCCAAAATAGTTTTCTACAACATCCTGACAAAGGCGTCGCGGCTGCAATTGTTTGAAACCTGAGTGTGATAGAAAATTCCACAAACGTAGTAAACTATTGACATTTTGTATCCAACCCTTAATATAGTTAAAACTATAAGTTATGTCAGACCCTTTCTCATCACTTACTCTGATCGTCTTTAAAAGCTTGATTGCTTCTTGCAAAAATTCTAATTGCTCTGGTGTAGCCGAAAAAAACTTTTTTCCAGGGCAAAATTGCATTAAAGTCACTGCTAATAAAAATATCGAAAATCTTATTTACGAACAAAATATATTCCGCGGTATTAACAAAACTGGTTGAATGGGACGTCAAACAACCAGCGCTATATAAAGCTAGCATACCAGAAGCGACCGTGTTACTCATCACCTGGCCAGCCAGTTTAACGCTCATTTTCTGCAAATTATTGGGATAAAGATGTGCTTCTGAAAGATTTGGTGCACAAGGAATAGCATTTTGCGAGTCTTTATTGTACAAATGAATTATATCTGACCAATTAACCGGGTGCGATTTGAAACTTACTTTATTTTTTGAATTTTAGAGGCAGTTTCGTGTATTTTTTAATAGGTGTGGGCAGTCTTTAAAAAAATATATATTTTTGCCGTTTACTTCGAAATAAGGGCGTTCTTCAGATACAATGCCAAAATAAGAAAATTTGAGCCCTAGTCGCAGACGAAATGGCAAGGTATGAGACCAATATTTTGCAGTAGGGTAATGGTCACAAAAATATATTTTTTGGCAACATCGCCTTTGCAAGAGCCATGCACAAGAAAGTACGACAAAGGATGAGACCAAAGTTTCCCACCGATGACTTGGGCCATCAGAGTCATTACACTGTTACCCAATCTACAAGTACGATTCTCATCTCCATAATCTTCTATTCCAACAATTTTATCAAATTTATGCAGATATTGTAAATGACTCTTTAGGGACATTTCATCACACGCAATGGACACGAATTTTAGCTCCTGGGTGAAGCCCCGAGACATGAGCTCTAAACATTTGATGCTACTACCACTACATCCTGTGTCACGAGGCCACTCGCAAATAAATTCCTCCAGAGTTCTTTCTTCAGGAAAATTGAAAAGAGGCTTTAGGTGTCTATAGGCTAAAGGAGACAAAAAATATACATCTAAAGCAGTGGTCGGCAAAAGTTAAACTGTGTTTGTGTTGGTAAGCACAAGAGAACTGCTTCGCATGAGCAATCCAGTAGGAAATTACGAGAATTGAAAAAATTTTTAACTTATCGGTCTTCAATAAAAACACATAAATACGTATATTTAACACATACATATGTACATATATGTGCATCGCTCATTTACTATAAAAGTATCATAATCCCAATAAAGCAAAAATCGGGTTAAATATGCAAGAATGTACATTAGCTCTTTCTTATGATGTGTAAAAACTTTATGGATTACTAGTAGCTCACTAGAACAAAATCAACCTTATCCTGACTTTCGCCCGAAAAAAAATTCACCCGAAAAATGTTCATCCGCGCATAGTAAATTCACGGAAACAAAAAGTGAAAAGTGAACCGGCTTGGAGAAAATGAAACTCATGACAAAGCTGAATATGTATTAATTTTTCCCTCGGGAGTATATGTAAATTCAAAACTTTAAAACTGGTTTTCTCGAGTTTATAGTTTTTTGAGTTATGAAAATATTGAAGTAAAACTCAAATTAAAAATTTAAAAATTCATTTGGATTCATCAACGCCAAATATTGAAAATTTAAATAAAAAAATTGAAATTCATGTTCAGAGGTGGGCACTACCACAAACAAGCGTGAGCTAAAAGTGAGAATGTGTTAGTGTGCCTAATTCATTTTGCATGTTGTCGTGTTCTCATCGCTGCGCTCTCGCTTGTATACGTAGACGCGACGCTTACGCTCTTTTAGCACCTGCTAACTCTCTGCCCATGCCTGTTCATGTTGATCAAAATTTTCCATATCATTATGAAATGATTAAAAATGTCTTTTAATCGCATACAAATTCCCTTTAACATCCACCCTTTAATTCCTTGGGAAAAAATTAACTTTTTTTCAATAAAAAGTCGTTGTATTTCTTCTTCATCAAAATATTTCCTTATGAAAAGAATCAAAATGTCTTTGAATAGCATATTCTTTAATTTTTAAATGACCTGTAACACAAAAGGCATTGCATGTCACCAAAAGCATTTTCAAGCATGTAATATTTCTCGCAAGGCATTTTTGCATTCAAGAAACAAAGCGCAACAGCCAAACACGATGTTGATTCGTTGCTTGCTCAGCGACGACTAAACGAAAGAGCGTAACAAATGCGTGTGATGAGAGCTTGTACAATTGTACTATGGCGTGCCGACCATTGATCTAAAGCAGTGTCCGCCAAAAAGAGAAGTCTTAAAATGAGAATGTATTAGTTATGAAATAAAAAATGAGAATGTTTGGTGGTAATCAGTGTTGCCGCGAAACATTTTTATTGGTAGATAAATTGCAGCTAAAAAATGGCTAAAGAAGAGCTAAAAATCGTCGTTGTGGCTAAAAATGGTAGCTAAATTTTTTTACCTACATCTTATATATAAAAATAAGTGCACGTTTTTGGTGTGACCTCATAACTTGAAAACAGCTTGACCGAATTCAACCAAATTTATGTGGCATATTCAATTTATCATGCAGATGGTTTATGCGAAGTTTTCCCGAATTCGGAAGAGGGGGCGTGGCACCACCCATACTAACTAAAATATAAAAATAAGTGAACGTTTTTGGTGTGACAATATAACTTAAGAACGGCTTCACCGAATTCAACCAAATTTATACGGCATATTCAGGCTATCATGCAGATGGTTTATGTGAAGTTTGCCCGAATTCGTAAAAATGGGTGTGGCACCTTCCACACTAACTAAAATTTTTTTGTTGTATATCTCTTGAAATATTTGTGGTAGAGTACTGGAAGTTGGTATAGAGGTATAACAAATAATTCCATACTCATGGATAAAAATGGGCAGTATTGGAAAAGAGGGCGTGGCACCTCACATCTTATATATAAAGAATAAGTGCAAGATTTCAACCAAATTTATACGGCATAGTCGGGCTATTATGCAGATGGTTTGTGTTAAGTTTCCCCGAATTCGGAAAAGGGGGCGTGGCACCACCCATACTAACAAAAATTTTCATCTGGTATATCTCTTGAAATATTTGTGGTAGATTACTGGAATTGATAGCTATACGTGGCCTGTTCAAGAGTTGGCAATCCAAATTGTTTATTTATTCATACCCAAGATGGAAAAACAAAAAATGTTGTATATCCAAATCTGTTGGATTAAGATTTAAAATAAAGAATCAAAAATTTTGAAATAAAAAAAATGATAAATTTTCATATAGAAAAATTCCAGGACTTTTCATTCGTTTTTCAATATTTGGTGTAGAGAAGCACACCGGGGTACTGCTAGTATAAATATGTAAGTATACACGCAAACATTTTCTATAATTACTGGTATAGAAAGACAATGAACTCTGAAAAGAATTACTATTTTATTCAACAAAAAAACCTTTGTGTAACACATAAAGCATATTAAGGGCCACCAACTTACCTATTTTAAAGTATAGTTAAATCGTTAACGGATAAGATAACGGACCAGAAACGTAAGGAACATACATAGAAATATGTTTCCTTGCCTTAAAGGAAAGGCGTTCGCTTTATGAGCGAAGAGTTAAATTCATGAAAATCATAAAAAAAATTTGAATGTCAATGATGAATAAATTTTGAAAAGGGCTAAAAAAAGGGCTAGGGGCAACTTCAAATTTTTGTGGCCAAAAAAAGAATTTGGTAGCCAAATTTAGCCACCAAAGGGCTAAAACGGCAACACTGGTGGTAATGCACGGAAATGCGTCATCAACCTGCTTCGCCTATTGTTTGCATGCAACTAAAT
>NW_023458559.1:16506161-16509345 GCF_013731165.1 Rhagoletis pomonella | reverse complement strand
TGTGATCTTGATCCTTTGTGATATTTGTTTATTTTATTATTTGCATTGAATTCATTTTTTTTTTAGATTTAGGGTTTTGTCTTTTTGCACGGCATATAAATTTGAATGAAATATGATTCCCTCAACAATAGTTTCAAGACAAGACAAATTTTGTTGGAGTGTCTATGTTTTCAAAATAACCAACTACTGCTCGCTCTGGTGAGTCAAATTGTGAAACCTCTGTTATTTTCTCAACTTTTCTCTATTTTCGCAATGGTTCTTCAAGAACTCCGTTTTGGGGATCTTCCAGTAATATATTTGCCTCAGCAGTTTGTTCTGCCTGGACTTGATCTAGAATCTCATTAAAACTGTCATCCTCATTGTCTTTTGAAAGGATCACTTGTTCATCTTCATCCTCACTCTCAATATCAGTACTTTGGCCATTGTCGAGTGAAATTTCTTCCAAAATTGCAGCAAATCCATTTTCTCTCAAAGATTGCCGTAAACTGCAGACATGATTAACTAAAAACTATATATAATTGCATATATACATATACATATTACATTTGAGAATACTACAAGGGCCAGAAGAGCCCAACGGTACTTACAAGTCTCCAATGGAAAATCAGTTATAACTGATAAACAAACAAGAGGTACATAGTTTTTTCGTCAGTTATAGATAAATAAATCACCAAGCTTATATTTTCTTTTTATTTTGTAGAAAAATATTCAAAACTTTGCTAGAAATAATGAAAAAAAGACGCCACTATTAACTCGCGACTGCACTATAGAAAATTCCAACTTGAAATGAGCATGCAAAGAAAAAATAGAAAATATGTGACAAAAAGTGCCATTATTTTGTATTCTGGAGTACCGTTGGTCTGCATGGTAGAAAAAATTCACCCATTCTGTTTAAAAGAGCAAAAATAATGATGGTACTGGAGAGTACCGTCGGACGACAAGGGGATAACGCTTGAAAGAAGAATTATTACTATTAAATTGCAAATAATTGTCATCAGTGATGACGGGTAAGTCCCAGCTGGGTTCTAACATCACAAAGTAGTTTTTGGGTAAATTGCAGATAGAGGGTATTGAATATAAGCCCTTGATGTGATCATCATGTGTCTCATTAAACAGGACTGCTATGCTTTTCCCTTAAAAAAAACTAATAAAGGTGATCTTACACGATATGTATTTGCATCTGTAAATGTTATTTTTTCAATATATATGTAATTGCGTATGTCTGTCAAATTCACAGTCTTTATTTAACTATTTAAAAATACGTTCTTTGAAAACGAAATAAACTAAACTCAGATGATTCTATCTGTGTGTCGGATGAAAATGGAAACATTTCTATTTCATATGTACGTGCATATGCTTTGTACAGAAACAAATCTAATTTGCCTTTACACGATATTTTGGCATTTTCATATGCAAATAAATAAAATAAAATAAAAAACTTTTTAATATACAACGCTTTTATAAATGGACTAAAAAGTAGAAAATAATATTTCTCAGTCCCCCAGAATTTGTTTTGATAACTTTTGATTTTGAAATTTTAGCAAAAGTCATTATCAGGGAATGGATTTTTAGGACCTAAAAACCTATAAAAAAGGCAAAATAAAATAACGAAATAGGCTGGAAAAGGCAAAGTAAAATAGCGAAAAAGGCACTAGGTATTGCAAAAAAAAATAGCGAAAAAGGCAGGAAAAGGCACTAGGTATTGCAAAAAAAAACAAAATAAGGCACTAAAAAAGACAGAAAATACGAAGAACCATCAAAAAATACATTTATTTTAGAAATGGTCATATTACAAGTAAAAAGAGAAAAACTATGAACTAGTTTCGTTATATGAAAAATTTGTACTTTGAATCTTTGACTATTTCATACTTTCGAGTTTCTAACTCATAAAACTTTAATCCTTATAGTTGTAGTAACATTTAACCACAAGATGCATTTTGAAGTTTTCTGGCAGCACTTTCATTCGATTTGCGCTCGACGTAAGTTGATACAAGTGGAGCCCAATTTAAATATGGAACATTTGAAACGTTCATATTATCAGGAATAAGGGCGTTTTCCTCGCACTTTACAATTTTATCCACACCCCTTATTGTCTGCAAGCCTACGTTAACTGAGAAATGAATTTTTCCAACACCAATTTGGCAAGAGGTCCCTGCGCTTCCATAAGCCGCATGGGCATGTGTATATTTTTTAATCTTACAAAAAAAAAATTTTAAATGCTAATCACATTTTTAAAGGTAGAAAAGGCAAAAAAAGGCAAATATCTTAAAAAAAGCAGAAAAAGGCAAATATCTTAAAAAAGGCAAAAAAAGGCAACATCAAATGTGTATATATGGAGTCAGGGAAAGCTAAATCGTGGACATTCTTAATCGAATATACTTTATAACTTTACCAGAAAAAAGGCAAATTTCTTAAAATCCGTTCCCTGGTCATTATAAACAATTAATGACATTGAAAACGAAAAACTTGGCGTGCATGCAGTACAAAGCATTCGATTTCATTGACAATACTCAAACTACATAACATTCTACACGAAAGTACAAATTTGACATCGATTTTAAGCGGTCGTTATTCATATGCCCACATACATACATATGTTACTTTTCATATCAATTCAAGTGTATTACATGCGTCCCACGCTTTTCATTTTCTGTCATTAATTGTTTATAATGACTTTTGCTAAAATTTCAAAATCAAAAGTTATCAAAACAAATTCTGTGGGACTGAGAAATATTATTTTCTACTTTTTAGTCCATTTATAAAAGCGTTGTATATTAAAAGTTTTTTTTTTTTATTTTATTTATTTTCTACTTTTTAGTCTTGTCTGTACAAAATTTTGCAATAGATATTAAAATAATTCATCTTGCAGTGAAGGAGAATAGAAGACTATGCAAGCAAAATGTTGTTTGCTCACATTTAGTAGATATATGCCTACATATGTACATTAGACTGCATCACCAAAAAAAGTTGCGGTTTTTCCGCCGGGATTACAAAATCTGTTATATTTTAAGACGTCCACCAAAATATTTCGGATAAATATTAAGATTTAAGTGAGCTGGACCGATTTGAAAATACCTCCAAAAACGGAGTTTGTTATGAATAAAAATAGTTTCTTATAGAACTTTTTGAAAAAAGTCCCCCTCAGATGACAAACTAGATTAAGCTTAAAAAATCTGCATAAAAA
>NW_023458559.1:16504385-16506061 GCF_013731165.1 Rhagoletis pomonella | reverse complement strand
TGTTATATTTTAAGACGTCCACCAAAATATTTCGGATAAATATTAAGATTTAAGTGAGCTGGACCGATTTGAAAATACCTCCAAAAACGGAGTTTGTTATGAATAAAAATAGTTTCTTATAGAACTTTTTGAAAAAAGTCCCCCTCAGATGACAAACTAGATTAAGCTTAAAAAATCTGCATAAAAATATTTAAAAATCTTTTCAACCTTGAATAACTGAGCCAAAAATGTTCTGGTTTAGACTTATGGGATCTCAGTAGAAAGGTATTTTCACACTGTTTTTATTTCTCTTTTCTTCGAGTACCAACACATCTTAATTCAACTTTGAATGACGTTCGTTCCTCCTACCTTTCTCTTCCATCCTTTGAATGAGTTTATTAGCAAAGAAATAAAAAGGGTGAGAAAATACCTTTCTATTGATACCTCTCAAGTCTAAATCCGAAGAGTTTAGGTTCAGTTATTCAAGTTTTTCTTATACCAATCTTTGAAAAAAGTTAAAAAACAGCATCAAAAATCTCATCATTACGATTCCGTTCAACATTTTTTTAAATTTTTTTTTAATATTTTTATGCAAATATTTTGAGCTTAAACCGTTTTGTTATTTGAGGGGATTTTTTCAAAAAAGATCTTTAAGAAACTATTTTTATTCATAAAAAACTCCATTTTTGGAGGTATTTTCAAATCGGTCCAGCTCACTTAAATCTTAATATTTTCCCTAAATATTTTGGTGGGCGTCTTAAAATAAAATATATTTTATAATTCCAGTGGAAAAATAGTACCGATTTTTTTTTGTATGGGTAGCGATGCAGTCTAATGTACATACATACATATAGCAGCAATTAATTTCATTTAAAGAAATGGCGTGTCGTCCATTTCCGCTGTAGCATATGTAGTGCATATTTGTAACTTCTTCTGGCGAGGCGACATCTATCTCTAGAGTTTTTATAATTGTATGTCTTTGATATGATACCTAGAATGAGGTTGATTTCTTGACTAGGTTGATGTCAAGAATTTGCCATAAATAGATTTGCTACATTAATAGTAGGTGCATTCTTTTGCAACCGAGCTACAAAACAACTCTCTTAAATGACGAAATACACGCACAGCAACAGCACAAACTCGGTTATTTGACCGACCTCAGCTAGGTCGGTTAAAAAGTACGCGACCTGAAGGCTAGTGTTGGTAAGTGAAAGAACTGCTCTATTGTGAATTGTTAATGGGGAAGTGGAGGGAAATTTTTGCTTCCTTTTATACGTGACTTATATTTTAAAAGAGCATGGTGAACTGAGTTGTGGTGAACTCAGGTATGGTGAATTAAGGTGTGGTGAATTTAGAAGTGGTGGACATAGGTGTGGGAGTTAAGGTGTGGTGAGTTGAGGTCTGGTGAGTTGAGGTGTGGTAAGTTAATGTGTGGTGAGAAAGTTGAGGTGTGGGGGTTAAGATGTGGTGAGTTGAGGTGAGGTGAATTCAGGTGTGGTGAATTTAGGTTTGGATTTAGGTATGGGGAGTAAAGGTGTGCTGAATTAATGTATGGTGAGCTCAGGTGGAGTAAGTTTTTAAGCGGAGGTGAGCTGAGTTAAGGTGAGGTAAGTTAAAGAGTTGTGATCTTTATCCTTATCTTCATCTTCATCTTCATCTTCATCTTCATCTTCATCTTCATCTTCATCTTCATCTTG
>NW_023458559.1:16503001-16504285 GCF_013731165.1 Rhagoletis pomonella | reverse complement strand
TTTGCATGTGCAAACAAAAACAGAAAGCGGTGAAAGCAAAAACCTTGTATTTGCAAAAAAAATGGAAGTAAACAACGAAATATTTGAATATGTATAGATTTTAATAAACAGTTAGTGATATTTCAGCCAAATCAGTGTTGTACCAATGACATGTAAACAAACCGGCTGACGTTTTTACAGGAAATAGTGCTTTTTGCGTTTCCGTGTAAAATTGTAGCTTGACAGTTCCAAGGGTTTTAGTCCGAAGCTCAAAGGAACAGACTAAATGCCGGCGAACTCACCACAGCGAAATTACCGCTGTCAAAATTAGAACACCCGCCGGCATATGAAATTGAACACATCCAGAACACATACATAGATTTATTTCTATCGCTCTGCTGGGCGATGGCGGCAGTAAATGCCAAAGGTGGCCGTATATTTTTTTACTTTCAAATATTTAGAAGAAAACAGCATATAACACGAATTATTTTTGATGGTTGAAATATACAGTGATCGATTCGTTAAATCTTATACAGCGTCTATCCATTCGCTGTTTACATTCACTGTTGCCAACTTTATGCTTTTCGCACTCAATTTAGTGCGTACTCAAAACGCGAAGATTTTTGAGTTTGGTGATTGTTGCGTTTTTGGTGCTTTTGTTTTTAGTTTGAAGTCACCAAATTTGAACATCTTAAAAAAATGTAAGCAAATTTTATAGCAATCGTAAGTGTGGTAAGCAACTTTACAAAAATTTTAACAAAATCATGGCAGAGTGACAATCATAAGCAACAACAAAATATGTGGCAGGACCTTCAATCTTGCCAGAAGAAATTGAAGATTTTTGTCCGCGATCGGTAGATCACGTGGAATCATGTTCGGAACCTACAGATTTGTTTTTACTTGCCTCGGTGGCAGAAGAGACTATCGAAGTGGGAGCTGAAGATTTTTGTCCGCAATTGGTTGATCACGTGGAATCATGTTCGGAACCTACAGATTTGTGGTTACTTGCCTTGGTGGCAGAAGAGACCCAAGAGGAAGTGAGGGTTTCCTGTATTTTTCAAAACGAACAGTTTGTTGAAAGAGGAAGTGAAACAAATTAGAGTTTGACTTCTGTAACTACTAAGGAACGAAAGTTGGTGGAGGAAAATAGAATTTTGAAAGATAAGTTGGAAGAACAGTATAGAGTAGTCAATTATTTAAAATATCAGCTTTCAGAAGTAGTTTCAGAACTTGCCGAAGTAAAGAAAGAACTCAAAGATAAAGAAGAAGATTTATTTTGGAACGAATTTCCGTCATCCCTTGTCA
>NW_023458559.1:16490792-16502901 GCF_013731165.1 Rhagoletis pomonella | reverse complement strand
CGCGCAAAATAATAGCACAGGTTTTTTTGAAAAATAAAAGGGTTCTTTATAGATTTTGTGTTTTTTTGGTTAACTTTGTAAATATTTTACTTTAATTTTATTAATTGGTTTTAAAATTTTAATCCTGATTTGCATTTGCCAGCCTTGGGAGATAAGTACATGCGGCACGGACCTCTTTTTCAGGTGTATTTTTTCTTAGATTTTGTATAAAAAAAAGAAAAAAAAAGACCTGTATAGGGTTGGTCGAATGAATGCCCTCCTAGTCACCAGTTTCGAGTCTTTTCGATTGCTAAGTATGAGGCTTTATGTTGGACAAAAGACGGAGTATAAAGGATCCAAATGGGGGAAATTAGCCTATGGTTATAGAAGATATGTAATAAAGTAACCGACGAAGACTTGCGCTTTTCTCCCAAAGTGTTTACCGCCGGTAAACCCAAATGAAGGTTAAAATTTAAAAACAAATTAATAAAATTGAAGTAAAATCTGTGGATAATTAACAATAACCTATTTTATTAATTTTGATGAGCTTCTTTGGACAAAAGAAGATACAGATTGTTTGTTAATTTAAAATAAAGATTGGCCCCTGAGGATGCTAAGGAGTTTAGCGAAACGTAGGGCAAAGCAGTTAAGAAAAAACGTTGTTTTTACTTGCACTAATCACCAACTAGGCAAAAGAAGCTCATCAAAATTAATAAAATATACGACGAAAATTGGCCAGAAAATAAGATATTATATTAACAATAACCTACTTTTTCTCACAATCTATAAAGGCCCCTTTTATTAAAAAAAAAAAAAAAACTGTGCAACAAATATTATTTTACACCCTGTATATGATAAAATATGAATAGCTGGAAAAAGGAGTACAAAAGAAGTACAAAGCTAATAAAGGAGTACATTTCCAGATATTTTTTTTGGGAGTACAAGGGAGTACATTGCAATAAAAAGGAGTACATTTCCTCCCTAAAGCAGTACGTCTGGCAACCCTAGATATGTACGTAAGTTATATTAAAATGTCATTTCGACAGAGCACATTTAAAATTCATTGTAAACTAGTTTGTGATCGTTAATGTGAAAATCATTTTATACTTATACTTGTGACCAGCTGATTAAGTCATCAATATTTCGATCGATTTGGCTGTTTTTCTTTTGTTTATTTAATTTTCATTATTTTTCCATAAAAGCCATTATATAACAAATAAAATATAAATCCACATTTCAAACTTTGTGCAAAAGTTATAAAAAATCTGTAATGTTTCAGCTAGATTTTGAACTTTTTACTCAGATTTTTTAGATTTTTTTTGAGTATGCAGTGTGGTAGCGCATTAAATTTCAAGGCAACAATGTGCAAGTTTGAATGGGCTAAATAATCGCGGTTGTCGAAAATGCTAAATTACGTTCTGCTAAGAAGGAGCATAGCAATATTTCAGTCGCCTTGTTGTTTCTGACTTTTTATGCTGCTACAGCTTTTTTGATGCTTTTGCGAGCGTGCGTGTTGCAATAGATCAGCTTTTCCTGATTTGGCTTTTAATGTGCCTATTGAAAACATTACAATTAGCCTCGTAACCTCAATTTTTTGATATTTTGCGAGCATGCTCGTGAACCGCCATACAAACGATGAACATGCACCACACCACTTTCAAACGCTGCAGCAGTCATGTCCACCACAGTTTGGAAAATGCAGCAGTGGTTTTTCTTACATTGAAATTGATGCTCTTTCAGGTGAGCATTGTTTTTTCGAGGACCTCGATGATACTCGGATTCTATCGGCGAGGCGTCGCTTATCTCGCTGCAGCAACTGATACGGCTAAACTGGGGGCCTTGCAGCTCTACCTATTCGTATTGCCCAATCCCTCCCCTGTCTCGAAGAACAATCAGAATATGGGACTCCTGACATACTCGAATTCAAAAAACGAACATTTTTTTTTTGGGCCCTGACTGCCCTTAGGCGAGGCAGCAGGCCCATTTCGTGTTCCCCCATGCATGACGTAACCAAATATATGTATGGCATCTGGGAATTGTATTCTACTCGGTTTAGTTTGATGGGCTCTTAGACTATGATAATGTAATCAAAACACTGGGAGTCATATTGAACCCCTTTATAGACAAATTATTATAGGAAGAGCCAGACTCAATTGCTAAACCCGCGACTACAAATAGAAGTGTTCTCTCCCAAATAGCGCAGCTATTCGATCCTCTAGGTCTAATAAGTCCTGTCGTCGTGCTTGCAAAAATCTTTATGCAACAGCTCTGGCGCTTGAATATTAGTTAGGACGAATCGCCCCCTCAAGAATATCACTCTCGTTGGGAGAACTTTCGCAATCAACTGCAACATTTAAATAGCTTCAAGATTGATCGCCAGGCATTTGCACCGGTTTCAAATTATGAATTATATGTTTCGAAGCCGCATATGGCGCATGTATATACGTTCGAAGTGTCTCTTAAAATAATGAAATTCTCAGTGTCAAGCTATAATATATGTAATAGTCCCACATAGCGCGCGTTGCGCCCGATCGCAGCGTTGCCCTGTAGGTGGCATCTTTTTTCTCTGGAGCTTTCTGACACTCCTCATCGTACTAGTTCTTCGGGGAAATCCGACTACTTCTTCGGCGGCGGTACTTAATGAGCGGGAAATGTGGTTCAACTGCTCACATATGTCGGCTTGTTGGAGAGTGCTCTCTGAGAGCAGATGTGAGAGCCGAGTAGCGAATTCATTGGCTGTCTGTTGTGATTACAGCTTTTCGACGTTAAGCTTTCCTTGCATATTTGGGCGCCCATTTTTTGCTGCACAGAGGCGGATGCGTATCTTTGCTGCAACAAGAGAGTGGTCCGAGTGGATGTTTGGGCCTCGAAGTGTGCGTACGTCTAAAACACTGGAAGCATATGATAAGGATATGGTTGATTTGGTTTATCGTTTTTTCGATCCAGAGACAGCCACGTAGCTTGATGAATCTTTTTATGCTTCAACCTAGTACAGCATACTACCATGTTTCAGGCCCCGGCGAAATTGATCAGCCTCAGTCCGTTATCGGACGTTTCGTCGTGGAGGCTGAATTTTCCGACGGTGGTTCCAAAGATCCCTTCCTTGCCCACCCTGGCATTGAAGTCGCCAAGCGCGATTTTGATACCATGACGAGGGCAGCGCTCGTACGTGCGCTCCAAGCGCCCAAAGAAGAGATCCTTGGATACCTCATCCTTCTCTTCCGTCGGGGCATAGGCGCAGATGAGCGAGATGTTGAAGAATCTCGCTTTGATCGCTTTGATTAGGATTATGGCTAGACGCTCATCCACCGGGGTGAACGATTGTACTCGGCGACGGAGTCTCTCTCACACCACAAATCCAACCCCGAATTTGCGCTCCTTTCGATGGAATCTAAAGTGTACGTCGTAAGGCCCCAGGCATTGCTTGCCTTGCCCCGTCCAACGCATTTCTTGGATGGTGGTGATGTCAGCTTTTGTTCTTACGAGGACATCAACCGGCCGGGCAGAGGCACCTTCCCCATTAAGGGTCCGGACATTTCAGGTGCATGCCCTCAAATCGTAGCCCTTTAAACATTTTCCGTGGTCGTCATTTTATTAGGTATTTAAATCAGTGTGAGCTGTGCCACAATTGAAAAGTGTAAATTTTGAATAGTATAGGGTCATGATACAAAAAAGAAGGTAGTTTCAATAAACAACTTTTGACGGATAATAAAATTTTTTGAAGTTTCATAAATTGTGAGTATTGTCAACGGCCTTGCCACTTTGATAATATTAAAACAATAAATCGGAGTATTTTCCTTCCCATATTTATACCAATGTAATAATATTTCAAATCAAAACCCATTATCAGTGCTTGGTATTTTTTTTACTTACGTAGCTCGCACTATTTTTATTCAAAATATATAAAATATAAAGCAGAGACCCAGAATAATAATTATTTTATTGTTGGGTTTTTAAATAGGTCATCAAAATATTCGCAAGAATTATAAGTCCTTTGATAATAATTATGTGTGAGAAATTTTTTTAAGTCATCGATAACTATTATTTTAAGACTTATATAATAGAAGTCTTTTTAAAATAATTTCCACTTTGAGACTTATTTTGAGACATATTTATCTTAATATAATGATTATTGATTGACTTTTATTCTTTTCTCTTATAATATTTAGTTATGTCTCTGATATAAAGTATTAAAGATGACTTCATGGTAATTGTTCTTTTTATTTTATAATAAAACCCACGCGCAATACGTTATTTTTTCATTTTCTTATTTTGAATACAATCTTCAGATTTAAAAATCTATTTCTAAAGAATATTCTTTGCAAATAAAACCTTTTTTATATTTTGGCTCAAATTTAATTTTAATTTCTCATGAGATTTTGCAAAAATTAGGCTTTGTGATTAGCGTATCACCATTAACTTTCACAAATTTTGAATTTAAAGTTTCTAATATATGCAAAAAACCTGAAGTCGACTTGAACAGACAATGAACATATCGTCGTTTAAAGTACAAAGTCTGAAACTTGGTCATCAACCCCATTTACGAAATTATGTAGCCGGCATAATTTTCAAGTCCATTATATTCCACATCTTTGAATGTACTGATAAAATCTTCTGCTTTGAAAAAAAAAAATTTCTTCCAGTGATCAGGTAGCATGAATTTGAAGAAATGTCATATGTCATTTTATTAAAAGTCAAATGGTTAACAACAACAACGAATGTCATTAAATGGAACTACCTTCTTTTTTGTATCATGGTATAGGGTTACGAGTTGACATTTCAGTCGCAGTTCAAAAGAGAGAAATGTCGAAATAACTTTTATCTTGTTATGCCTTGCTTATAAACCAAAAATCTATAGTTTTCCAAGTTCCTGAGTGAAGTTGTTTTTTTTGGGTAGCTACAAAGACGTGCTGCTCTTTTGCCAGATATACCATTTTCAAGTCAAGTTGATTCTAAGCCTTGCATAACGGAGCTTTTAAAGACCATTTTTCGCGCTTCCGTTGAGAAGGGAGAAACGAGCCAGTCAATATGTATGTATACCCGTTTCTATGGATACAATAAAATTAAATAATTTCCGTTAGAAGATATTCTTTCTCTAATACAAAGGTATCGAATTAATCAATGAACGACAGAACCACAAATGAGTTTCAACTCCTTTTCGCTTACATATATGTATTTGTCAGTATGTATGATTGGCGTAGGTATTGTTTATATGGTTATTCCATAAAATGTAGGTAGAAAACAACTCGTAAGCTTAGCTCATTATTTCTAACTTACCTACTCCAATTCAATTCACAAGAGACTTTGAAGCAAGGGTACGAGCAAATCATGAAACAATTGATGAGTTTGCAATTGGAATTTCATTTTCATTGAATTTCTATTCAAAATCTTTTTTTTTACCTTTATCGAGATGTCTGAGTATTTCTCCCCCACATTTAGACGTTATATATTTTTTTTGTTTACATGACAATTGTTCGTTTCACGAAGGGGTTTGGGTAGAAATTGACGCACAGCAACTCGTCTCAAGGTGTTTTCTGGGGTTTAAATGGGCGTAGGTACTATTTCGCCTTGTCGCGCCTGTCAGCCGCCCGCTGTGCAATTGACAGGTGTTTTTTCTTTATTCCCGGACCGGTGTTCTTTATTTTGAAATTCCTTTCATTTACGTCAGTTCATGTTATGTTGTTTATGACGACGGGTGAATGGGTCGTTAGCCATTGTTCTATATTCTGATAGCTTTTTTAATATGTATATTTTGGCGCGTTGTTACGCTTTTTGCGCTTAAGTGATTGTGTAACACATTCACACTCTTTTATAGTACATACATATGTACTTCTTTATGAGACGTTTAAACTGGTGGGTTTTGAACTACATACATACATATGCAATTGGGATGTGCTTAAAACTTGATTGCAGTATATTTTGCATAGCTGCCCATCTTTCTTTGTACGAAAAAATTGTGCACTTAACCGAAAAAAGGAGTTAAGCGAATTTTCTTTGCTACTTCATTGCGGAAGGTATGCGAACCCCTATGAAACCAAATAATGGAGGAGCAGTTACCACGTAGAAACTACTGCAAGCGACATTTTTACCGAAGTCTATCTAATTATCTATAATACTACATAAATTAATTGCCATTTTCATTGTTCTGCGAGATGAGCAAAATAAATAAAAGCTTGTAAAATGAGGTAATTGTAGGGCCAGTGCAGATAACCGTAAAGCTACGCGCACACTGCAGCCGGCATCGGCCGAATTGTGCTCGGCCGATATCGGCTATATTCTGGCGAAATGAATAAACACTTGTGATTATATGAGCGCTCTCACACATAAACCGATAACCGAACCGACAACGGCCGTTCACGTACGTCAGTGACGATAAATTCACACATGTTTGTTTTTCTCGTCCAATGTCAGGTGAAAAGTACCAAAATGGACTGCGAAAAATTAACTTATTAGCTGCAAAAACAACAAAATTACATATAAAATCATATGTTTAGAGTATGTCAATTAAAATGTATCAAAATATTTCACTGCTTACAAAATTATAATGAAAACTAGATTTGTGTGTACAAATACGGTCGGGAAATAATATGGTTAAGTGTGCGCATCAATTCGGACGGTCAATTGTTCGGCCGAAATCGGTCGGCCTATCGGATGCAATGTGCGCCTAGCATAATACTTTTTTGATAATTGATAATAGTTGCACAATTTTTAAGGCAGGTATCGCTAGTGTACAGGTATGTTGAATGCATCTATCGGAGCAGATTCCTTATAAATGTTAAAAATAATGCCGCTGATGCGCATTTTAGGGTAGGTATCTTAAATGTGCACTTAAGCATAAAGGCAGCAAAGCAAAATATACTGTACATACCTTTCACTATTTTCTGCATGTTCCTCTGTTTTGTAATAGTCGCATAAGAATGTAGGTACTAAAAGTTTGATTCTCACAAAAAATTCGTTAAGTCACTTTAATGTTGTTTACAAATATTTTACTGCTATGGCTGTTAACCCTTGAACTATGTTACTTTCATTTCCATAAGCGCCCAATGACAGGTTTGACATTTCCATTGATTTTTCTGCAATTTAATCTGACAACACCAGTTGCACTCGACCTCAACTTTCTATGTAGTAGCTTTTAGTGAATACCGCACACAATTCACTTCATTTTCGATCCACTAAAACTTTTCGCCTTTTTCTCTATTGTTAAATGAAAGCAGGAATCCTTGTACACACATACATTCATTCATATATACATATCATAGTTTAAAGTACAAAACCGCGTATCAACAAAATGCAAAACCACGTATGTGAGGTTGCATAAATTATTTTCTAGAGAGTGAAAAGACTCATATTTCAAAATGGTTCTCTTTTTTATAAAGCAATCTCTTTTCTGCCTAGTATATTTCAGGACGAATGGATAAGGCTTGAGGCAAGAGCTCGTGTGAGCGAATCCAATTTTTGGCAAAAATTTCAGTTACGCGGTTTTGCAGAACGACGATACGCGATTTTGTACTTTAAACGACGATATATTTGTTTGTGCGCCATATACATACATACGGTGACCATATTTACGAGAGCCGAATACGGGACAAAAAATTATTTTACAAATTTTTCCCACAGCAGCTACAGATCTTTAAGCCTTCTTCATGATCCTAGATGTATTAGCCCTGAAACAGTAACATCACAAATTTGTAGGATACTTTTATCGAGATTTATAATATATATTATATTATTATAATATATTTATAATATAATAAAGTGCAATTTTAATGGCTTACCATTAATTTTTGGCAATTTGTTTTTGTTGACTTTCTTACGCATTTTTTCATACAAAGTAAGTACGTTCGACCACTTTTTTGAAAGAGATTCAAAGGAGCAGCACTTTCCACTCGCATTTTATCACACTCAATTTAATACTATGTCTCCATTGAGAGATTTATCCATTAAGATTTAATAAATCCAGTTGCTAAATCACAACCGTCTCCATTACCACAACGAGATATGTTTGACGTTCACATTTTTAAATATTTGACTTTTGCTTATGTATGATTTTATAAATACAGTTGCGGACATTGATATACAGACAGATAAAAGGAAGGTGCCAAGCGGAATTTCATTATGCGAATTTTTAATATTATTGGCTTCTTATTCGTGGTAAATATTCCCAATCATTTTCCCGAATTTAAGAAAAATTATCGAAACGGTAAAAAACATTTACGGCAAGAAAAATTTTTGTAGAACTCTCTTATTCATAGGAGGGAACCGAAAATCCAATCGTGGGCCTTTGGCATATCATGAAGACGAATTGAGTTCTAGAGGATGTTCGGTGCAATGTTATCGAAGCAGAACCATTACCGAAATTTATAAATTTTTTGTCGGAGCGCGCAAATGACTTATAGAAAGCGGAGAAGACTCTGCATAATATTACTATAAAACATTTCTTCTAAATTTTTAGTTTTTAAAAAAATATTTTCTTAATTTATTACAACCAAAGTTATGTACTTATGTATTACTAATTTTCCTCCCAAACTTACAAAAATATAAAAATTCCTAAAAATACGAAAATTCATGTTTTTATGATAGGCTAGATTTCAATGTCCTCAACTGTATATTGAAAACACAAATGTCATTTGACTTATGGCAAGTGAATTTGTGGTTGCCACATCCAACAAATCGTACTTATTGATCAATATTATTGAAGATTTGACGAAGATTTAACTTAAATCTACCGCTTTTCGAGATTTTATTTTATATGGTAAATCTCAAAAGATTTAACGCCAAATCTCGTCAGAGGGCTAAATCTTCATTAAATCTGAAAATGGAGACATAGTATAAACGAGCTACAAAACTGGAATCCAAATTTTTTTCTAAACGTTCTTATTAAAAAACTTAAAATTTTGGTAAAACATTGCAGAATTAATTTTTATAGTTTTTTTCACAAAGTTGGAAATTTGGTTTTTGTTAGGAAAGGAGCTTTACTTTCATAAAATAAATAATAAACATTAAAAAAACTAAGGAAAATTAGCCAAAACTTACTAAAATGTCGAGTCCTAATTTCTATTTTGGTCGATTCGAATCACAGGCATTCAGATTAGAAAATAATAACTGTTTATGGAGGAAATTACGATCATATACCAACATCACTTAAAACTCGTTCATAGGCATGCCGTCTTAATGAGCTGTTAAGGCGAAATACCGAATAAGGGACAAATACAGGATATTAAAAGAAATACAGAACATTTGGTATATAATATATAAAATAAATAAATTACCAGAGCAATGGGTCAAAAAAGAGGACTGTCCCGTATAATACAGGGCGGATGGTCACCGTACATATAAAAAAAAATTAAAAATTCCCAAACTAAAAAATTATATATACTGCCATTTCCAGTATCCTTATGGTCTGATTATGCATACTTCGCATAACTTCGCACAACTTCGCATAAACTTCAAACTGTAATTTCGTATGTACTTTGTATGTATTTTGTATTTATTCCATTACCCAGAAATTAGCAGAACTTTTAAAAACTTAGCGATCTGTTGAGTTTAGATTTTGCTTCACATTTTCTTAAGTTACACTTTTAGTGCGCTGGTACAAATGGTTGTGCGAAGTTATGCGAAGTATGCATAATCAGACCCTTATTCCGAACTAAAACATTTTCGACTGCACAAACACACTTCTCCTTACTGTTATGTCTATGGCTGTCTTTCTTATTTACTTCGTTCTATGCCGTTGTCACAATAGCTTACAACAACGAACACAAACAACGAATAAGCACAATACATACCTGCTACTGACAGCAAATATTATGCCACTGTCAATAGACATAATGGGTTTGCTTTAAAATAAAAAATAATAGAAAAGAAAATAAAAAGGGAGAAAACCAAACAAAAAAAAAAACGTGAAAATTAATATAATGTATGAAATCCTCAAAAAAAATTGGCTCCTCAAGAGAAACTTGTGGAAATTGTTAATAAGTAGTTATGTGTGTGTATAGTATGTCTACTTGAATTGTCCTCTCACTATTGCACTTAAGCTTTGGCCAAGGCCTAAATACATGTCTGATGTGTACATACATATATGTATGTATGTATATAGGCAATGTGCATGTGTTCGCCACTGACAAAAGTATTGTCACAGTTAATTTTTCGCTGTATATGCAATTTTTTTTATTCTAACTTATTTTCGACAATTTTTTATAAAAATATAGTTCATACTACACCAAAAAAACTTAAAAATAAAATCTCAAAACTTTGTGCAAAACTCAGGAAATTTGCTTACTAATTTGCAACTTTCTATTTAGATTTTTTAGAAAAAATTCTAAGTATGCAGTTTTATAGATCATTCAAATAGTGCAAAGTGCAAGTTTTAAGTTGCTAAAAAATCGCGTTGATTTTTGAAATGACTCGCTTATATATACACGAGATTTGGAAGTTTTTATTCAGACGTCCAATCGACATTTTTGAGGTATAGTTGGAAAGGTCTTACAGAGTGTGTCCAGAAAATGTATTCAAGTTTCATAAACGATTATCCGAATTCTTAAAAATTAGGCTAGAGTGTTGCGAAACAAAAAACTTTTTTTGCTTTTCCTGTTTTAGGGGGGTATGAGCTAAACCAAACATATTTAGTGTTATTCTATAGGTCAATACCTTTCCAACGATACCTTATATATTGAGTTCCGGTTACTAGTTGAAAAGATATAAAGCTAAATTGATTTTGGTTCGTGTTTCCACTACGAGATGCTTTGCGATGTGTGTAGCGTCTGCTCGTACCTTCACTTAATTTTTTTCAAACTTTCAGGAATTAAAGTACCAAAAAATCTAGGAAGGTTTTGTTCCAGGATGTTTCGATTCCTATGACTTTGTGGGCGTGAAAGTTTTTTAAACTACCACTGAGGCCGCACTACTCATTCCATACCATTCATGTGTATACCAGTAGAAGCCAGTCATTTGTGTTTATGAAATATAAATATGCCATAACGTTACCGCCTAAAAACTAAAAATCGGGCTGCTGAAAATATGGATTTCGAGAACTTTCTCAAAACCTAGTCAGTCGATTTCATTCTAAGTTTCCTCAAGTCTAGCCCAAACCTTATACTACGTTCAAATTGACAAGCTAAACATGTTAAATGGGCTTGAACCTGTCAAATGAACAAAACATGTTCATAAACGGGTTAAATCGCATGCAATTGTTGGAAAATTGAACCAGTTAAATCATTTAACTCATTTAAAACCAGTTCAGCGCAGAGTTGTATCAGAAAGCTTTCTGCTTCAGCCAATCAGAAAGGGCCAAAATCTTTCATTTGAAATGCCAACAGGGTTAGAATTTCACTACGATCGTATTAGATTTACTACGGTTTTAAAGAAAATTTTAAATTTACTACGCTACTTCGCTTTACCTACGATCTGCTACATTTTTAATTCCAAACTAATAAAGTATGCCTTTTGCAGTTTCTAAACTACAAAAAACCATAAAATAGAATTGTTTTTCTTTTTAATATAAACACGAATTGATGAATCCAGGTAGATTTAAGTAATGATATGAGTAATATTAGACTAATTTGTATTTTTATGTAGCACATACTATATCTAAACATAAATACGCCTCTTAAAGGTATTCTTTCTGGGAAATGGCATAACTTTCGTAATATCTCCAAATATTTCCCAAATATCCTTCGTTTCGTATCTCTGGATTGTTAAATAAATGCTAACGATAACCAAATTGTAGTACAATTGAATTTATTGTACAACAAACAATTTACAATACTCGCTAATACAGTAAAAATACTTTACAATACTTGTTAAAGCAATAACAACGATTTACTAAACTTGTTAACACAACTAAACTTATTGCTTGCTTATTCGCAACTCACTTCTCTGCTCACTTTACTTGTAGCTTGCTGACTTGTAACTAACTCACTTCGGTGTCTGGTGGCGCCCTTATATACCTGCGCTCGCACTCATGGCAACTCTAGAACGTTCTGAAGTTCATCGCTCATTCTCTTTCTCTCGCTGTTCGCAGTGTTCATCCAACTTAACGTGTCTCTTTGTGGAACATTATACGTCATTCCTCGAACGTTCTGCCTATTTCTCGTTGTTCGCTTCGCGTTGCCGCAGTATTCGCCACAATACA
>NW_023458559.1:16489452-16490692 GCF_013731165.1 Rhagoletis pomonella | reverse complement strand
TCAGTGGATCATGAGATATATATATATATATATATTTTTATATGGGAGTTGAAGTCGGTTTTTTTTTCCTAAAAATTACTTGTTTTAATATCTATTGCAAAATTTTGTACCTAAAATAAAATAACACTTTTTAATATACAACGCTTTTATAAATGGACTAAAAATTAAAAAATAATATTTCTTAGCCCCATAGAATTTGTATAGATAACTTTTGATTTTGAAATTTTAGAAGAAGTCATTATAAAGCATTTATGAGATTGGAAATGAAAACCGTGGGGTGCATGTAATAGACCTGAATTGATATGAAAGGTAATATGTGTATGTACATATGAATGTGGATATATGAATAACGACCGCTTAAAATCGATCTCAAATTTGTACTTTCTCTGTAGAAATTTTAGGTCTTTGTTATGTAGTTTGACTATTGTCAATTAAATCGAATGCTTTGTATTGCATGCGCTTCACGTTTTTCGTTTTCAATCTCACAATTGGTTTATAATGACTTTTGCTAAAATTTCAAAATCAACAACGGGCCCTTAGCTTAGATGAAAATGCTTCAGTTTAAGATAGACTTTACATATAAGGAACTTTTCTATTTAAAGCCATAAAATAAAATCTTTATAAGGGCTGTTTTCATTATAAGGGTTTGCTCAAACAGCAGCGGTATGGTACCGCGCGGTGTAACTCCATATCAAGAATGATAGAATACAAGATTGCGCCGATCAGAGAGGATTTTTGAGAATAACTTTTGTGTGACGTCACACTGGTGCAATTGCGAGAGAGAAATGCCAAAACGTGAGCAAGAATGGAAGAAGAAGAAAAAATGTTGCAAGGAAAATGTAAACAAGTTGCACCAGTGTGACGTCATGCAAACAACGATTCTGTCAAATTCGTTAAGAGAGGTATAGCGGTCCGAGATCGGCGCAACCTTTGTATTCTCTCAATCGTGACTCCATATGGTATATTTGCTCATGTATGGATATACATATCTACATTTTTATATAGTTAACGTACATACCCAGTAGAAATTCTATGCATACAACATCGCTGGTGGTGGCATGAGCTTGCTGCTGTGTATACATGTGTGTGTTTAAATTTGAAAATAATTTGCAAGAATCTCCACATACACAACAAACATACAACCCAAATGTATACTAAGCACTTAGCTTTAAATTTTAACATTTTCGCAGTTCCCTATGTTTATCTTCATCTAAAGCAGGGATCACAAGATTTGTACATT
>NW_023458559.1:16487826-16489352 GCF_013731165.1 Rhagoletis pomonella | reverse complement strand
CCTATGTTTATCTTCATCTAAAGCAGGGATCACAAGATTTGTACATTTTAACAGTTACAGAGTGGTATTGTTTGAAAGTTGTTATTGAACTAAACTCATTATTTCTAGACAACACCACTCCGTGACAGTGTTGCCGTTTTATCCCTTTGTTGGCTAGATTTAGCTACTACATTCTTTTTTTTTTTGGCCACATAAATTTAAAATTGCCCCTAGCCTTTTTTTTAGCCCTTTGTATATGCTTAATTTGATCTATTTTTTTTTTGCATATTTGTAAGAGATGAATTTTTAAACTAAGAAAAATTTCAAAGCCGTGTTTGTGGAATATTAAGTTCACGATATTGCAGTTGTGAATTAAAAATATAAAAAAATGTCAAACAAAATGGTAGAAAAATCATGAAATTTCGGCTCAAATCATTTCGATCTTTCCTCGACCTCATTTGTAAAGAAATAAATATTGTACCAGCATGCTGGTAAGTTATATGCTTCGAGCTTGATGGTACAATCACTTGATCGATCCAGCAAGCTGGTGTCGTATATTTCCCCTTTTTTACGAAACGGTTTTTGGTGTGTATATATGATTATGTAAGTAAACAATTTTAGCTACCATTTTTAGCCACAACGACTTTTTTTAGCTCATTTTTAGCCCTTTTTTAAAGGAATTTGGCTACCACTAAAAATGCTTCGCGGCAACACTGCCCCGTGACTGCCAAAATGTACAAATCGGTACAAATGTACAAATCGTGCGATCCCTGCTTAACAGCTTCTTTACAGCGTGTTCACTAAAGCTAGCGATAGCAGAGCGTAATTTGCGGGCGCAACTATGTAGGATAGTTTTAGGCAGTGGTATGATAGCTTCTATTGTGAATTCCTTGGTAAGATAAAATACCGGAAATTTTTTTGAATAAATCAGCTGTTAACCTTGGGATATTTCTATACGAATTTCTGTAGAGCACCTACCGGGTGTGTGGTTTGTACTTGATCTGAATGCTTAAATTAAAGCTCTGATCCAATACTCCATGAACTTACAGGATTTTATACGAACTTGCAGGATATTACAGGAAAAATGATCCCGTACTCCAAATTCCTCCAAAATCCTGTAAATGAGAGCGATTTTTGGAGAGTTGTGTAGAGAATGAAGTTGCAAGATTTTGTCCGAACTTTTTTGTTCCCGTACTTTTTGTTGTTACTCACTTTTTACTCTCATTTCAGAGAGTAATTTTGCTGTTTGACATTTTTACAGGATTTTACACAAAAAGTATTGGATCAGAGCTTAAATAACACACCGATTTGTTTCTAATTATGCTCCTAATTTGTGACACATTGGGCGGTTTCATATTGTCTAAACGTAGACTGTTTGTCCTAGAAACGCGCAGTTGAGTAGTTCCGCTCAGTTCAACAGTTGCCAAATTTCCGCCATTTTTCCATCGTAAAATTTTTTCGCTACCTGAACTCAACGTGTTTTGCTCAGCCTAAAAGAATATCGAAAAGATTTACGCCGCTTATATTATATGTACTACGCTCATAAA
>NW_023458559.1:16486718-16487726 GCF_013731165.1 Rhagoletis pomonella | reverse complement strand
TCCGCTTTGTGTGACAACATCAAGGCGCACGCCACAAATCGGAGGAGAAGCTCGGCCAAACACTAACATATGTGTATATTGAATGTGGAAAGGAAAACATTTTAGTGAAAAATAAAAAGAATACTTTAGATCATTTTTGAGTGAACTAAAATAAAAATGAAAGTTTTCATTAAAATAAATTAAATTCATTAACTTTGCGCATTTCAGTCCTTTCTTTTTAAAATTTTTTATATGTAATAATGTTTAAAATTTTAGATTTGGATAATAAAATAAATAGATAATTCAAGAAGTTATTAAATATTGTTAATTTTTGTCTATACTTAAGCTTGTTGACTGATAATTAAAATTAATCAAATAATTATATATATATAATAATCATTGAATATTAATCATTATTTAACAAGTATGGTATAATTGCGAGTACTTACTCGCTTTAGCGGTTTACAATATACCCAAATAAAAGTTATATTATTGGTGTACTTTATTGTATTAAACTGTCAAAGTCAAATAAAACAGGGCATGAATAAATCGCTTTGTACCTGGTACAAGTCTGGTCATTTTCGAGCTTGTTCGGTTTCAGTCAGGAAATTCTAGTTGTAAACTAGTATTTTTCCTGACTAGTTTGGGGTCTGGGACTGCAGGGGAGCGATCGATGACAGTCAGCTGGTGATCAGTATTGGCAAGTTTTTTATTTAAAAAAGCACCAAAATACAAAAAAAAAAATACAAATTTGTGTTGCTGTATGTGCAAATATTTTAAGTAATCACGCAGTGTCACTTGTAAATATTTCCAACTATACATAGTTAATTAATTAATTGCAAAATGTTTTTTATTCTTAAAACGATCTGCGAACCTTTACTTGGTTTTTCTAGCGGCTTGCTATTGTTTACTTTTGTGCATATGCGCACTAGGGATGTTGCGAATGTGGAATCTTAGACATCCGCGGATGCGAATGCGAATGCGGATGTTTAAAAGCTAACATCCGCGTATGCGGATGTCATGTATTTT
>NW_023458559.1:16485564-16486618 GCF_013731165.1 Rhagoletis pomonella | reverse complement strand
CGGATGTTTAAAAGCTAACATCCGCGTATGCGGATGTCATGTATTTTTAAGAAATAATTTAGGTGGGTAAATTAGGTGATTTAGGTAAATAAAAAAATGCAAAGGTTAATAACTTTTAACAAGCTGCCTTGTCCTGAGTTTTGCCCGAAAAATAATTCACCCGAAAATTTGTATTCCGCCCATAGTAAATATGTACATGTTAGGGAAAATTTAACTCATGATAAGACTGTATGTTTTCTTAGTACTTGAATTTCAAAATTGGAACATTGTACTTAATAAAAACTTTTTGAAGGGTCGTAAATCAAACCTGCGCCACTATATAACTACTCGCTCGAAGCGAAAAACTTGAAACTTGGCAATATTGTAAATTATTTTCGATTGTCACTGCACCAGTTGAGAAGGCTTTCAGTTATATCTATTTATTTTTATTGCGGTGCAATAATTACTTTTTGAGAATTTCATCGGGGCTGCAAATGTCGGATGTATCCTCCTGACTTTCATCTTTCACAATCTAGCATCATGGCACAATCGTTGTTTAAACACCGTTTTTTTCGAAAGAATTCTTCATTCTCATTCTTTTGGTTGTTTCGGAATTTGGCACGTCATCAGCGTTTTTCGATTTTAGTTTTTGTAACTAATTTTTAATGCTTTCTACTGTGACTGGTTAGATATACGTCTGTGCACTTGCACAATATTCCAGGGATCGAAAATAACAGTTATTTTTTTCCGTGTTAAATTTGGTCTACTATTTTCTATTCCGAAATAAACGTCCTATCCGGGTAGTAAAGAAACCGCTTATCCAAATTAAACAAATTTGGTATCATAAATATGAAAGAGAACTGAAAAAGCTTTTAAACAGAAATAATGAATGAAGGTTACAACCTCTATTTATATTTTTTTATAACTTAATACTAAAGAAATTCATGTAAATACATACCTGACCCAATGTTTCTTCTATGGTAATAAATTAGCATTTTTTATTGAAATATTTTTCAATAAGTGGCTTTCCTCTTTTAGACACTTCATTTTTAAAGCTATTTAAGTCTTCTTTTAT
>NW_023458559.1:16485204-16485464 GCF_013731165.1 Rhagoletis pomonella | reverse complement strand
CGAATGTTAAAAATAATGCGAATAGTCGCAACAACCCTGCTTTGTAGTAGGGATGTTGCGAAGGTGGAATTTAGACATCCGCGGATGCGGATGCGAATGCGGATGTCAAGTATTTTTAAGAAACAATTAGAATCTAAATCTTTGCATTCCTTTGGCTGTTTCAGAATTTGGGAAGTCAGTAACTTCATCAGAGTTTTTCGATTTTAGTTTTTGTACACACATTTTTAATACTTTCTTCTGCGACTGCTTTGAAAAATTTG
>NW_023458559.1:16480889-16485104 GCF_013731165.1 Rhagoletis pomonella | reverse complement strand
CAAAGTTAATAAGTATGATATTTGACCAGTTTTGTTACACAAATACTTCCACGACCACAGGTAAAAATATTGGTCACAATTTGTCATTTTCCTTGATATATATACCTTTTATCGGTGCACTTGCACAACATTCGCATTCGCAAAAGCTCCGCATTGATTATTGCGAATGCGAAAGCGAATGCGAAATACCAAGATTATTTGGCACAAATTAAACCTAAAGCCCATAAAAGAGGTTAAAGTTAAACTTTTATATTTTTTATTGTTTATAATATCTCGGAAACTATTTGACCGATCACAAACCTATTGATGCCAAACTAAAGATTATTTAAGTACCTTCACATACAGTATAAGCTTTCTGAAAAGAAATTTTAAATAAAAGCTAGTTAAAAAAATATATATATCGTCGTTTAAAATGCAAAACCGCGTAGATATCAACAAAATGCAAAACCGCGTACGTGAAGTTTTAGAAATTATTTTATAGAGTGTAAAAACACCCATTTTTCAAAATGGTTCTCTTTTTTATAAAGAAGTCGCATTTCTGCCTAGTATATTTCAGGACGAATGGATAAGGATTGAGCCAAGAGCTTGTGTGAGCAAATCCAATTTTTGGTAGCCAATGTCAGTTACGCGGTTTTGCAGAATGACGATACGCGGTTTTGTACTTTAAACGACGATATATTTATATATTTTTTGGTTATTAGTTATTTCTAGTTTAAAAATATAAAAAAAGGGGAAAAAATTTTGCACACAAGTGAAATACCCCTTAATCACCTTTATTTTGACGTCATTTTAAAAAAAGTCAACAAATTTAACTTTAACCATTGATATCTCCTTTATTTTTAACTTTCGGCAAATAAAATCCTGCAGTACGGCAACATACTAAATGTCGGCAAGTTGGTTGCAGGTTTGGATTATCAGAGACACAAACCAAATGCAAATTGATCGAATTTTCCGACATTTAGGGCCGGTTGTTCAATGTGATCGATAAAGCAGTAGTTGTGCTTAACCGGAGCTTCTACCTCCGATTTGTGCTAATCAGACATTGAACAACCGGCCCTTTTAGTATGTTGCCGCACTGCAGGATTTAATCAGAAATAGTCCCAGGTCGTTCCCTCCATATGTAAGTGTAGAATACCAGCAATCTAGCTATGCAAAAACCAAAATGTGGCTCGATAGAACTTTATGTGCTGATTTCAACCCTACAAAAATTATTTGGCTAAGGTAAAAAACTAAGAAGATATCAGTGGTTAAAGTTACATTTTTTGATTCTTTTAAATATTATTATCTTCTGAACAATATAACCGATTAAAAAACCAATGACGTCAAAATAAAGGTAATTAGGGGATATTTCACTTGGTGGACATAGGCGTTTCCTCTTGTTTATATTTTTAAGCCAGAAACACCTAATAATCAAAAAATATATAAATATTTATTTTTTTTAAATGGCGTTTACTTAAAATTTGTTTTCAAAAAGGTTATACTATATACGTTGCATAAAAGATATTTAAATTATCTCTAAATTAGCATCAATACGTTTGTGATCGGTCAAATAGTTTACGAGATATTATAAATACTAGAGTGCCAGTTACTGTCGAAATTCGACAGTTTTTCTAGTGTTAGAAGCCTTGGAGAGGTTTTCTAACTTAACACGTAGCGATACTTATACGGTACAAATTAACTAACCGGAAAATCTTCTGCTAACACGTAAATAATTTTCTTGTTTATCTGAGAAGGTCATTGGAGGACTTCGGCAGGACTAGGAATTGACTCGATACATTCAAGTTTATCGATAAATTTCAATGATTTGATACATATCGATAGTTCGATGAATTTCAAGAACACTAAAATTCGATAACTCAACAAAATTCGTTAACTCGACCAATTTCGATAACTGTGAAATTCGATGGCTCGATAAATTTCGATAACTCAAAAATGTAAAAACTTTGGATACCTTTATAAATTTTTACTTTTAACATCTCCACATTTTTCGAAAACTATCTAAACATTTTGATAACTCGTTACACTCTGTTAAGACGATTAAATTCGATAAGCAGTGATAAATCGATAAGCTTATATAACGTTGAAATTTCCATAAATCGATATATTTTGAAAATTCCATAAACTTTGCTTTGTTGAACCAACCAATTTCAGTAGATCAATAATTATAATTATGCATTAGGACACCTCGATATATTTCGTTAAGTCTATAAATAATGATAGTTCAATAAATATCGATAACTTGATACATTTCATTAACTTGACAAATTTCGTTAATCCCACACGTTTTTATAGCTCGATAACTATCCGTAAATTTGGACAACTAAGTTTCTGTGTCTATCAATTTCGACAACTCAGGTAAATATTGATCAGTTTGAATAATTCGATACGTTGCGATAACTTAATAAGCATGGATAAATTTCGATAATTATAAACTTCGATGATTCGATAGATTTCAGTAACCTTTATGGCTGATTTTATTTCGATTCCTATCTTTTAACCTAATTCTTATGTATTTCTCATTGTCTCCATTTTCGCCTTTATCTCAATTTTCGTCTTTATCTTCACTTTTGTCTTTTTTTTTTGTCTTCAACGTTATCACTTGTTTCTTCATCTTCATATTTATCTTTATTTCAAAGTTTAATTTCAAATACGAAGTAAAACAAAATGCGAAACGCTTGAACTGAACAGGTTGCAAAAACAATCGTTAACAAATATGGAAATATTTAAACGACGATTTTCAACCAATTTCGAAACTATAAAAACTCTCCTCATCTACAGAAAATTACTTTCCAACGGTGTTTCTGGTTTTGAAATCGGTAACTTTACCTTGGTCTTCATCTTTGTTTTTATCTTTCACATCTTTGCTTATATCCTTTTCTTTTTCTCTTCTTTTTCCTTTATTTTTTCTTATGTGGTGTGATAGGATGTCATGTCATGTGTTGTCATATCCCCTGATGTCATGTCATACGATGTCATATCATGTGATGTCGTCATGTGATGTCATGCCATATAATGTGATGTCATATCATATAATGTCATGTCACATGATATCGTGTGATGTGATATCATATTATGTGATGCAAAATCATGTGATGTATCTTCATATCATGTGATAAAATGTGATGTGATCACATTCCATGTTCCGATTAGTGTATCGATAACCCTGTTGATAACTGTGTTGATAAAAATACCGATAACAATATCCATACACATATAGAAAAATACAACGATTGTAAAATCGATTAATTCAGCGATAAATATAACAATCATCAGTATCAGTATCATAACAATATCAATACAAAATCAATTATTTAATCGATTATTATACCGATAACAATATCGATTATTATACTCATTATTATATCGATTACAATAGCGGTTATTTAATCAATAACAAAATCGATAACAATATCGATTTTTTTTTCAATAGCAATATCGATTATTATATCGATAAAAATATCGAGTTTTATATCGAAAACAGTATCGAGTTTTATATCGATAACAATATCGATCTTCATCCTCGTCCTTTTCTTCATATTTATCTTTATTTCTGCATATTCATCTTCACCTTTACCTTAAAGAGTTTAAATTTACCTTGATCTTCGTTTTTGCCTGTATCTCTAGGCATCTTTGTTTTTGTTTTTATTCTCAAACCGCTAAACCACTGAGAAGCATTTCCATGTGCATTATTCCCCTGGAATTTGACAATTTACTCCCAACCAACCAACTGCCTAAAGAAGTTTCACTTCATAAATTCAAGAAATGTTCTTACCCGTTCAGTTACCCTAATTCTTATTTATCCGTCAATGTCTCCATTTTCGTCTTTATCTTCACTTTTTACAACGCTTTTATCAACTTGGAATGTTGTGGCTCCAGAAACTTTCAATGTTGTGGATCCAGAAACTTTCAATGTTGTGTGTCCGACACCATAAAACCTTTGCTTTGCAAAGTTCCTATAAAAGTCTAGTGCATAGGGCGACATCTGTAGTGAATAGGGCGAGGTAGATGACATCTAGATGTCGCCCTATGTACTGCGTTCGCTACAGCGGAAATAGACGACACGCCATTTCTTTAAATAAAATTAATTGGTGCTCGTTTGTATGTACATACATATGTAAATGCATGTGTGTGCACCTTTCTATTAATATCATTGAATTATTTTAATATTTATCGCAAAATTTTATACAGACAAGACAAAAAAGTAGAAAATAAATA
>NW_023458559.1:16477748-16480789 GCF_013731165.1 Rhagoletis pomonella | reverse complement strand
GAACTAGTATGAGAGTGGTATATTTCTGACCGAAATCTGACAATTGCTATCTCGTAGGACATCCCCATGTTAAAAATACCAGTTGATTGCATGGAAAAAAGATAGTTGGGCATGCGGTTCATACTAGTTGTGATGTAGTTTACAACTAGTACATTTGACTACAGGGTCTTTGCTGGGTTCAGCTTTCAAAATGGGAGTAAAAATCAAGTTTTCGTAGTAGATTTACATTTCTTATTTTTTTAAAAGAAAACATAATTAATTTCTTCTCGTATCATAGTATTCTGGGACTAAGGGCTAAAGTTGCCTTTACAAGGTCGATTTCTGTAGACTGGAATATCAACTAGCCAAAGCATTTACATTTTACGGTTGAGTTGTCATTTACACGGGTCGGTTTTGGTTGAACGGGAAAAATCTACTAGAAAATCGGTGCGTGTAATCCAGCTTAATCCAGCAATATCATTGTAGTTAAATGCCTTAGTTAAAATTAATTAATTGTTTCTTTCTTTCTTTACCGTGACAATTGTTATGGTAGCGACACAATCACAAAACTTTAGACACAGCAAGCTTTTTCGATCGGGTTCAAATCGGGCGATTGTGATGGCCTATTCACGATGGCAATCTTGTTTTCTTTTTCAGTCACTCAATGAATTACTGCTTTGAAGAGAAAATGACCTCACTCGAGAGAAGTTGTTTTGTCAAAAGTCCACAGATTTGTTGATGCAACAAAACGGAGCAGATGGTTCAAATTATTTCTACAAAATGGAACAATTCTATTCCTATCGGAGCAGAGTCCGAACGATGGCTTATTGCGTATATGAGGCAAATTTAGACTCTTTTTTTGGTGCACAAAGTCAGTATTACCGCAGCCTAGAGCTGGTAAACTATCGATAGTGAGGCCACTCGATAGCTTGTAATAGTTTAACTGCACTATCGATACTGTCACTACTATCGATTAAGATTTACGTGAGCTTGACCGGTTTGAAAATACCTCTAAAAATAGAGTTTTTTATGAATAAAAATAGTTTCTTAAAAGATTTTTTGGGCAAAATCCCCTCAGATGACAAAAAAGTTTAAGCTTGAAAAATCTACATATAAATATAACTAAAATTATAGTTTTTAAAACTAAAACCTCCCTATTATAATTGCCATTCGTACTGTCATCATGTATGTAACTTGAGAATAGAAATCGCTACATCTTTTAGGCGCATCAATATTACATAGTTACATCCCGGAATCATAATAATGAGATTTTTGATGCTGTTTTTTTAAACTTTTTCAAAGATTTGTGTAAGAAAAACTTGAATAATCGCTCCTAAACTTTACTAATATAGACTTGTGAGGTATTAGTTGGTGAGAAAATACCTTACCAATAGAGTCCGACCGATTAATCGGCATCGGCATCGGCATCGGCTAGTATCGGCACAAAATTGAGCATCGGCATCGGCCTTTTTTCGCCGATTCTTTGCCGATTCTTTGGAATTTCTTTTCAAATGTTCAGGTGAAGCGACAGCCAACATTAAAAAACATTTGCAGACAGCGTTCAAAAATGATTTTTTTTTTGTTGAAGGTGTTTCACGTTTTCTCCATACAAAAGTATGTGCGACAATATTCTTTTATATGGAGAACACTGCCAGTAAAAAAAATTGCCAAAAATTAACGGGATTTTATAGCAGCTTGAAACTTGCACTTCATTATACTAGAATGAAATGGTCTACAAAACTGCATACCAAAATTCTGATTAAAAAGTTTGAAATTTTGGTGAAAATAAGCAGAATTTTTCTAATTTTTTAACATAACAAGCCAATTAATTCAAATATTTCTTTTCTTTTGTTTTTTTTTTAACTCCGTGAAATGAACTGATTTTATGAATTAATACATTTATTTGTAATTTTTTATGGAATCGGCATCGGCACCGATTGGCCGATTCTTTCCCCATAAGCCAATTAATCGGCATCGGCATCGGTACCTGAAAAAAAATTGGAATCGGTCGGACTCTACTTACCAATGATACCTCACAAGTCTAAATTGGTAAGGTTTGGGCTGAGTTATCAAGTTTTTCTTAAACCAGTCTTTGAAAAAAGTTGAAAAACAGCATCAAAAATCCCATTATTATGAATCCGTAGAAAATTTTTTAAGCAAATTGTTATGCAAATGTTTTAAGCTTAAACTGTTTAGCCATCTGAAGTAATTTTTGGAGGTATTTTCAAATCGGTCACGTAAATCTTAATATTTTTCCGAGATATTTTGGTGGAAGTCCTAAAATATAATAGATTTTATAATTCTAGTGGAAAAACAGTATCGGTTTCTTTTGTGTGGGGAGTGATGCAGTCTAGTGTACAGTTGTAATGTAAATTGATTATTTTCCCTAATGGTTGCGTATTATTCTAAGCCCTCCGGCTGATTTTCTCAAGCGTATAATGCCTGTTTCGGATTCAAATGCGTCAATTTGGAGTTGAGTGAAAGAATGTTTATTCCTCGGCTCATCGCCGATATATATACTACAATATGCTTACAATCTATTACAATAGTTTAGTTATAAAATATCTTATTTACTATGAGTAACCAATCACATTGCTTGGTTACTCCCTAAGCTATTTCCTCAATATCCCATAAAATGTACAAAGAACATAATCGGCCCTATTATGGTTGTCGAGGTCGATTTAATGTTTTCATCCAAAAATGGCCCTCGATAGTCCAACTCTAATTACAGTTACTACAGGAAGAACTTACTACAGAAAGAATGACATCGACGTCGCGACGACGTCAAAGCCATAATAGGCTCGAATATTATTTTAAACCCTCCCCCCCCCCCCCCCCCCCAAGGAACTTAGGAACTTAGTTTTAAACTTGTTTAATTATGTATATATACATATCATAAGAAATCCATTGTTGTTATATAACATAAAATAATCAATGATTCAAACACGAAAAATATTTGACAAATTTAACGTTGAATTTGTTTTATAAAGGGATCAGTTCAATAGTTAAAACTATTAAACATTACATTGCATATTTAAAAATCACAATAGCCATTCGTTTTT
>NW_023458559.1:16472562-16477648 GCF_013731165.1 Rhagoletis pomonella | reverse complement strand
AAAAAAATTGGAATCGGTCGGACTCTACTTACCAATGATACCTCACAAGTCTAAATTGGTAAGGTTTGGGCTGAGTTATCAAGTTTTTCTTAAACCAGTCTTTGAAAAAAGTTGAAAAACAGCATCAAAAATCCCATTATTATGATTCCGTAGAAAATTTTTTAAGCAAATTGTTATGCAAATGTTTTAAGCTTAAACTGTTTAGCCATCTGAAGTAATTTTTGGAGGTATTTTCAAATCGGTCACGTAAATCTTAATATTTTTCCGAGATATTTTGGTGGAAGTCCTAAAATATAATAGATTTTATAATTCTAGTGGAAAAACAGTATCGGTTTCTTTTGTGTGGGTAGTGATGCAGTCTAGTGTACAGTTGTAATGTAAATTGATTATTTTCCCTAATGGTTGCGTATTATTCTAAGCCCTCCGGCTGCTTTTCTGAAGCGTATAATGCCTGTTTCGGATTCAAATGCGTCAATTTGGAGTTGAGTGAAAGAATGTTTATTCCTCGGCTCATAGCCGATATATACACTACAATATGCTTACAATCTATTACAATAGTTTAGTTATAAAATATCTTATTTACTATGAGTAACCAATCACATTGCTTGGTTACTCCCTAAGCTATTTCCTCAATATCCCATAAAATGTACAAAGAACATAATCGGCCCTATTATGGTTGTCGAGGTCGATTTAATGTTTTCATCCAAAAATGGCCCTCGATAGTCCAACTCTAATTACAGTTACTACAGGAAGAACTTACTACAGAAAGAATGACATCGACGTCGCGACGACGTCAAAGCCATAATAGGCTCGAATATTATTTTAAACCCCCCCCCCAAGGAACTTAGGAACTTAGTTTTGAACTTGTTTAATTATGTATATATACATATCATAAGAAATCCATTGTTGTTATATAACATAAAATAATCAATGATTCAAACACGAAAAATATTTGACAAATTTAACGTTGAATTTGTTTTATAAAGGGATCAGTTCAATAGTTAAAACTACTAAACATTACATTGCATATTTAAAAATCACAATAGCCATTCGTTTTTGACAAGATTAAAGGCTGTTTTCCAAAACAAACTATAACTATAAATTTACATATTTTCACGCAAAACTATAGAAAATATATTGTTTTATTCTCAAAATACTTACCCGTATAATAAATTTATTAGCCACAAAATTATCACCGCTTGGAAAATGGCTCAAAACTAAGAGTGGTAATTTTTTGATAGTATCGAGAGTGTTAAAAACTATCGATAGTAGACCGAAACCCAAAATCATCGATACTATCGATGTGCCATCGATAGTTTGAAAGCTCTACCGCAGCCGTTCTGCGTTGAACGTGATGTTTGGGGAGATATAAATAATTTGTTCGTAACTTTTCATACCCTTCCTCCCGTAAACTGTCTTTCCCTTTCTCACAGTTTGACTGCTTCGCGGGCCAAAAAATTGCCCGCCTCTGCTTTAATTGAAATCCTGGAAATTTAACGATTACGACTACTGTAATCGTGATCCTAATTTTCATGATTACAATTACTGTTACTGTAATCTTATAATTTTTAGGAATCGTAATCATAAAAAGTACGATTACGATTAAATTAGTTGTAATTAGTATCAAATAAAACACCTTTTTGAGGTAAAATTTTCGAGTGACGAAAGCTGAACTAGAAACACAAAAAGGAGGATATCAATTTCGTGACGAAAATTATACGCATTTTTTTAAATGCCCTGGAAACTGACGCAAAATAGTTTTATTCATACGAATCGTTGCTAAAGTTCTGATTTTTTTGTGTTGTGTTTCTAAGAGTAGACAGAACTTCGCAACGTTCCGAATAAATAATACTACCTTCAGGTCCATTCTGCGCTGGTGATAAAAATTTTGTTACCGGTAAATAAAGTTCCTTTCAATTTTAAAACCCTTATCGCAATCTGAGTACTCTTGTAACCGATAAATTTTCTTACTATCTCTTAAGCTGGTAACCAAATATTGCCCCTTGAAATATGCAATGCCAGAATTTCCATTACCAATGTACCTAGAATCGCGGTGACAAGAACTCGTAACATTTTGTGGTAATAAAACTTTCCGGTTACAAAATCTTCGGTAATATGCAGAATAGACCTGTTTGCGTCAGTTTCCAGGGCAGTTAAAAATATGCGTATAATTTTCGTCACGAAATTGATATTATACATTTTGTGTTTCTAGTCAGCTTTCGTCACTCGAAAATTTTACCTCAAAGAGGGTTTTATTTGATTTCAATTACTATGGGATAAAATCAACGAAAATCCAAAAATTTAAATGTTTTATTTTTCCTAAATAAATTGCTAAAAACCCTATCTAAATCTAAATGATTTATTCAAATATTTAACATTGAATTCAATTCCATTGAAACATATAAGTTTTTTTCAAGCAGTTTTACTTCTAGCACGAGTATGGTGCTGCACTCTACTTTTTACAAGCTTTTATTCAACTTGGCCATTCCGCGGAAATCGCGGAAATTTCCAATCGATTTTATCTACCTTCCCGACAAGTTAGCGACTTGAAATTTTCAACATAGTTCCAATCACGATGGCAATGCAATTTGAAATATAAAAGAATTCCCTATATGGTCCATGGGTCTTGATTCAAAGGCGGTCAAAAAATAGTAAGATTTATGGCTAGGGTTGCCAGATTTTTTATGCGCGAAATCAGTACATTAGACTTTTTCATGCTAAAAAAATCAGTACTTTTCAGTACATCTTTATTCAAAGCAAAATTGTGAATGTAAGTAACAGAAAATAATTAAAAACGCCTAAGTTCTTGTTTTAATAATATTTTGGTATATAAATAAAATATAGTTCATAAAAAATAGAAGTGTTATTCATTTTAACATGAGTGTACACATCATCATACGCAGAAGCCGATAAATTATTTTATATTTGTGACTTTTTGAATTGCAATAATGAGATCATTCCCATTTTCAGTGTTTAAATAGTCAAAGAATTCTATACATTTCATTTTAAAATTGCTTTTAATTTGAAGTCCACTTTCAAAAATTTTAATTAGAAGCCGGTTTCTCTCTTTGCGCCAAGAAAAAAGCTTTATTCTTAAGATCCTCTCATACTGTGAAAAAGTACCACTTTTTAAGGAGTTCATCTATATTTCGTCATGGCTTAACCCTTCTGAGGGCGCGCCGCGCCAAATTAGCCGCAAAATTGTAATTTGTGGTTTTCAAATACAAATTTTAGTAGCCGGCCACTGCAACTTAGTGACTTTGTAAGTTTCGAGATGCAGAATGGTTCACAGTTAGATGTTACTTTCTGCGTTATATAGTTTAGTTGATATTTGTATTTGAAAGTTGGTGCCTCATATATGCGGCTGAGCTGCCGCGTCGCACCCTTCCGTGTACCAAACAAATTTGAATTGAACTCGCAAAATTTTTTTAAGATAGTTGGAAAAGTGAGTTTGTGATAAGGGTCTAAATCAAAATTGTTATTTTTTAAGTATTTTGTCATGTGTAATTTTAAAATTATTCTTAAATTTATACTTTAAAATTATACTTTGCGTACACATTGTAACTATTATGATATTCATTTTCTTAGGTTTTAGAGAAAAGGGTTGTTTTTAAATGATGTATTTTAGAACGAATTTCCGTCATCCCTTGTCAAATTTGGTTTTGGGGACAAATCGGTTTCGGCGTTGTGCCATCTTCAGTGTCAGGAGATGTTGTTAAACTTATATAGAAGCTAACCAGCTACGCAACAGAAACTGAAACAAGGAATATTACCAGGAATAATAAGACAAAAATTTGTTGTACATATTAATTGTAACAAAAATGTTTGCAGAAAACATTGCAAGCATATTTCACATTGTGTAGAATATACCAACACCACTGTTGATGATGACGCATAAAAATTTAAAAAATAAATGCTTATAATATGTTTCAGTTTAAACACAAATTATTCAAATCTTTTATTTGAATAATTTTTCGACATAAATAAGAAAAAAATGCAGTCAGCCTTTGAGATACACCTTGCGGCTAAATGGCCGCGGAGCGCCCTCTCGTGTAACTTTCAAAGCGCGCCCTCCGAAGGGTTAAATAATTTTTCAACTACGCAAAAACTGTGAAAGACTAAGAATTCGCTAAAAAGAGTATCTAAATCTATGTCTTGTATGCAAAACTCTTTTACAAAGTCAGTAAATTGAGAAAAAGGAGTAGTAAGTTATAGGCAAAAGCCATTCGAACATTGAAATTTATTGTTATTAAACTGAAAGTTATTTTCGAGATAACTAACAACACTCGACAAAAATTTAAGCCTTCTTTTTAAATAATTTATGCTCCATCATATTATCGCAACTGGTACATAACGACCCGGCGATATTCCCATCTTTTTGTTGTATTTATTTCTTGGGCATACCACACATTATCTAAAACATGTCAACTATAATTAAATTATTTTCTTCTTATTTTTTACAGTACAGTTTAAGAAAGTTCCAACGTTATGTAAAAACCTTAAGAAAATACTTAAGTATTTGGTTTGAATAGAAAATTCAGTACAAATCAGTGCAAATTTTGAAAAATCAGGACATTAGCGTACTGATTGAAGAAATGAATAAAATCAGTACAAAAGTTGAAAAATCAGTACTGTACTGATAAAATCAGTACGTCTGGCAACCGTATTTATGGCTAACAGGGCGTAATTTGGCAAAGAACGTAAAACCACTATAAAGTTGTTAGAGCTCCTGGCGGTAGTGTAGCAAAGCTAGTTGTGGCAAATTCTAGATATCAACCTAGTCTAGATATGAACCTCGTTGTAGGCATCATATCAAGGAGATACAATTAGAAGACAGAAGAAGTTAAATATTGCGCCTAAATATATGCACGATTTACATACGCTGCAGCGGAAATGGACGACACGCCATTTCTTTAAATGAAATTAACTGCTGCTATATGTATGTATGTATGTTTATACAAAAAGTAAGCAAACAACATTTTGCTTGCATAGTCTTCTGTTGTCTTTCATTGCAAGTTGAATTATTAACCGACTTCCAAAAAAGGAGGAGGTTATCAGTTCGTCGGAATATTTTTTTTTTTTTTTT
>NW_023458559.1:16449933-16472462 GCF_013731165.1 Rhagoletis pomonella | reverse complement strand
TGATGAATTACTATACATTTTTCACACCATTTTTATATATATAGATATTACGAAATAAAATATGAGTTGTAACGCAAAACCACATATCTGAACAATCAGTTGTATGGGAGCTATATGTTATAGCGAACCGACTTCCATGATTTTCAGAAATAGCTAAGGTAATATGAAAATACAGTCACGTGCAAAATTTTAGTAAAATAACCTTAAAACTGAGGTAATTATTAACAAAAAACCTAAAATTTAAGCAGATTTTCAAGCACCGTTATCTAAACTAGAACCAATCTGCAAAAACGGAGGACGCCATTGAAGTTAAAAGATTCCAGTTAAGTAAGATCAGTTATCAAAACCTTTTCCCTGAAAAAAATTCAAAACCTGAGCACAGTGTTTTAAACGACGAAAAATTCACTTTCAGAACTCTAAAACTTCCCCCCTAAATATCTTAAAATTTTGACATGATACGGATTTTCTGAAAACGCAATCGTAATCTAGAGGCCAAAATTAAGTTTACGTGTTTGGCCGTTTAGCGGTGATATTTCAAAACCTTAAAATTTACCTACAATGTAATAAGGGGTTGATTCAAACTTTTATATTTTTCGATTCGTTGATATGGGACTTAAAAAAAAAAAATATGAGCAGGTCTCTCCTATCGCAGTAACATCCAGATGCAGTCACCAAAGTGCTTGTTTAAATGTATCGAACATTAGATTTTTAATTAAATCATTATATTGGTTTTACTAAAAATATGTTTTCATCCGGTTCTTTTCGGTTACATATTCCCTAAAACAAGTTAATTTAAATTTTAGTTAGATAATAATCATTTAATTTTCTATCAAATAGTAAATGCTTTCTCTATAGGTTCTTTCTCTTGTCCTTATAGCGACGTGTTCTTTAGTCTAATGATACAAAATACAACGAAACGCCAAAACGAAGAGCACATCAAAAGGCCAATGAACGCTTTCATGGTTTGGTCTCGACTGCAACGACGTAAAATTGCACAGGATAATCCAAAAATGCATAATTCTGAAATATCTAAACGTTTAGGTGAGTACAATCATTTAAGAACAATGTCTAGACTAAATAATCAAACAACGATTCTGAAATTTTGATGACTTAATTAATGCCGTTAAAAACACATGCTGTGCCAAAAAGTGGTTATTGTATATAATGGTGTCTGGTGAAACAACACAAACGGCAATAACGCAAATTTGCTTTATTTCATTTCTAGTTGAGCAATAAGACCAACTTTTAAACTTAACAATTGAGTAATAAAGCAAATTAGTGCACATATGTAGGTAGTCTCCCAGTTACATTTGACAAAAAGTAGTACATGAACAAGTTAAATGGAGGGATTTGTAAGTATAGAATTTTTGAAAGTGCCCAGGGTCGCGGCGGTCCGCGTTCGACGTCGCGCTCTCGTCCCCCGCCCCCTTGCCTCCTTTCGCAATTATCCACTGCTGTCATTAACCGTTTAGAAAAAAGAATAATAATAAAATGGCACTAGTTCACTTGTGAAACTGCTTTTTAATGTCCAAGTAATCAGAATTATTGCATATGGTGTTATTGCATGCACCGCACCCATGATGGAATTATACCAGGCTAGCCCGATCACTTTAGACCAAAATCGACGTAAGATTGAAAAAAATTCCGGGAAGAAATTTTTCAAAAAAAAAAATTGTCAAAAATTTCTTCCTGGAATTTTTTCATTGAAAAAATATAACGCGAAATTCGCGCGCAAATCGTAAAAATCACAAAATCCAAAATGGCGGACATTTCCCATATCGCAATTGGGGGAAACATTTTCAGGAGACACCTAACAGCGTGAAAAAATTTCTTCCCGGAATTTATTCGTTGAAAAAATTGAATGTTAAATTCGCACGCAAATCGTAAAAAACACTAAATCCAAAATGGCGGATATTTCCCGTATCGCAATTGGGGGAAAAATTTCCATTTTGTGTTCACCTAAACAGGAGACACCTGCGTCAACGTAACTGCGACAAAAATTTCTTCCCGGAATTTTTTCGTTGAAAAAATCTAAAGTGATTGGGCTAAGGTGAAGTTATATTAGAGTGAGAAGAAAGATTTTGACACTGCTTTATTTGAAAGTTTGCCTATAAATTGTGACTATAAAGCAGCCGAATGTCAGAAAATAAAGCGAGAAAGCTATTTTATTACTTCACCTGTTTATTGCGCCATTCATCCCACCTGCTTGTACCGAGTATACGTTCAAATATATATTTTTACCTCATTATTTCGTGCCACATGTTCGTCTTCGTATACGAAATCCACAGGTCGGATATAGCAAGTGATGACAATGCAGAAATTTTAACTGAAGATAAAACTCAAACCAATATTCTCTGTGTTATACTTATGCTGCGAACAGAAACGGCAACCTTTTTGTTCCATGCCATGGCGGAATTATACGAGGTGAAGTAATTAGATCGAGAAGAAAGATTTTGCCACCGCTTTATTTGAAAGTTTGCCTTTAAAATTTGTCTATAAGGCAGCCGAATGTCAAAAGATAAAGCTGTTTTATTACTTCACTTGTTTATAGCCGCCTGGTTCCCTGCAAAGATTTTAAGGTTATTTTCAACATATTATAAAGCATGCAGACAAAATTCATACAAAATATGCTATGTCCAATATGCCGAGCAGTCATTAAAGACGACGCTTTCCTATACTTTGCTAGACTTTTCATAAGTAAAAATATTTGTGTAATTGTATTTTCGGAATAAACAAAGTTCTTTTTCCTTCTGACAGTAAACTGTTTTTGTTACAAATAGTATAAATAAGCAATGGGAAATAAGGCAAAATTTGTTTCATTTCCAACTTTTTGTTGGAAATAAAGCAAAACTCAGATTTTGGTATTATTTCCCATTTAAAAGTGAAATAAAGCAAATTTTGCGTTTTTGCTGTTTGTGTTATTTCACCCCCATTTCATTCCATAACACCCAAGCTATATAACTTTCCTATTGTAGGCTTTCCTATAGGAGGCTGATTGTGCCGTTTGGCTTTACCAGCAGGGATCCACGTCATTTTACACAGCCATATGAGTTTTGAGGGGATGCCAAATTCATACCTAGCGGCGTATAGGCAACGCCCTTTAGGGCTGTCGAAAGCGGCTCTAAAGTTGACAAATAGGTAGTGAGTGTCGATCCTATTCTCACGGGGCTTTTCCAAGATTTGGCGTATTGTGAATACCTGATCTATGGTGGATTTGCCAGGTCTGAAGCCACACTAATAAGGTCCAGTCATATACAAAGTTTACACCTTATCAACTCCTCGCCACCGTAATTGAATAGCTAAGCTGGCAGGTTGTCAGCTCCAGCAGCTTTGTTGTTTTTCAGCCGCGTTATTGCTATTCGTACCTCGTCATAGTCAGGCGGAGAAACGTCGACTCCGTCATCATCGACTGAGGGATCGGGTTCTTCTTCTCCACAACTTTCCAAGCTGCTACCATTCAGTAGGGTGCAGAAATGTTAACTCCATAATTTAAGTACGTTCTGAATATCGGTAACTAGGTCGCCATTGTTGTTCTTACAGGAGTGTGCCCTGGTCTTTAAACCTTCCGTAAGTCGCCTAACTCTCTGGCAAAATAGTCGGGCATTCTTTCTGTCGGCCATCATTTCAAGCTCTTCGCCCTCACGTATTTCGGCCCCTCTCTTCTTATTGCAGCAAATACGTCTCGGTTCCCTCTTCAGATCCCTATAGAGTTCCCGTTCGCAGCGTGGCGCCCGATCGCAGCGTGGCCCTGTAAGCGATATCTTTTTTTACTGCAGCTTTCTGATACTCCTCATCGTGCCAATTGTTCTTTCGGTCTCGCTGAAATCCGACTACTTCTTCGGCGGCAGTACATAATGAGCGGGAGATGTGGTTCCACTGCTCGCATATGTCGGTTTGTTGAAGAGCGCTCTCTGCGAGCAGGTATCAGAGTCAAGTAGCCAATGCATTGGCTATCTGCTGTGATTGCTGCTTTTCGACGTTAAACTTTCCTTGCATATTTGGGCGTACATTTTTTGCTGCACAGAGGCAGGTGCGTATCTTGGCTGCAACAACAGTCGATGTTTGGCCCTCGGAGTGTACGTACGTCCAAAACGCTGGAAGCGTGTCTTGCGTCTATCACAACATGATCGATTCGATTTCTCGTTTTTCGATCTGGAGACAGACACGTAGCTTGATGGATCTTTTTATGCTTGAACCTAGTACTGCATACTACCATGTTTCGGGCCCCGGCGAAGTCGATCAGCCTCAGTCTATTGTCGTACGTTTCGTCGTGGAGGCTGAATTTTCCGACGGTGGTCGTACGTGCGCTCCAAGCTTTCAAAGAAGAGATTCTTGGATACCTCATCCTTCTCTTTCGTCGGGTCATTGGCACAGATGAGCGAGATGTTGAAGATTATGGCTAGACACTCGTCCACCGGGGTGAATGACAGTACTCGGCGACGGATTCTCTCTCCAACCACAAATCCAACACCGAATTTGCGCTCCTTTACATGACAGCTGTAGTATACGTCGCAAGGCCCCAGACATTGTTTGCCTTGCCCCGTCCAGCGCATTTATTGGATGGTGGTGATGTCAGCTTTCGATCTTACGAGGACATCAACCAGCCGGGCAGAGGACATTCCAGGGGCATGCCCTCAAATCGTCAAATCGTTTGTGTCTCTTTTTAATTGAAGCCGGTTTTTACATAGCGGGCGCGCAATCCATTGTTGGGACGGGAGTGGTTTCGCAACCGACTACACGTTTATAAAGCGGGCCGCTTGCTCCAAGACAGACACCCGCTTGCAGCCGCACTTACTGGTGAACAGACGCTGCTGACTTCAGTGAGCCCTTAAACCGAATAAGTCAGAGTGGCCCCACCAAAGCTCCCTCTCTTTCTGCCGCGATCCAAGGCTCCACTCGGATTGGTTACCGCATCTCGCTCATAGGTTGCTCACGTTGTCCAGAGTGCGCGAACCAGGACGCAAGAGTCGGGATTGAGTATAGCCGTGCAACTGTAACTGCATACCCAGCACAACGACTTTACCCCATTGCACCCCTGCCCTAATACACATCGTAGAAATGTACAACTTTGTGTAAAACTCAAAAAGTTAAAAAAATTTGCATACTTATTTACAACTTTCTATTCATCCATCCAATTTTAGTTTGAAGAGGCTAGAATATTGCGTTGATTTTTGGCATTTTTTTAGTGGAAGGTGTTGCTCATTTCCTCCATACAAAAAATAATTGCCGAACATACATTCATTGTATGGAAGAACCTGCGTGGAAAAAATAGCCAAAAGTCAACGGTAAGTAAGAGATTTTATTTTAATGTTTTTTTCAACAATTTTTATTGAGCTTGAGGCCGTTTTTAATGAAAAACTTATTGTGGAATAGCAACAATAATTTGAAAAACAAACAAAACAAATGGTAGAAGTGATAGCTGTTTTGGAAATCACCACATTTCCTCATCAGACTTATTTCAGTAGGATTCGAACCGACGATTCCACCGACTCAGGCAGTTGCCTACGCACTGTGCTAAGTGCGCCTTTTAATTATCGTTGCTCTTTTCCCACTTCTTCATTTGTGAAGCCAACACAATCAAGCGCAGCTATTCCGCTGCAATTCACACTTGATTATGTGGTTGTTGGTTTTAATGTTTTTTGGTGTTGTATGTACTATATTTTTATAAAAAATTATCGAAAGTAAATTAGAATAAAAAACTTTGCATCTATTGCGAAAAATTCACTGCGCCAATATTTTTGTTCGCCACTGAAATAAGGTTAAGGTCATATATGAAATAAGGTTAAGTTTCTAGGTTTAGTACACTTTGCTTTATACCTTGCAAATGAAATTTCGATATGAAATAGCTGCCTTACTTGAGTTTTCTTAAAATTTGCGTAACGAATTTGTATCCACTTCCACCAACAATTGAAATATTTTCAGCACTCTACCAGAGGATTTGAAAAAAGTCTGACTTCTAAATTGTTTTCTATTTTCTCAGAGTGACTTTTTAACATATTTTCAACATGAACCAGCTTGCAAATAACCGCGAATTGGATTGAAATTCTTAAGTGCGAGTTATAAAATTTTTTGAGTTTTATAATCGCTTGGAGAAGCTCAATATATTTTTTCTCTGTTCATTAGAGGTGTATGACGACATACCCAATCTCGAAAGATATAGATAATATTCAGACACAAATATCCCCACAAAATATAAACATTTTTATTTTTAGTGCATTTTTATTTTGTAGTTTTGCGTCCAACTTTTTATACGTTGGCGATCTTCGACTAAAAATTAATTTAGTTTTGTTATTCTTTTGTCTGGATTATGTCTTCTCGAGCTTTAGAGTCGGGATTTTGTAGAGCTGTCACTAGTCAGACCATCGAGAGTATTTGTTACTATTTTTAAGACTCTCGATATATCGTTGATAGTCTCGTATAAAGTTTTATCCCAATTTTGATATGGAGATTTATTTTAACTTACGTTCAAAAATGATGCGCCTGTTGCATACTGAACACGCTTTTCAAATGTTAAACAGTTAATACAGAAGTACAGTTACTGAAAAGTTTTTTGGATATCGAAGATTTTAGTTACTCTATTATTTAGTAAGAGGTACAAGCAGCAAACAAAATATTAGTTTTCGTTGCGTGTAAAAACAAAGAATTCAATGAAAACAAGAAACAAATACTGAATCACGCATCTGCCGGACTATCCATGGTGTCCAAACATAATCGAGGGTGGCGAAAAATATATAACATAGATACTACAATAGTGCCATCGACACTTTTACAGCTGTAGGATTTGGCCTTGCCTGAATTTTGTCTGGTTAAGATATGCTTATGAGGCGTCCAAGGATCTCTTCTATGAGCGCTTGGAACGTACATATATGCAAAAAATCGGTAATCGCTTTTAGTGGTAACGTGTTCTAGAAGGCATAGCGTTATAATGCCTTCGAATTTTTCCGCTTCTTTTAGGCATTGCCGGTAATGCAAAGTAGAATGTCCAACAATATTTTATTTATTTCGCTTCTTTGTTTGATTTCGTGGAATGCAAAGTAGAATGTCCTATAATATTTCTTTTTTAATTCGTTTCTTTGCTTCATTTCCGGAAATGCAAAGTAGAATGTCCTACAAAATTTTATTTGTCTCGCTTCTTTGCTTCATTTCAGGGAATGCAAAGTAGAATGTCCTACAATATTTTTTTTATTTCGCTTCTTTGCTTCATTTCGGAGAATGCAAAGTAGAATGCTGCATCGTAGTCAGCTGAAAAATAGAATGAATACCCAAAAATTCTTTTTCTACCGTTACTTTCTGTGGAAATTTGTCTCGCATAAAAATCATGTTTTGCTTTGTTCAATTTGCAGCGAAGTTGAAGTCAGTCAATGAAGTGAAGTACAAGAGTGAGGAAGTACAATTTTAAGGTTAGTTAAATATGCATGTATGTACATCCCGACTTTTAAGAAAATCTAAATACCTAAATAAATACATATGTATGTATAAAAGCTGATTTATAAAAATTTTTATTAATTTTAATCTTTTAAGACATTTTCTGATTTCAATTTAATATAAATAAGTATGTACTTATCTAGGCATTCTTCTCTGTAAGGCATTCTTTGTCGCTTCTCTGCATTCTGTTTATCCATGCGTTCTCCCTTCGTTTGAAGGTAATGCTGCGGGTAAGGGCTTACCTCCAATGACATGCCCATGTTAAAATAAGGCCTTCTTGAAGCGAAAGGGTAAGCGATTCCCATCGCCTAGCTCGTTTCCACTTTCGTTTCTGTGGTAATCGTGTTTTTTGCTGGGTATGAGCGCTGTCCCCGACACTGTCGGAAAATTCAGCCTCCACGACGAAATGTCCGATAACAGACTGAGGCTGATCGACTTCGCCAGGACAAATGGTAATATGTAGTACTAGGTTCCAGCGTAAGAACATCCACAAAGCTACATGGCTGCCTCCAGGTCGAAAAACGAGAAACCAAATCGATCACGTTGTGATAGACGGAAGGCATGCTTCAAGCGTTTCAGACGTACGTACACTCCGAGGGTCAAACATCGACTCTGACCACTATCCCGTTTTAGCCAAGATACGCACTCGCCTCTGTGCAGCAAAAAATGTGCGCCCAACAATGCAAAGAAAGCTTAGCGTCGAAAAGCTGCAGTCACAACAGACGGCCAATTTATTCGCCACTCGACTCCCACACCTGCTCTCTGAGACCACTCTTCAACAATCCGACATACGCGAGCAGTGGAACCACATTTCCCGATCATTTCAGCGAGCCCGAAAGAACAACTGGTACGATGAGGAATGTCAAGCAGCCGCAGATAAAAAATACGCCGCCTATAGGGCTACGCTGCTATCGGGCACAACGCGAGCCATGTGGGACCGTTATAGGGAACTGAAGAAGGAAGCGAGACGTATTTGCCGTAATAAGAAGAGAGAGGCCGAAATACGTGAGTGCGACGAGCTTGAGATGCTGGCCGACAGGAAGAACGCCCGAAAATTCTACCAGAGGGTTAGGTGACTTACGGAAGGTTTCAAGACCGGGTCGAACTCCTTTAAGAACAACAATGGCGACCTAGTGACCGATGTCCAGAATATACTTAAATTATGGAGGGAACACCTTTACAACCTACTGAATGGTATCAGCGCTGAAAGTAGTGAAGAAGACGAACCCGGGTCCCCAGTCGATGATGATGTAGTAGCCGTCCCACCGCCTGACTGTGACGAGGTACGAATAGCGATTACGCGGCTGAAAAACAACAAAGCTACTGGAACTGATGGTCTGCCAACCGAGCTATTCAAGTACATGTCGTCGTTTAAAGTACAAAACCGCGTATCGTCATTCTGCAAAACCGCGTAACTGACATTTGCAGCCAAAAATTGGATTTGCTCACACAAACTCTTGGCTCAATCCTTGTCCATTCGTCCTGAAAAATACTAGCCAGAAATGCGTTTGCTTTCTAAAAATAGAACCATGTTGAAATATGAGTCTTTTTACTCTCTAGAAAATAATTTTTGCAACTTCACATACGCGGTTTTGCATTATCCTGATACGCGGTTTTGCATTTTGTTGATACGCGGTTTTGTACTTTAAACGACGATATGTATGTATGTATTAGAACTGAAACAGCATGCTTATAGTAACATCACAAATTTGTAGGATATATTTCTCGATATTACTCCGCAAAATTTTTTACAAAAGTTTTATTAAATTTTTTTAAGATAAAATGCAAACTTTAAGTAGCTAGGACTTACCGTTAATTTTTTTGCTTTTTTTTTGTCGACGGTGCTACGCATTTTTTTTCGTACAATAACCTGCCCGACCATTTGTTGATGGGGAAGCAAATGAGCAGCCGTTGCACTTGTACTTTATTATACTCAATTTTAATGAGCTGCAAAACTGCAAATTTTTTCTGATTATAAAGTTTGAAATTTTGGTGAAAATTTGCAGAAATAACTCTCATAGTTTTTGAACAAAGTCGGAATTTTGAATTGATATAGTTTTTGTTAGGAAAAGCTTTACTTAAAAAAATAATAAACATTAGATAAACAAAAGAAAAAAAATAGCCGAACCTTGCTAAAATGTAGAATCATAATCTATATTGTGGTCCCTGTATGTGTTCCTCTCGATTCGAAACACAGGTATTCAGATTAGAAAATAATCAGCCCTATTCTGCATTTCGATTACATTCCCGCATTCCGCTCCGCAAGAATCGAACTTAGGTATTCCGCGTTACGATCTGATCGAAAGAGGAAGAGGGAGAGAGAAAACATCTTTCGAAATCAGCTGTTTGCCTAGGAATGTGTGACATCGAAACAAAACAAAAGAAATATTTGCCACCAAACTATAGCAGCTTATGAAGTTAAAGTTTGTAAATACTTTAAAATAACTAAATATATCTTACATCATTGTAATTTAAAAATAAAATTTCGTTTGTGCTTTATTTAAGTGGAAACATAATTATAAAAATGAAATCCATAGCCACGGCGTTATTGCTTGAAGAGGAGAACGACTCCCAGATTGCTGATGCGGAAATTGAAAGGCAGAGATTTACGGACATGTTTGATCTTTCTCAGATGAGTGAAGAGTCCTAAATTCATCACGAATTGTATTACTTATCGCTCAAAGCCAGTGAAATTATAAACGTTGTTTGAGCACTACACAACATTTTCTACACAGAGTGGAAGATTTGAACGCAAATGAATTCCATTTTGAAAGCCGTCAGGAGGAAAGGAAGAACAAAGCTCCATAGCAAATTCGAATTCGACAACATACGCACCACTTTTTCAAAAGTTAGTAAAAACAAGTGCAATAATAAAAGCATCTTTTTTTATGTAACTTCACATTTTATGTATGTATGTATGTATGTACATACTTCTATTAATTTTATATACAAAGAATAAATTGTATTCAGTGCATTTCACAGTCTTATTTATAGATAATGAAAACAACCACGCGCAATATCCCTTTTGGTTGCTAATATTTGAGCCAATTTTTTCGTATTGACCGTATTACCGCTGCAAAAACACAGAAATGGAGAAAATTCATTTATGATGACTTACAATCATGCACAGTATATTTTACTTAATTTTTTTATAAAATTTTATTATTGAAATCCACGAAAATAACAATCGAAACGTTCTCCGTCAACAAATTTGCAACTTAGAAAAACGGAACTCCGGAAATGTAGAATAGGTATAATCATAAATTTCGAAGATTGGTCGAAAGGAAACGGAACGCAGAATACCAAAGTTGCCAAACGGAGAAAATTTTGATTCGAGTCGAAATGCAGAATAGGGCTGAATAACTGTTTATGGAAAAAGTTACGATCATATTTCACATCATTTAAAACTGGTTCATAGGCATGCCATTTTAACGAGCTTTTAAGGCGTCAAAATACTGAACGCCGAATACAGGGCAAATACAGGACATTAAAAGAAATACAGAACATTTGGCGTCCCGTATAAAATAAATTAATTGCCAGAACAATTGGTCAAAAAAGAGGGCTTTCCCTTATAATACAGGACGGATGGTCATCGTAGTTATAAGGAGTGTATTGTGCGAAAGACTGAAGCCCGCCGTCAACGAACTGATTGGACCTTATCAGTGTGGCTTTGGGCCTGGAAAATTAACCATAGATCAATTCGCCAGCGCGAAGAGAAGTTGCCTCTATTCCGCGATGTTTGAATTTGGTATCCCTGCGAAACTAATACGGCTGTGTAAAATGACGTTGAGCAATACCACCAGCTCCGTCAGAATAGGGAAGGACCTCTCCGAGCCGTTTGATACAAAATGAGGTTTCAGACAAGGGGACACTCTTTCGTGTGATTTCTTTAATCTGATGTTGGAGAAGATAATAAGAGCCCCAGAACTGAATCGCTCAGGCACAATACTTTACAAGAGCGTACAATTGCTGGCGTATGCCGACGACATCGTTATTATCGGTAAAAAACAAGGGCTACGTCTGTTCTGCTTTCTCGGAATTGCATAGAGAAGCAAAGCGAATGGGTCTGGTGGTGAACGAGGACAAAACGAAGTATCTCCTGGCATCACACAAACAGCCAGAGCATACGCGTCTTGGCACCCACGACACTGTTGACAGTTACAAGTTTGAAAAAGTAGACGACTTCGTTTATTTGGGAACCAGCATTAACACCAATAATAATGCCAGCCTTGAAGTCCAACGGAGAATCACTCTTGCCAACAAGTGCTACTTTGAGCTGAGTAGGCAATTGAGATGTAAAGTCTTCTCTCGTCATACAAAGACCACACTCTATAAGTCACTCATCATGCGTGTGCTGGTGTATGGCGCGGAGGCATGGACAACGAAAGCATCTGATGAAGCGACTCTTGGAGTTTTCGAGAGAAAGATTCTGCGAAAGATTTACGGACCTTTACGCGTTGGTGATGGCGAATATCGCAGATACAGACATAGTGCAGCAGATACAGACATGGCTCCGCTGGCTTGGCCATGTCGTTCGAATGGACAGAAACGCTCCTGCTCTGAAAATATACCACGCGGGCCGCGATGCTGGTAACAGAGGAAGAGGAAGGCCTCCTCTGCATTGGAAAGACCAGGTGGAGAAGGACTTGGCTTCACTTGGCATTTCCAATTGGCATTTCCAATTGGCGTCAGTTACCACAGAAGAGAAATGACTGGTGTGCTGTTTTGGACTCGGCCAAAATCGCGTAGGCGGTTACAGCGCCAATAAAGAAGAGGAAGAAGATATTCTTAACTCTGCATTATGTCTGTTCTGAATTGTTACTTGTCTGGGTTATATATTTTCGGAATTATGGAGTGTTCCCATACGGAGCGCGAACAAATTTAATGTACAAACGAATGCACATTGTCTAATGCAAGATTATGTTTCAAAATAGTCAACAGTGTTCTCTAAAGAACATACAAAAACAATAAAATCCTTCTAAACAATAGTCAAAGGATAGCGCATAGAATTTATTTCAACTCGGTATTAAAATACTGCTGAATTCAAGCTACCAAACCGAACATGTATTGCTTACGACCTATTATTGATCATATAACCGTATGTATAAATATGAAAGAGGTTTTTTGATGCCCAAACCAGCGCCACAGCGCGCGATCCGGTTAAGTTCCAGTTCATTTGAGCTTAAAAACAATGGCGAAGGCGCAAAAACGTACGCTGGTCCAATGCAGTTACGAAAAGGGATAACAATGGGCGCGTTCATTAAACGTAGCTGTTGTCCAACCGTTCGCTGTTGTCTTAGTAACGCACAGTTGAGTAGTGCCGCTGAGCTCGACAGTTGGCAACTTAACGCCATTTTTCCAGCGGAAAATTTTCACGCTACTTGAACTCAACGTGTTGGGTTTAGCCTAAACAGTTGATCGAAAAGACTTACGCCGCTTATATTAAATCTAAAGACGCTTTGTTAGGTGGCAGTTCCAAACAAATTTATTCTATTTTATATTACTGATGTGATAAAGTAACTAAAATATTTTATAATAATACTACGTTTCTAAATATATGTTTTTAAGATGTTTGCTATATAATTTTACACTGTTTTATTCATTGTAACATTGAACGATTTTTTCAAAACGGCGGCAGCTCAGCGTTAAATTCTAAATACCATCGGCGCAACTATCTATATTTGTTGCAATTGCATTTGTTTACATTTATCAGCTGTTCAATTGACAGCATATTCAACAAGCCGTTTCAAAGACGTAATTGTTAGGTTCAACAGTTGCCAGCAGTTTCGTAGCAGATGAGCTAAACAGCTACGTCTTATGAACGCGCCCAATGAATTTTACAATACGAGCATACATACATATGAATGCACATGAATATAGTCCTCGCACTCTCATATATTCAATGCTTATGCATATCGCCTTTAACAAGTGTTCGAAATAAGAGGGCATATGAATATTAATCCCATGCCATAACAACGTTGCTACAATGGGTTGAGAAAAATTTGCAGCACAGAAATTCTCATCAACTCAAATTGATTCAGCTCAAATTCGAATACTGGCCACGTCCCCCGCGCAAAATTGTTGTTGACCTTTGTTTACACCCTCAATTCGGACGGACTATGAATTGCCATGATTATGAACATGCTGCACGGACAATGTGTGCTTCAGAGCCATTGTATCCATGTGTGATTTTTATATTCTCTAATGATATTGTATGTAGCGAACGAAAAAAAAAAAATCATAAAAATGTGTACATACATACATATTTATGTTTGTATGCAGTATGTGCGCATTGTTTGAATCGGTACTCCAACTTATTGTTATTTTCGTTTTTTAATTTGTATTATATTGTTGATTTTTGACCTCTAGAGGTTATGTGTACGTTGGTGTGAGAAAACTGATTTCTCAATTTCGTAGGATGGTACGTACATGAGTGTCTCTAAAAAAGAATAAGCTGTAACTAAATAGCAGACTCGGCGAACTTCGTCCCGCTCAAAAACCATTTTTTTTTTTTTTAAACATTTAGAGCAACATTTTCACCAAAAATTCACGTTCACGTTTGGTTTTGTGGTCGCCAGAAGGCATGTCCTCCATTGCCGTCTTAGATAACCTAACAAAAGCGTTATGTCCGTGAAAAAGTTGGTGGCAATTTAAAAATGAGAGAGTATCATTGGTCCACGAAATCCAATATAAATAGTTATTTCAGTGGCGTGTACACTAGAGTGGTCCAAAAACAGTAAAGTCGAAATTATAATGGTTTCCAACCCCCTAGGATTGTTGTATATCGAAAGGAAGTATACCCCTATTTTTTATTTTGAAATCAAAAAATATTTAGAGGTCGCTCAAAACGCTCAAAGTTTTCCATGTATTTTTATATGGGAAAAATAAATTTGTTCGTAGAAATGGTATAGAATTCTCGAAAGTCAATATATTTCGATCGGAAACCTCTGGTTCTCTTCAGGAGACTTTCAATAATAATGTCCGATTATCTATTTAACCATTTTTTAGTACTAACGATTTTTTATCAGTCGCCCCATTGCAATTTTCGGAGTTTTTGGCGGACTTATAAATTATAGTTGCAATGAAAAAATGGTTATATAAACAATTGGGTATTATTACTGGCAATCTCCTGCAGAAAAACAGGGTTTTCTGGTAGAAAAATATTGATTCTATACCATTTCTAAGAAAAGTTTTTTTTTCCATATAAAATACATGGAAAACTTTAGGCACTTTGAGCGACCTCTAAATATTTTTTGATTTCAAAATAAAAAAATAAGGGCATATTTTTTCGGTATAGAACAATCCTAGGGGGTATGAGCATACAAATTCCGACTTTACTTTTTCACCCGCATTTTTGGACCACCCTAATGTACACATGCAAACTCATATCTTGTAAGAATACTTTTAGTGTGAAAAGACGTCTGTATTGAAAAAAAAATCTATGTAATGCAGAATTTACAATACGCATTACACGAGAAAAATTTTATTAATCATGTTGGGCTTTAAACACTACCCATATCATTACGTTCATACAAATAGTCACTGTGTTTTTTCGCACATGGCATTTTTAAAACGGCTTACAGTTCTTGTCATTTCAATGCCTGTCGGAAATTTGGTTTAAAAATTTATGAAGTTTCTGATAGGGATCGGTAGTGGGGGGTTGAAATTCGATTTTTTCCGAATTTCGAACATTGCCCATATGCAAGAAAATCAAAATCAAATTATTTAATAAGGTAAATAAATTACCCCAATATGGGTACCAATCGAAATGGTTTTTAATAAACTTTATTTTTAAAGAAGTGTTGTGCTTAAAATACTATGCAACAATTAAAATATTTTTGAGGTGCTTGAAAAGAGTGGCCACCTGTCTAAAAAGTTAAACTCAAATTATACTGCACTATGGGTATAAGATTATGAGGAAATAAGAGATCAGGGACTATTCTTCCGAGTTGTGAAGACTTTTTTTAAACGTTTTTAAATATTTTTTTAAAACACTAAATAAACTTTTTTTAATTGTACAATTTCACTTTGAAGTCACTTAAATGCGGACGTTTCTTTGGCACAACCTTTGAACTATAATACAAGTTTTAATTGGTAAATATTCTGTTAACCGTCACTCTTTCTTTCCCTTTTTCACTTTTGAAAAGCAGCAAATAGATTACGAGATACACGCATTTGAAAGTGGCACAAAATCGGGGTACACATTTTTCGTTTACAGAAAATTTCGAAACTACCTGTTTGAGGGTTACCAAATCAACGATAAGTTAATTTATCTAAAAACAGAGTATACAGTTTTTTACTCTGAAGTATTCTCTGTAAGATAAGACAAAAACAAATAAATTTCAAGCAAGTCAAGAAATTGACTTTTGGCCACAAAATAGGCTCAAATTTCCCCTAGTGCACTGTGTGACAGCCGAAACCAGCCCGGGCTTTGTTAACATTTTCAGAAAGTATACCCATCCAGTAATAAAACACTCGGTGGATTTGCAAAAGTTAGCTCGTATTTTTATTTCATGGCCTACTAAAGTTTTCATGTCTCGTCCTAAGTAGTTTTCAATAAAGTCGAAAAAATAGTTAAAATAAATGTCTGAGTGAAATTAAAGGTTAAGACATATATGTATAATAAAATTTAATGGGAAATATTTTCGTAGAACATTTTAACCCATTGGCTCCCGCCTAAAGGGTCATTTTGACCCTTACTTCAAGAAATCCCGCGAAAAGCAAATTTGGAAAATCGTTAGAGGATTGATATATTCTAGAAAATTATTCTTTGGAAAATTTTACTAGGTGTCTTCTCAGGCAAAAGCTTCATGCCACCAACGTAAAAGCCTCTAAACATTTAAATAAAAAAATAACAAAAAAACTAGTTTTTTACAAAAAAAAAATTTAAATTTAAGTTTAGAATAACAGTTCCTTCTTGGCACAGATTTTTTGCATCTCTAAGACAAATGGAGTGCCACACACAGTGATGGCAAATTTAGTCAGAAAGAAGAAAATTGAAGAGTTGATTTTTTGGAAATAAAGATGAAATTCGATTTTTACTACAAAAAATCGATTCTATCCGAATTTTAGCAACACAAAGTTCGATTTCAAAAATTCGCCATTTTGGAGCTAAAATTGGACTAAAATTCCAATATAGAAGCTTCGAATATCGAATTTACCCATCCATAGTTTCTGATGAGTGGTCATTTCATTGTCAGGCAATTTGAAATTTATATTATAAAACGGCCCTTAATATAATATAACCTTATCTCATATCTTTGTTTTTTTTTGTTTACCTTTTTACGGATTGATAGCTATTTGATAGGTTTTGAATAAATGTGGATTTTGAAATCGTTATGGACAATGTATGTATGTATGTTTTAAAAATTACTTACAGTAAAAGTTTAGTCAGATCCCCGAGTATTTTGTTTCTTTATAAAAATTAAGTAAAAGATGTTATTTGACAAAATATATGAATCGATCTTGGGAGATCGATCTACTTTTTGACGATTTCCTCCTGCATCGATTACTTTTAGTTCGATTCGAATCGATTCAAAATTCGATTTTTTTTTTTTGGTTCGATCTGGCATCTTTAATAGGAATAATGCCCTTGTTATAATGCACGGGGCGAATCCTAACAAATTGTTGCGAATTCGTAAGGATGTATGGATTTTAGATTCCTCCCTTTTACATTCATCCCAATTCTGAATACTCCCAGGGAGTTTGTTCTCCGGGAATTTGTTTTTCCCGAGAAAGAAACCCTCCAATAATTAACTCCCAGGAAGTAGCATTTTCCCCGAAAATTTGGAAGGAGAAAATTCAAACTTCGCAAGAGCTGTTTGACACTTTTTTGACAGCTCACCTCCGCCATTTAATATAAAAAAATCCGCAGGGAATTTTTATTCATGATAGGAGGAAAGGGAAAAGAGAGAAAACTCCCAGGGAGTTCCTGTTCAGAATCGGCCTGATAACCTTGCATTACCTTATGACCATTTGTATTAATTTCTTATATAATAGATAATTAAGTGACAGTTCACTCCGTCCCGTTACTTCCACTATAACCGGGTCCTTATTCTTCTCTAATTTTAAGGTGAAACCGCCCAACTTGGAGCTGTGTTTGATTTAGAGTACAGTAATTTTTATACATAAAAAACTTGCAAATTTGTAGGCACAGAATAAATTTTGTCCACAAAAAAATATTCATATTACAAAACTGGCCAAAATTAGTTCTAGCCGCCCAACCGCCCAAAGCAAATCATTCCGACCAGATTTGGCCGGACACGTCCAAGTTTGGCAACGCTGTTTGTAGGCTTTCATCAATTGTATTTGTAGGCATTCATCTGTTTAGTCGCTGTAAAACATTGGTTCTGGTGGTTGATTTAACGGTGGTAATTTAACTCTGATCCTTGGTGTCTCCGAATCACTTCACTTGACGATTTTTACCAATAACTCGACTCTAACGCCACCCTGCCATTAACATATATCTCGAATATGAGCTACATCGGATCATAAATATGATTTTTAGTAATAATTCGACAGGGATCAACTCAAACACAAAATTTCATTAAAATCGTTTCAGTCGTTTAGGAGGAGTTTACTCACCAAATAATTATTTATGTGTTACCAGAGTCATAGGTAAATGTTTCAGTATGTTTGGAAGACGCCATGTCTCCTTTTCCAATAGCGCCACTTTTCTTCATGAGTACGGGATTAATTTAAAATATATCCATACCAAGATCCAGGACTATACCACAAATACTAGTAAAGAAATGCGGTATGAAAAATTCGATTTGTATGGGAGATGCCACGCTCCCTTGATATATCGAATTATTATCAGCCTGTAACCATCATTGGGAAGTCTGCAGTAGGTGTCCAAAGTTTCAAAATAATCGGTAAGGCCTTCTCCACTTGGAGTTTTCGAACACAGAGGATGTCCTCATCTCCCTCTGTTACCAGCAAAGCTAGAGCGTTTCTGCCCATTCGTACGACATGACCAAACCAGCGTAGCAGCTGTATTTTCTCCTTCTAAAGTACGTCTCACAAAAGACGTTCTGGAAGTTATTCTTTGGGTAGCGAAAGCAGAAGCTTTCAATTTGTGCCACTTCATGACTTTAGGAAAAGCCCTTTGGAAGATATTTTAGCTGCTGGGATTATCTACCGAATAGTATGTATGATCCCTCAGCCGTTCACCGGTTCAGGAACTTGCACTTTGTTTGGTATTTTCCTCAAGATAAAAGAGTAAACTTTAATATAACACGCTAATAAGAGAGAACGTAGTGTCCTCATATATAGTTCAATATGTTAGAAAAAACGTTTCGTTATCGATTTGCGATTACTTATAATAGAAAGCTTAACCATTTTTTCATAGCAAAAATCTGTCACAAATTAAATAAGTGTCCTCATTGATCTTCATTAAAAAACCAGGACAATTTAAGTGTGGGCCTGGACGCCGGGACATTTGCCTTAAACCAGGAAAAATCATGAAAAACCAAGCCGTCTGGCAGCCCTACCATAGCTGAAAAGGGGTGGCATTGCAAAAAAACGTAGAAAAAAAGGTGTTTTCTTAACAGCGGTCACCCCTCGGTAGGCAATGGCAAACCTCCGAGTGTATTTCTGCCATGAAAAACTAGCTTCTCAAAAAAATACAACCGCCGTTCGGGGTCTGCGTAAAACTGTAGGTCCCTCCCCTTTGTGTGCCAACATCAAGGCGCACGCCACAAATCGGAGAAGAAGCTCGGCCAATTACTAACTTACTTAAACCTCTCATTATAAGTTAAAACAATAATCCGGAAGAGCCCGGAAGTACAATAAAATCGTTTTTAAATGTAAAATTATGTTATACAACATAAAAATATGTATATTCAAACAATTTAAAACGATGTTTTCAACGGTAGTACTTAGAACAAAATCTTATCAATAAAAGACAGGGTGAAATATATCAAATGTATGCCTTCTTACCTGTTTTATCCACGTCCCTAACAATATTTTTAAACGAGTCTCTGATCAAAAAATATTTACTTAACCCTCTTACAATCTCACCAGAGAACTAAAATTAATTTATGGCAGCGTTAGAATACTCTGAAAGTCATGCCAGATAAAATTTTGTTACTTTGCGTGGCATTAATAACTTTAACAACAAAGTGCAAGACGAAAAGGTATGCCACAATGAACGCCAAGGAAACAATTTTGTACTGCTTGTTTACTCGTGAAAATTGCTGTGGATTTTATATAATTAGTTTTAATGTAATTAAATTTTTTTATTTCTGCATGAAACCTCGAATTTGAACAAACCAAAACAAATTAAACCACCTCATGGTCAACACGTGCAAAAAGAAGGGAGTTTCGCGCTGCAGCTAAGACGATTTATGTGGCATGCTTCGTGCATTTTCATACACTTTATCTTATCGGTCAATGCGAACCTGTCACGCAAAGCGTGCCTTAATACCGGTCAACGGTGAACGTTCACTTTACAAGTTAGAAAGGTGAGAGCGACTGGGAAATGCACTTCGGAATTTTCTCCATCTAATGTAACTACTTTTTTAATTCTTAAAATTTTGCAAAATTCACTTATGGCCACCTAGATAGCTCAAATACCCCTATGTGCGGTCGCAAAGTCAAGGCCTTACAGAGCTCAAAAGCTTCAGAAATTGATAATGTGAACAACAAATACCCTTCCGGTTATGTACACGCACTTATAATTTTTGTTTTATGTACATTAATACGACGGTGTCGTGTGCGCGCTAACGCTCGGTAGGTCCAGGGTTCGACCCCTCTGTAGGCAGTGGCAAACCTCCGAGTATATTTCTGATATCCAAAAGGCTTCTCATTAAAACCATTTGCCGTTAGGAGAAGAGATTAAAACTTTTAAGGCGCATTCCCCCGAATTCCTAAAAAATATCCCCTATTTTCTATGGCATTCCCCCAAAATAACTTTTACTACTTTATTCACATTTTTATTTAAAAAAAAAACAAGAAATATCAATAATTATAATGAGATAATAAGGACAATATTTTTTAATAATATATAAAACTATTATTTCTGAGTATATTCCGTAAATCATATCTATAATACATGTATATCAGGCAGGATTATTCCTTAGAATACAATATTTCTTGATAAACTTTTGTAATTTTCTACAAATCGCACTAAAAACAAAAGAGGTTTTATTTTTAAATAGTTGTTTTGTAAGTAAAATTGCCTCCAAAGTTCCAATGCCAAGGCTATTTCTGATTGCAGATTTTCCTTATATAACACAGTAGGGAGGCAAAAATATCACAGCTAAACGGCCAAATACGTAAACTTAATTTTGGCCTCTAGATTAGGATGGCGTTTTCAGAAAATCCGTATCACGTCAAAATTTTGAGATATTTAGGGGGGGAGTTTTAGAGTTCTGAAAGTGAATTTTTCGTCATTTAAAACACTGCTCAGGTTTAGAATTTTTTTCTGGGCAAAGGTTTTGAAACCTGATCTTACTTAATTGGGATCTTTTAAATTCAATGGCGTCCTCCGTCTGATTAAATTCTAGGTTTTTTGTTAATAATTACCTCAGTTTTAAGGTTATTTTCCTGAAATTGCACGTGACTGTATTTTGATATTACCTTAGCTATTTGTTAAAATCATGGAAATCGGTTCACTATAACATATAGCTCCCATACAACTGATTGTTCAGATATGTGGTTTTGCGTTACAACTCATATTTTATTTCGTAATATTTTTTTATAATATTAGTTTATATACATTTGGACCTAAATTTGGGTTCTCTTCAATCAAGTTTTGGCATGTTTTGATTTTTTTTAATATCCTTTGCCTCCTGCGATCGACCAGCAAAAGTCCGCCAACATTGAATTCAATCGTTGTCCAGCGAATCGGTCCTCAAAACACATAAAAGATTGGTCAAATCTCTCTCCTACCTCGTCGGGTTCTGTTGAAAGCTGTTGCTCGTAAAAGTCAAAGTGACTGTGTAGCATGTGGATTTTAAGCGACATGTCCACATTAAAGGCGTCAAAGGATTCCATCAAGTTCGCAACAAAAATGGCATATTCCGGTGAACGATTTTTACACAGAACGTGTTTAATTAAAGCCCGAACTGCATCCCATGCAACGGCTGCTGTGCCATCAAGAATTTCCAAGAAGCCTTGATCCTTCATTATTCTTCTGATGTCCGGCCCATTAACCCTCTAGTAGGCTGAACCGCCTCCAGACGGTCGGGACTAAACACCTTTTTAGTGCACCTATAATAATTTTTTTCTACATTCGTAAAGCACGATCTTTAGACAAAAATCGTACCCTTACGGAGAAGTAAATTTGAATCCGTTATGTCAATCCGTTTTATTTTAATCGGCAGTTGAATTACAGATTGTGAAAGACACGGTTAAAATTAATTATTTCTTGCTATTTAGTAATTTCGTAATTAAAGAAATTTTTTCTTTTGAAAAATTGTTTGATATAAAAAAATTCGGTGGATTTCGTAGTTAAAAGCACCGTATTTTGATATAAGTTTCATAATTATGTCACCATTCGAAATGGAGAAAATTTCTTTCGAACACAGACCGTCTACAGACCGGCTTGCCGACATATAAAAACCCAGTTTGCACTTTTGACCGTCTGCAGACGGGATTGCCGGTTCATAGGTCAACATTGTGTAAGAGAAAGCTGAAAATATGTCAAAGTATATCGGCGAGCCCGTCTCCATCATTTTTAGATTTCTCGTACTAAAATCACCCATTCCTGAATTTTTCAACTCATAAAAAAATTGGCCTACTAGAGGGTTAAGCCTGAAATAAAAGTTATAGGGTTCTTAAAGTAAGAGAGAGTTATAATAAAATATATGAGCGAAAATGTCTCAAATAGGCCACCCAAAATTGGATGGTCAAGATATTTTCGCACAAATCACTTTATTCGGTTTACAACCACTTGAGAGATTTTCACTCTACATATACAATAAAAAAAACTACCTTCGCGGAGTTTTTCAACGGTAAGTTTTGGAAAGGCATTATTTTTCAAATATAGGAATACAGTTTCGTTGACTCTAACCAACTGTTTGATGTAATTCTTAACAACACCAAGTTTGATATGTGTGTTATTCCGTTTAAGTGCAGTACAAGACTGTTTTGTTTATTTC
>NW_023458559.1:16422751-16449833 GCF_013731165.1 Rhagoletis pomonella | reverse complement strand
TGTACCAAACTCGTTATGGTTATTGTGCTTGCCACATAAAAGTAAACCATTGAAAATTGTTGAAATCGGACTAAAATTACGGCCGCTTTTCATATAACGGTAAATTTCAGAAATGCTTGAAATTTCAATATTTTGAAATTTAAGGACGCTAGTTTACTTAAAATTTATACACGCCGGCTTATCATGTAGCGGTAGCCTTCGGAAAGGTGGAAAACATATATTTAATACTTGCGCCGGGTATTTAATGTTCGGCTCCGCCCGAACTTAGACTTTCTTACTTGTTTTTTATTTCTTTATGGCTAAAAAGTTGGTATTCTACATCACGGCTACTTCGGAATATTTCGGAATGAGAAAAAGTAATAAAACAAATGTCAAATTAAACTCTGAGTTTATTAAACACCCCAATGGGTTCACTTGACAGTTGTTTATAAACTTAAGACGTTAAAGTCTTCACTTAATAGATGTTTTGCTAAGTTACATTTAACCCAGTAAAGTCTTAATTATCCCATAAACTGAGTGAGCACCTTAAATAATTTTGACGGCCCTAAAAATCCCCTAAATATCACCTAATTCCTCAGCAATATATATCCGTGTTCGACCAAAGTTTAAAAAGTTGGTCGGCTACCGTGACGTCAAGCGATTTTTCAATGTTTACTTCGCAATGTTTTTAAAGCACAAAAAAATAAGCCCAAGTAAGCAGTAAAAAGTTTCTCACTGAATAGATGTTTTGCTAAGTTAAATTTAACCTAGCAAAGTCTTAATTATCCCGGAAACTGAGTGAGCACCTTAAATAATTTTGACGGCCCTAAAAAGCCCCCAAATATCACCTAATTCTTCAGCACCGCGACGTCAAGCGATTTTTGAATGTTTACTGGGAAATATTTTTAGCGATTTTTCAATGTTCAACGGGCAATATTTGCAAAGCACATAAAAAGCCCAAAGTAATAAACCCAGATAAGCAGTAAAAAGTCTTCACTGGATGGATGTTCTGCTAAGTTACAGTCAACCCAGCAAAGTCTTAATTATCTCGGAAACTGGATGAGCTCCTATAATTATTTTGGTGACTCTAAAAAGCCCCAAAATAGCGCGTAATTTCTCAATAATATTTATCTGTGTTCGACCAAAGTTTAAGAAGTGGGCCAGATAGCGTATTGTGAAAGCACATAAAACGCCCAAAAAAATAAGCCCAGATAAGAAGTAAAAAGACTTCATTGAATGAATGTTTTGCTAAGTTACGGTTAACTTAGCAAAGTCTTAATTATTTACCAAATGGTTGGAGCCCAAAAAAAAACGAAAAGTGGCCGAAAATAGCACACAATGAGCACAATAATACGAAGAAATTTTTTCTTCATTTTTTCATTTCAGTGCTGCTAACTTGATTGAGCTCGCTCTAATTGAAATATTCACGATTGTAATCATATTATTATGTATGAAGATATTTGGTGGTACAAATGTAGCACTACTTTGTCTATAAGGACTATGGGTTTCCAGAGCCTAAAAAAGAGCCCCTTTATTATTAAAATGGTTTTATTAAACGAACTTCATGAAATTTCATGATCGTAAGTACTTTGGTTCTCGAGATATTTACATTTTTGTTGCTTGGTGGTACATTTGTAACACCTCTTTGTGTATAAGAGTTAATGAACTGTTTAAGGGGCTGGCCTTTCTTCAACCTTTTTTGCGGCCCTTTAACTTTTTTTAGCTTTTTTATTTGTCCGATCTAGCTTTTATATTTTTGAAGTCCTGACAATACTGCATACGAGCACAAAATGTTAGGGGTATTCTCTGAGTCTTGCAAAGCCCTTGCATGGTGCACAGATTGCACGTAAAAACCGGTTTTCGTATGAGACAGCTTTGCAAACCGCGCAATCCAGGCAACGGGAGAATACCCCTATTTTGCTTGCATATGCACAAAATAAACCACACAGATGTTTCCGCAAGTACCAACTTTTACAAATGGGAATCGAATAAGAATCTTATTTGTACTAATTTGTATTTGCGCAAATATTTGTGTGGTGCATTTTGCGCAATAGTCTTCTGTTCTCTTTTAATTGCAAGTTAAATTATTTTAATATCTGTTGCAAAATTTTACACAGACAAGACTGAAGAGTAGAATATAAATCAAAAAAAAAAAACTTTTTAATATACCACGCTTTTAAAATGGACTGAAAAGTAGAAAATTCTATTTCTCAGTCACATAGAATTTGTTTTGATAACTTTTGATTTTGAATTTATCTGTGTTGTTAGTGGATATGAAACTACTATAAATACTGGTAGGTAATCCACCAAAAACTAAAAATCTAAAAAAATTAACATAGCGCACTTTGCAAATGGACTACTCATATAAGAAATTAATTTGTAATGAAAAATAAAAATCTTTAAAATCACAAAACGTAATTGTAGCTATGTGGCCACACAAAAATATATATAAACAAGTAAGAAAGTCTAAGTTCGGGCGGAACCAAACATTAAATACCCGGCGCACGTATTAAATATATGTTTTTCACCTTACCGAAAGCTACCGCTACATGGTAAGCCGGGGCGTATCAATTTTGAGTAAATTAGAGTCCTTAGATTTCGAAATTTTGAAGTTTCAAGCAGTTTTGAAATTTACCGTTATATGAAAAGCGGCCTCAATTTTAGTCCGCTTTCAATAATTTTCAACGTTTTGCTTTTATGTGGCAAGCACAATAACCTTACCGAGTTTGGTACAAATTGGTAGAACGGTTACCGAGATACATATATGTGATCATAAGTGGGCGGTGCCACGCCCATTTTCCAAAATTGTATTACAAACGTATTTATTGGTTAAGAATTGTTGCAAGCGTCAATTTCGAATAAATTAGCTTTAATATTTACTGATTTATCGAAGATTTTGTATTTCTCTAAATTACCGTTATATGGGACGTGGGCGTGGTTATTGTCCGATTTTAGTATGTTGTGCGAAGGCCAACAACTGTGCCAAGTTTGGAAGAAATTGGTGCAGCGGTTACCAAGATATACACATGTAACCATAAGTGGGCGTGGCTACGCCCATTTTCCGAAAATTTATAATATTCTTAGTTTTCGTCTAAAGCTTATTTTAAATATCAATTTTGAGTGAATAATCTTTAGTAGTTACTAAAATATCGCAGTTTTCTTATTTCTGAAAATTACCGTTATATGGGATGTGGGCGTGGTTATTGTCCGATTTTAAAAATTTTCGGCCATTTAGTATGTTGTGCGAAGGCCAACAACTGTGCCAAGTTTGGAAGAAATTGGTGCAGCGGTTACCAAGATATACACATGTTACCATAAGTGGGCGTGGCTACGCCCATTTTTCAAAAATTTATAATATTCTTATTTCTCGTCTGAAAATTATTGTAAATATCAATTTTGAGTGAATTATCTCCAGTAATTACTAAAATATCGCAGTTTTCGTATTTCTGGAAATTACCGTTATATGGGAAGTGGGCGTGGTTACATTCCGATTTCGCCCATTTTCAATACCAACCTACCTTGGATTAACGAAAACCTACATACCAAATTTTGTTGAGATATCTCAATTTTTGCTCGAGTTATCGTGTACACGGACGGACGGACAGACGGACAGACGGACGGACAGACAGACATGGCTTAATCGATTTCTCTATTCATTCTGAGCATTTATGTATACATTTGTCTATATCTATCTCGATTCGTTTTGGCTGTTACAAACAACCGTTATGTGAACAAAATTAATATACCCTTGTGCACAAGTGCGCTCGGGTATAAAAATTACACAGTGCATCAAATTTCAAAAAGTTGGAGGTGATGTGAATCGGACCAACAGCATTTGATTAAGCTGGTCAAATAATGAAAACGTACCAAAGGATTTGAAATGGTTGGTTACCATTTCTTTTTTATCTCACTTCGTCATTTCGTATTTTATTAAGGGTGTAATTTCTTAACGCTGTACCTCATTAGATAATTTTATTATTATTATTATTAAGTACCTACACATTAGTGCATTAGGGCCGTTTTCTCATCTAACCTTTAGATTACCGGCCACTTTATCGTCTCGATATACGAGTTTTCGTTTTCTCATCAGCGCATTAATTTCTCGAATCGATAAATTGTTGCTCACCCGATGCAACCTTTAAAAATTTGTACCCAACTTTAAATTTTGGTTTAGTTTTGGTTCATGAGTCAGATATATTAGATATTTCTACCAAGGTTTTGGTTTTTGCTAACAGTTGCTCTTGCCTTATTTTTGCTTATGTTGCATTGCCAACCTCTGAAATTTTATGACGAATGTAGTGAAGTTTCACTCTCGGAAATGTAGTGAAGTTTCACTCTACGGAATAACAAATTTATTTTTACCGGTAAGATAAGAAAACCAAAACACTTTAAAGTGAGGAACAATTTATCTGCCCTGTTAGTAAAGGCAACTATTCTGCTTACATTAGAAAACGGCCCTTAAGATGAGATCTTTTTTACACAATAAAACAAATGAATACATGAATATAATTGCATATTAAAATACATGCATAAAAGAAAAGTTAGCAAAAGCAATCTTACTTAGGGCCGTTTTCTCATCTAACCTTTAGTTTACCGGCCACTTTATCGTCTCGATATACGAGTTTTCGTTTTCTCATAAGAGCATTAATTTCTCGAATCGATAAACTGTTGCTCACCCGACGCAACCTTTAAAATTTGTACCCAACTTTAAATTTCGGTTCGGTTTTGGTTCTTGAGCCAGATATATTAGATATTTCAACCATGGTTTTGGTTTTTGCTAACACTTGCTCCTGCTCTATATTTGCTTATGTTGCATTGCCAACCTTTGAAATTTTATGACGAATGTAGTGAAGTTTCACTCTCGGAAATGTAGTGAAGTTTCACTCTACGGAATAACAAATTTATTTTTACCGGAAAGGTAAGAAAACGAAAACACTTTAAATTGAGGAACAATTTATCTGCCCTGTTAGTAAAGGCAACTTTACTGCTTACATTAGAAAACGGCCCTTAAGATAGTAAGATAGAAAAATAAAACAGAAGTAAAAGTAAAAATAAAATTACGTATTGAAAGATTAAGGGCCGTTTTCTCATCTAACCTTTAGTTTACCGGCCACTTTATAGTCCCGATATACGAGTTTTCGTTTTCTCAGCAGCGCATTAATTTCTCGAATCGATAAACTGTTGCTCACCTGATGCAACCTTTAAAATTTGTACCCAACTTTAAATTTTGGTTTGATTTTGGTTCATGAGCCAGCTATATTAGATATTTCAACCAGGGTTTTGGTTTTTGCTAACAGTTGCTCTTGCTCTATATTTGCTTATGTTGCATTGCCAACATTTGAAATTTTATGACGAATGTAGTGAAGTTTTACTCTCGGAAATGTAGTGAAGTTTCACTCTACGGAATAACAAATTTATTTTTACCGGCAAGGTAAGAAAACGAAAACACTTCAAATTAAGGAACAATTTATCTGCCCTGTTAGTAAAGGCAAATTTACTGCTTACGTTAGAAAACGGCCCTAATTACGAGTACGTTTATAACCACTATTTATTATCGCAATTGTTTGAGAAAAACCTAAATATGAGGTATTTGAAATTACCCTTGTGTAAGGAGTTCTTTAATGACAATAGGAGGGAGTTCCATAGACTTACCGCCGGAATAGTTTTTCTTTTGCTATGTATGCTACCGCATAAGGGTCTGATTAAGCAAACTTCGCATAACTTCGCACAACCATTTGTACCAGTGCACTAAAAGTGTAACTTAAGAAAATGTGAAGCAAAATCTAAACTCAACAGATCGCTAAGTTTTTAAAAGTGCTGCTAATTTCTGGGTAATGGAATACATACAAAGTACATACGAAATTACAGTTTGAAGTTTATGCGAAGTTGTGCGAAGTATGCATAATCAGACCATAACTTTTGACCACGTGAACCGATTTCCATAATTCTTTTTTTTTATCCGAAAGATGGTACCTCAAGGGACGTCCCACAATTTGAAATTTACTTGTTTAATATAAAGTTCTATAAACACAAGATCCGCTCACCTTTTAAAAGTAATAAAAAATATTAAAAAAGAGTTTTAGAGTTCATTTTCCTCGATTTCTGGTTTCACCGTCCATCTGTTGACAAAACCAAATATAGTAAAATTGCGTTTTTAGTTTTTCCCTCTGACGTCAGGATTTTTTTTTAAATAACTTTGAGTTTATATAGAGGGACAAAATTTTTTTTAATTTATTTTTTATTTTTTGTGTATATAAATAGAAAATTTTTGGGTTTAAGAAAGAATAAGTTCTCTGGTATCCTTTGAAATGATACCAATTTTTTAAAATTGGTTTGTAATTTTTTTGTTCAAAATATTTTTTTTTTAAAAAAAGGTATTTCTTGCTTTTAGGTGTAGTATTTTTTCTAAAATTTTTTTACACGAAGTATACAAATATGCATACCAGAACAAAGGGAGTTTGATTGCGTTTACAACGATATTAATCTTTTAAAAATGGGTTAGTAATTTTTTTGTTTAAAATATTTATTATTCAACAATTTTTTTAATTGAGCTCGAGGCCGTTTTTTTAATGAAAACTTATATATAAAATATTTTTTTTTTATAAAAAAGGTATTTCTTGCTTTTAGGTGTAGTATTTTTTCTAAAATTTTTACATACGAAGCATACAAATATGCATAAGAGAAGAAAGGGGGTTTAATCACGTTTACAACGATACCAATTTTTTGAAAATCATTTCTAGACTGTTTGGAATTTAATTTTAGTAATTTTTTTTTGTTAATTTTTTTTATAAAAATGTATACTTTTTCGTTTTAAGTGTTTTTTCTCAAATTGTTATATACAAGGTATACAAATACGCATATCAGAAGGTTTGATTACGTTTACAACGATATCAATATTTTAAAAATCGGTTAGTAATTTTTTTTGTTTAAAATATAATATAATAAAATATATATATAATAAAAATTGTAGAAGTGATAGCTATTTCGGAAATCACCACATTTCCTCATCAGACTTCTTTCAGTAGGATTCGAACCGACGATCCTACTGACTCAGCCAGTTGCCTACCAGTGTTGCCAGAACTTTTTGGGCCGACCGGCTAGATTGGCAAAAAAAGCGGCTAAAAACGGCTAAAATGTTTTAGTGAAATTTCACATAGACTCTGGCAAAAAATTCACATGCTTTATTTAAATAAATCGCAAGAAACGAAAGACTAGTTAACACCATTAATTTATATCGTGTATATTCCTCATCATCAAATGAATCACTATTGTATATATCACCTGAATTCATTAATTTTAAGAGATTGTCATCTACAGTAAAATTATGGCAGCATTTTTTTCACGTTTTAAACCGTATCTTATATATAAAATAGCGTTTAACGTTTTAACGCACATTGGATTTCTTTGCTTAGTTTTTATTATATTCATTGAACTAAATATTCGCTCTACTTCTGCATTACTTATAGGCAAAACAAGAAAACTAAAAACTAGGTTGGAAAGGTCAGCAAAAGGGTTTTCTCCTAGGGCATTTCGAAATTGATAAACTTCGGCCCAAAATTTTACAGTTGAGTCTAAATTACTCCAGGTATGTAACGTTAACCGTTGCCATTGCATCTCTATGGATGTTATTTCGTCGGCATTATATTTGTGTTTTTGTTGCTGTAGTTGAACAAATACTTTTGGTTTAATTACTCTTAATGCATTTCCAACCGAAAAAAGTCAATTTTTTTTAGTGTGGCAATATTTGTAGGGAGGCGTTGGGGTAATTCCTTTATTAAAGTGATAATAAAATAGCGACCATTTTCTCGAATTTTTTTCTCGGTTTCGTGGTCAAAAGCGTTTGTGCTTACTTTTGTTTTTAAATACTCTTCAAAACTGTGATAAAACTGAGGAAATGGAGCAAGGTATGGTTCCAACGGGGAGCATATAGGTTCAAATGTGTCCGCGCTAATAACCACTAGGGAGCATAGATGCGAAAGTAGAACATTGAGTTCATTAAAAATCTTCATTGGGTCTGCATTATTGCTTTCGAACAACTTGTTTACTTTTTGCACCTGAAAATTAGGCAAATAGTAAAATCGGCTAAAAACGGCTAACTTTTTTTTACAAACCGGCTAACAAATCGGCTGCCGGCTAGATCGAATTTTCTCCGGCTAGTTGCTATCAAAACCGGCTAAATCTAGCCGGAAAACGGCAAAAATGGCAACGCTGTTGCCTACGTCTGATGAGGAAATGTGGTGATTTCCGAAATAGCTAACACTTCTACATTTCTTCAAATTATTGTTGCTTTTCCACAAAAAGTTTTCATTACAAAACGGCCTCGAGCTCAATAAGAAAATTGTGAATATAACTGTTATAATGCCATAGAATAACAAAAACAAATAAAATATTTTTTTTTTTATAAAAAATGATATTCTTTCCTTTTAAATGCTTTTTTTCTCAAATTTTTACATACGAAACATACAAATATGCATAAAAGAAGAAACGATACCAATTTTTTGAAAATCATTTCTAGACTGTTTGGAATTTAAAGTTTTAATATAAGTTTACACAAAAAAAGTTATATACCATTTAAATAAGACCAAAAGGCGGACTACGTCTGTATTTTTAGTATTTTTTAGTTATTTATATATAATAATTAAAAATAATTGTTTACCAAAGGCCCTGTTTCGAACTTCGAAGGCCCATATCTCGATTTCGGAGGCTAACTTCGAAAAACGGAGAAATTTATGGCTCAATCTCTTAAAAAAATTGGTTTGGTCAAATACCCAGCCGATGCTGTACAGTGTAATGATTCCAGTATCTTCATTTATGTATTTTGTAACTATCAATATCTTATAAAGAGATGTGTAATTAATTAGAAGGACGAAATTCGAGGATGTGGTAGTTTACATATAAGTCCTTGACATATATTTCTTTCAGAAATAAATATTGGAAATTTCTAAGGATATTCAAGGATAAAATCTTAAAAGGACATTTTCAACACTTATTCGTCCTGGTGCACCAAAAAATTATTATTTTTTAATTCTACAGAATTTTTCCTTATAATTTGTACCCATATTGTTACTTTGCAATGCAACAAATCTTTTAAATAATTCTTTTATTCAATCATATCCTAGAAATTTAAAAGTCCTTTTAAAAAATCCTGACGTAAGAGAGAAAACTAAAAACGCAGTTATACTATATTTGGCTAATTATTTTTTAAATAAATTAATTTTTATGTGTGTTTTAAAAATTTTTGGTTTTTGTCGCACGGTGTTTTCAATGGAGATGGTGACTTTCCACGATTGCCGCATTTTTTAACCGACTTCCAAAAAAGGAGGAGGTTATCAGTTCGTCGGAATATATATTTTTTTTTTATGTATGTTACCGCATAACCACGTTGGACCACGTCAACCGATTTCGGTAATTTTGCATCGGAAAGGTAGTGTCTCAGAGGTGGTCCCATACTAATCTGGTTAAGATCCGATCTGTGGATCATGAGATATATATATATATATTATATTTTTTTTTATATGAGAGTTGAAGTCGGTTTTTTTTTGCTAAAAATTACTTGTTATTCATACGAATCGTTGCAAAAGTTCTGTTTTTTATTTTGTGTTTCTAGCAGTAGACGGAATTTCGCAACGTTCCGACTAAATAATAAAAGATTTTCCGTACTTTCAAAGGCAGTTAAAAAATGCGTATAATTTTCGTCACGAAATTGATATCATAAATTTTGTGTTTCTAGTTCAGCTTTCGTCACTCGAAAATTTTACCTCAAAGAGGTAATCTCAATTATTTTGGGGTAGCAAATTTAAAATCGACGAAAATAAAAACAATAATCTAAATGTTTTATTTTTCTCAAATAAATTAGCAAAAATATTATCTAAATCTAAATTATGTATTCTAATCGATGTGTCCATTGAAACATATAATTTTTCGAATACCGAATAAAGCGAAAAAGAATGATCATATCCTTTGTATTGGAAAAAAATAAAAAAGAAACTATGAGGCATGATAAAAACTTATCAACTTGGTATCAACTTTGGATACAATAAACAACTGTATTCGTCCGATTGTCTCGTAGTTTATTTTTGTTAAGATTTCTACCGGGTGTGGGGCGCACAATGTGCTTTTCTTACGGTGTACGGTGTGGCGCTCGTGCTATTAAACTAATGCTTTTTTCTCAAGTAGTTTTGCTCAGTGGCAATTTATACATATATGTGTATATGTATGTAAGTAGTAGCGGCACATTGGGTGAACTAAATGCATTCCTACATACATATTTATGTACAACTGTAGGTAATATAGTACGCGTCTTCCCAGGTAGGTTAAGTGCGGGTGATAAACCCATGTAGCATAGCTACATACTGTGTACATACCTGCAATTAAATGGGGAAAACAATGTGACTTTAAAAAACTCTAAAAAACACACAAATTGTGGTTCCCAAGACATGTACGAAGTGATTAGCACAGCTGCATCCTTCAACTTGTCAACTCGCGGGAAATTCCCCGATTTGCAGGGAATTTCGGTTTAAGAGGCAATCGGGGAATGGGCACTTTTTTCAGGGAACTGGGTATGTTATTTTTATATCTTAAAGTAACCAAATTAGACGGATATGTTAATTTTTAACCATTTGACCCTTTTTGGAGCGACATTTTTCCAATTCGGATCGCAATATCTTCACAACAAGAGTTTTCCCAGATATAAGCTGTATACCAGCTGAAAGCTAAGGTTTTGGGCTAGATTTGTGGAAACGTAGAATAAAATCGACTGACCAGTTTTTGAGAAAATACCCGAAATGTATATTTTCAGCAGCCCGATTTTTAGTTTTCAGGCGGTAACGTTATGAGATATTTATATTTTATAAACGCAAAAGATAGCGCTATATAGCTTGTTTGAAGACCCTTCTACTGATATCCACATCAATGACATGAACTTAGTAAGGCGGCCTCAGAGGTAGTTTAAAAAATTTTCTTTTTTCGAATTTCAGGCAGCAGCCATGCCCACAAAGGCATACGATTCAAAACATCCTGGAACAAAACCGTCTTAGTTTTTTTTGTACTTGAATTCCTGAAAGTTTGAAAAAAATTAAATGAAGGTACGTACAGACGCCACATACATACCAAAGCATCTCGTAGTTAAGGCACGAACCAAAACACATTTCTTCAGCTCTATATCTTTCCAATTAGTAGCCGGAACTTAATATATAAGGTATCGTTTGAAAGGTATTGACCAATAGAATAACACTAAATATGCTGGGTGTACCCACATGCCCCCTTAAACCGGCAAAAGCAAAAAAACATTTTTTGTTTCGCAACACTTTAGCCTTATTTTTAAGGATCCGGTTAATCGTTTATGAAGCTTGAATACATTTTCTGAACACACTCTGCAAGACCTTTCCAACGATATCTCAAACATGCCGATTGGACGTCTGGATAAAAACTTCCAAATCTCGTGTATATATAAGCGAGTCATTTCAGCATGCAACTGTTGCTGCTTTCGTCACTCGCGCGCACTGCCGTGCGCTGTGATATCAGTGGTCAAATCTCTTAGGCTGTAAGGTGTAAAAAACAAAAGTACTTAAGTGAGTATGCAATGCATATCTTTAGGACAATGTTTTCATTCCCAGTTAAACTTTTAAGAGCTCTCAAGAAAAACAAAAAATTCGTATAAAATGATGCACATGAAATGGAAAAGAAATTTTCTTCTATCAAATTTTTTTAAATCAGTTTGCATCTCTCTAGAAAAAATGCTCGTATATTTCTGTGTTCGTATGGAAAAGTAGCTTATGTCGAAAGGCTGGCTTTAGTATAAATCGGCATTCGCAGCATACGATTGCGAATGACTCACTGGCGCTGAGCTGTTGTAGAACTTTTGGCAAATAAACGTGCAAGAAGTAGTTCCGATACTAGCAAGTCAATATTCTTATTAAGTCTCATCAAAAAATTCCTTGCCGTTTAAAGAGTAAAGGGAATGCCGCATTATACTAAAGCCAGCCTTTCGACATAAGCTACTTTTCCATATGAACACAGATTTATTTCTTCAAGAAAATTTACAGCAAAATCAAACAGAAATAATAAAACATATTTCTTGTGATTTTTCTTGAGAGCTGGGCTCTAAACGTTAAGATACAGTTAATATTTGAGGTTATGAGCTTTAGGGGGGCCGGGGTTCGAACCCTAAAACCCACCCCTTGTGTGCGCTAATGTAAGGAACAATTTGCTTATGACCAACTTCCTTTTTGTATCTAACGGTACCTAGGAAGATGTTACTTTTAGACAACGTAGTGTAAAAGATTTTGCTGACAACTTCATTTATGTGATCATCACACCTGAGTTTTGAGTTAATAATGAACCATAGGTTTTTGACTTTTTCGACCACTTTAAGCTGATCTGTACGAATAAGTAAGGTGGGAATCTGAGATGCCGATATCTTATGTATCTTCTGGGCATTAAGAGAAATAAGGTTGTTCGTTAACCATGCAAGAATAGAGTTTAGATCGTCATTAAGTTTATTACAGACATCCTGAATTAATTCAAACCTATGAGAGATATACAGTTGCACATCATAGGCATAAGCATGCAAGCGAACATGGGAGCAGGTGGTGAATATGTTATTTATAAAAATACTAAACAACAGAGTAGCCATGATGGACCCCTGTGGTACACCTGACTACATTTGCAGTGTAGAAAAGTTTATTCCGAATTTTACTTTCTGAAACCTTTCACTCAAATAGCTATTTATAAGATTAACTGTAGTATTTAAAGTAAAGTATTTAACTAGATTTTCGCATAATAAATTGTGGTTAACGGAATCAAAAGCCTTGGAAAAATCGAGTATGCAAAGTAATGTTAGGTGACCTTGATTAAATGGATCGCGTATATCATCTAAAACCTTCGTAACCGCCGTAGAGCAGGAGTACCCAGCTCTGAAACCAGACTGGCGATTGCTGCTTTCCACGAGGAAGGAAAAGATGCAGTTGTCAAGCAATGATTGATTGTATGTGTAAAGCAGCAGAGTATATGAGGTAAAATGAGTTTGACAAACTATATCAGGAGCTCATCGTTCCCGACGGCTTTTGATTTAACACGGTAGACACATCTGGCTACTTCCTCCTCGGTAACAGAACTAAATTGAAGCTTCAAGATAACTAACATCCGGATTTTGGCAGACAAATAGCTACATGAAGCAAAATTATTGAGATCGTTTGGATCAAGTGGACAGGGGGCTTCAGAGAACCACCGCACTTCAAGCTTTTTTAAGTTCGTCCCGAGCTGCTTTGAAGGTAGCGCAGCATTGAGCTTTGAGCTGAAGTAATTTTTTTGGCTAAACGTACAGAAGCAGACACAAAGTTCCGAGCTTGCTTATAAGCATTGCAATTGTCCTCAGTCGGCCGTAGTAGGAAATATTGCGTTTTTTAATCTCGAGTCTAACTTCACGATTAAACCAAGGGCACGAAATTGATTTATAAATACACTGGCGGATAGGTACGTTCTTATTACAGAAGTACAAAATGTTACGTTGTAAAAAATCTAGCTTTTCATTAGCAGTAACCAACAGCCAACAAGAGTTCTAGTGGAACCGACTTAAGTCAGAAAACAAAGTGTCTAGTTTAATAGCATTATAGTCACGGTAATAACATTGGGTTGGTATATCTAAATTGGAATTTAACCTGAAATCGAACGAACAAAAAATTAGATCGTGATCAGATACGAATGACATTTGGTCGAAAAGAAGTGCTGTTGTAGTATGTGGGACAAAAAAAATATCAAGCAGACTAGGACGAGCATTACATGAAAGCGCGTAGGCATACAGGTATCAAATACAGACATACCAACAGAAGCAATTGAATTTAAAAAGTTATTTGACAAGGAGTCAGGTCTAAGGAGGTTAATATTGAAATCTCCACAAACAATGTAGTGGTCATAATCAAGAAGATGCGTAGAATGATCATAGAAAAAAGGCTGCGGGGAGATATTCTTATTATTTGTGCACCTGTCCGAGATCACGACAGTCAGAAATTCAATCTCGGATGTAGTAAAGCAACTAAGGATTTCAATATTGAGGCTGCATTTGCAATACACGGCCACTCCACCACATTTTCTACCTAAGCGGTCATGACGCAATAAATTATAGTTAGAGATGGAATAGCAATAATCAGGAACATCGATATTAAACCAGATCTCTGATACACAAACAACGTCACCAGAAGAATGTTAAAAAATGGTTCTAATACAATCAAGTTTATCAGTATTCAAGCTGCGGGCGTTAAAATGAACGACATTAAAGCCACCATGCTTGCAGAGCACGTTTACTAAGGCTGTTTGATTTAGATTACAAAGTATTAGAGCTGTTGGACCACATATGCACATTAAAAACAAAAAGAAAATAAAATAAATAAATAAATACTTAGAAAAGTGGTTATAAACAAACTATACACTGGTGGGAGAGAAAAAAAAATAAGCAAGTTGAAATTAATCGGTTAACAATAGATGTAAGAAAGGTACATATGTATACATAGGTAAATAAATATGGCTGACTTCCAAAACGTCAATTGCTTTGCATACGTACAAAGTATAATCTTCCATAACGCCGAACTACAAAATATTGACAATGTATACTGTTCCAAAACGCATCTGAAAAGTTATCGAAACGCATCGCTAGAGCAATCATCGCATCAGAAACAAAGTTGATGCTTCGTTTGTTATTGGTTACCATTGGTCTTTTAGAAATGGAAAATTCAGAAAAAATTTTCATTGCTATATTGAATATTTAAAATAAGCAATGTACGTATATGGTTGCAATGTGTCGCAACTCTGCATATAAAAACAGTTTGAATGCCGCAGTATAACAGTTTCCAAACATTGTATTGATACGTTTTGGAAGTCAGCCTATATTGTAAGTTTGGCTTATTAATTTATCCAGCTCACCGCTGTTAGGTACAGCAACAGATGACAAGTCATGCAAGAGACACTTGTGACCAGCTGCATGACATTTCATGCAATGGTCACTTAGGAAAAAATGAACATTTGTATGAAAAAGTCATGAAACACTTCCATATAAACGTCAGCTGATGTCATTTAGGCCATAGCCTAGCAGTGAGTGAAACAAAAGTGACTTATGTAGGACATTCGCTACGGGGTAATTTTATACACAAATATGTATTGTGTGTAAAAATGAATTGTTTTCGTTGTTTTCTTGTTAAAATGTAGATACATATATGTTATTTATTTTTGTATCGGCACTAAAATATTAGGAAAATATTTTAGTTCCAAATTTTACTTGTTTATAGCGCGTATTTTTGAATTTTGACTGCATATTATATGCGTACATCTTCGATTGCTATTTGCTTTTGCGATCAACATCATCATCAAACTGGCACATATACTAAAATGCCAACTTCTATGGAAGTTTACAAGGCGAAGAATAACTGTGCCCCAGACTTTTTTGAAAAATAAAAGGGTCCTTTATGGATTTTGCGAAAAAGGTATTTTATGGTTAATTTCGTTCAGATCTTATTTTAATTGTATTAATTAGTTTTTGAATTTTAACCTTAAAGAAAAGTTTCAAAATAAGCCTATTTCTAAAAAGTCGGTATCAGGGGCATCGATCTTCACAAAGTGTCAATTTGACACTTTTAGTCGCACAACGGTAACACTGCACAGGCAGCCACCCACTCACGTGTTCTACTGGTTGTCTCTTTCTATTGTCAACAGGCACAAAACGCCGACATAATGGAGCAGCGACTGTTTCGACTGCGTTCCTTTATAATGGGCGCGATTCCCATTCTTTTGATTGTCCTTTGTCGTTGTTTGCCGTTTGTTGTTTGTCCTTTCCCCGTGTTCACTTTACGGAAATGAAATAACGAACTCGAAATTGAATTGTGCGACTGGAGTAGAGTGAAGGGATGACGAGTATATCCGAGTGGTATGTGAAGAGGAGTTGAAAAGCATAAAAATAGTACTCCAACGGTTTTTATATTTTAAATTGGAGTTGTTACTTTTTTAGCGGAAGCCGTTTTTGGAAAATCCGGTTCGTCTGTACGACAAAATATTTGAAAATACATACATATCTACATATGTACTACATATCCATACATATGTACACACGTTTATATGTACATATTTACATTCTTATTATACAAGGACATATGAATTTAAAATACTCCTTTGTGTAGCTTTGATTAGGAAATTAAATGTTGTGGCCTCGGCTGGTGTGAAATTAATATCCGACACGCATATAAGTATACATATGTATGTATGTATATATTTTCCTCTTTTAATTGTTTTCAATATAATATTTTATGTAATCAACACTTCGCAACACTTTCAAACTCACAAATAAACTCACGTGGGGATGTAGACATATACAGATAAATAGTACATATATGTACATATACATATATGTATGTATGTACATATACATATGTATGTACATATGTTAAATAAATAAGCATGCATTGTACTTTTCTTCTGCTTTTAAGTTATTAATTTTTCGTTTGTTCTACGTTGTACGAGTATTCCATGCTCACTCCTACTTTTTCAACGAGGTAATGAGTATTCTTCAAATCCAACTGAAAACTCGAAAGCTCGTTTGTTTTTGCTTAACTGCGCAACAATTCATTCGTAATTAATTTCTATTGTTTTTTTCTTCTGTTGCTGTATTTTTTATGAAGCGTATTCAAAGAATCTTTCAATGGAGGTGTATATGGTATTTCCGAGGAAATGAACTTTTTCTGCTTGTTTAATGCTTAAATGACTGGAAGGTACTTCGGATCTGTTGTTGCTCATGCATTATTGAAAAAATTATTAATTACAATTTGCCTTAAAGAGGTAAAGATTTACAGCAGCCTTTTAGAATAATGCCTTAACTGCCAAATCGCCTAAATCGACATTTGAAAAATCTTAAATTTAATTGTCAAAGCATTTGGCCATTATATTTATAATAATTTTATGTAACATTTAATTCCACATAATATTTATAATAATAAATTTGAAATAATTGGTGTTATAGTTTATTTCCACCAAGCCTGACTGCAGTACGGGGTAATTGCTAATAATAAGTACCTAAAAGCAAATGAAGGCAAAAGAGCCAGAAGTAAGAAGCATAGTTGCCAACTTGGTGCTTAAAGCACTAGATTTAGTGCTTTTTGAAATTTAAAACGCAAAAAAATTACTTAGTGCCTAGTGCCTTTTTTAGTGCTTTTTTTAACTAATATTACTCCGAGATAGTTAACACCTGAAATAATTTGAAATATTATAAGCTGCGGTGTCTCATGAAGATGCGGAATTTACAAATTTACGTGCACTAAAATACAACCATGATTGATAAAAAGCTGAAGTTGCAAACCCACCTTGTTGAATTCTAGTCGCATTGAAAATGCTAGTACGCAAGTAAGTTAAGTATTTCTTTTTTCTTTTCTAATGTTTGTACAAATTTTGATTTTTTTACCACCTGAGTAAAACACATCGTTTCTTGGTGCTGAATCCAAATCTGGCCGCACAATTGCTCTAGTACTAGAATTTTTAGATATCCTACCCCCAGATTGCCAAAAACACGGGTTTTTGCGATATTTGAGGTTATATAATGAAAACACCAAATTTTTTGGTCATTTCTACTTAGGCCATTATTTTCGTGTGTTGCGATTCGATATTTCTTTCTCAAGATATAGTAGTTTTAATAGTACTTTGATAATACGTCGTAAGCATGAGTCATCATAGCATGTATAGAGGCTATTCAATCGTTATGAGCGAAAACGTTTTGTGTATTGATTTATGTATGTATTCTTGTAAATATTGTTAATTTTTTGCTTTTGTTAAATACAAACTGTTATGAAAAAAGCGTTGGTGCTTTTAGTTTGGTAAAATGCCTTTTTTTCCAAGTTTTTGGTGCTTTTTGAAAATTAAAAGCTGGCAACACTGGTAAGAAGTTAACCTTGCCATTCACCCCATGTTAAAATTCTTGGCACTTATCTGAGCTCTTAACTGCAGTTAAGCTTTTGGTCGAACTGCTACAATAGGATCATTCCAGTGAAGACGAAACCACAAGTCAAAAACTAAATTATATATCGTTACCTTGATTTACAAAGGCCCTGTGTTTGAAACTGTGTTTTTCATAGATGTTGGTAGGGTATATTAAAATACACCTTCAATAAAGATTTTAGAGTGTTCAAACCAAAAACAACGGAGTTATATACCACTTGTTAAATAGCCCTACCTGTTTTTGATATTCCTTCTATAATGTTTTTTGCTTCTCCTGTAAAATAAAAAAATTGTTGGTTTGGGCCTTTGCGAATTAAGGTAACGATATATAAAAAACGTTTAAACCTGTGACAACAGAAATGTATGTAGAAAAATAAAGATTTCAAAAAAACCGCCTAAAAATTTACAAAAAAAACTGTAGAAACCGGTTTGGAAAAACCGAGTAAATCACCCTAATATATACACACCTGATCCTTACAGGGTGTTTTTGGCGACTAGTGATTTTCATATTTCTTCATGGGACATGTTCGTGCAAAAGGAAGGGGTTCATTCTATATAAAGAGATCAAAAGTGGTACATAAATATCAGTCGCTGCTTCTTCTCGATTGATCCCGGAGTAGGGATGAAACGATACCGTACAGGTATCGATACTTTTACTTGGAAGCAGTATCGAAAGAAAGTATAGATACATGAACAATATCGATACTTTGGGCTATGAAGGTATTCTGTATGATTTACACGAGTTAAATTTTGTTTTTTATGTCATAAGTTAACTATTATCTGGGGAATCCTCCACTCCAAAATTATGGCCCGTAGTTATGATCAAAATAAAGTCGATTATAAAACTAAAAGCAGTTTTTTGACATAACTTTCAATGGGATATCTGTAAAAAAACGGCTTTTAACTTTAGATTCAACTTTATTTTGACTATAACTACGGTCCTATATGTTTAATGAAGAATGGTATTTACCACAGACAATTCATGAGAAAAGATCACAAGAAAGTGAATATTTCAGAGAAAAAGTTTTCATTTGATGTATTTTAGAAGTTTTTCCAAAGATTTCAGTGCAGTTAAAATGTACTATTATGTAAGATACTACAGCTGCTATGTGAAGGAGCGCAAATTCTGTGTTGCATTTGTGGTGGGAGAGAGACTCCGTCGCCGAGTACTGTCGTTCGCCCCAGTGGACGAGCGTCTAGTCATAATCCGAACTAAAGCGAGATTATTCAACATCTCGCTCATCTGCGCCCATGTCCCGACAGAAGAGAAGGATGTGGTATCCAAAGCTTTCTTCTATGAGCGCCTGGAGCGCACATACGAGAGTTGCCCTTGCCAAGATATCAAAATCGTGCTTAGCGATTTCAGTTCCAGGGTTGGCAAGGAAGGGAACTTTGGAACCACTGTCGGAATATTCAGCCATCACGACGAAACGTCCCACAACGGACCGAGGCTGATTGACTTTACCGGGGTCCGAAACATGGTAATATGCAGTACTAGGTTCAAGCATAAAAAGATCTATCAAGCTACGAGGCTGTCTCCGGATCGAAAAAAGAAAACCCAAATCGATCATGCTGTGATAGGAGGAAGGCACGCTTCCAGTGTTTTCGACGTACGTACATTCCGAGGCACAATCATCGACTCGGACCACTGTCTTGTTGTAGCCAAGATACGTACCCGCCTCTGTGCAGCAAAAGCTGCGATCACAACAGACAGCCAATGCATTCGCTACTCGACTTTCACACCTGCTATCAGAGAGCACTCTTCAACCAACCGACATATGCGAGCAGTGCAACCATATTGCCCGCTAATTAAGTACCGCCACCGAAGAAGGAGTCGGATTTCAGCGAGCCCGAACGAATAACTGGTATGATGGGGAGTGGCAGGGAGCCATCCGTAGAGGGAAGCGAGACGTATTTGCCACAATAAGAAGAGAGAGGCCGAAATTCGTGAGTTCCAAGAGCTTAAAATGCCCGAAAATTTTACCAGAGAACTAGGCGACTTACTGAAGGTTTCAAATTACTCTAAGAACAACAAAGGGAACACTTTTCCAACCTACTGAATTGTAGCATCTCTGAAAGTTGTCGAGGAGATGAACTCGAACCCCCCGTCGATGATGACGGAGTCGATGATCCACCGCCTGACTATGACAAGGTACGAATAGCGATTACGGGCTTAAAAACAACAAAGCTGCGAGGAGTTGACAAGGTGCATGTATCAACTACTATGCATAACATGGTCAGATGAACGCATGCCCGACGACTGGAATTTAGGTGTGCTGTGCCCGATCTACAAGAAATGCGACCCCGCTATTCGCGCCAACTACCGCGGGTTCAGCCTTCTAAGCATTGGTTACAAGATCTTATCGAGCGTAGTGTGCGAAAGGATGAAGCCCACTGTCAACGAATTGATTGGGCCTTATCAATGTGACTTTAGATCTGGAAATTCCACCATTGACCAGCACCCGGATTCCAACATTCGCTATCACTAAAACTCCAACGCCGAAAAGTGCTAAATGATTTTTAGCAATTTTCAGCGATTTTCGCGATTCTATCATGAAAATGCAACTCTCAAAATCGTCATTTTTGGCTCATTTTTTGGCAAATTTTAGCGATGAACAAAATGAACCCGGATAAAGTGAGTGAACTGTTTTTGACAGCTCATACAGCTAAAATGGCGATTCCAGCGTTTTTTTCATCGCTAAAAATACTTCTTTTTCGCTTAAAAGCCTGCAAATTTGACGACGACAAATATTCGGTGCTAAAAAATAAGTAATATTTAGATTGTTGTTTGTCTAAAATACTCGATTAAATAAAAATTGTTAAAATTCATATTAAAAATGGAAAACTGCAACAGTAGAAGGGTGACAAATAACCAAAAGTATATGCTTGTTCTTTGGAAGAACACAGGGAATTTGCTCATAACAGGTATGGAAAAGATTTTCTCGTAAATGAAATCGTTTAAGTTCTCTTTTTTTTTTTAAATTCGTGAATGAAATTTGCGATCACCATTAAGACATCCTTTGTACTGCCTTTGATAAACACTATTTTTGGATAGGAATGAATTTTCATTTCACGCGGTAAATACGAAAATCGTGTACAAAGAAGTTTTCGTGCTCGTATATTCAGGCCATGTAGTTCCAGAGCAACTTGCCCGAAAACTGGCTCCGTGTATTAGCAGTAACCACACCATTGTTCATAAAATATGGCCATAGTCCTTCCAAGAAACGATTGGGTGTGTAGTTTAGTAAATAGTGGCTAGCAACTTAAGAAACGGCTTGCATAGTGAATTAAGTTTTATATTTATTGCTGGATTTCATGAATAGCATTACAGCAGTTTTTTATATTTATGGCTGCAACAAAATGCTTAATTAACCGACTTGTTATCACTTTACAAACACTTTATTTAATTTGCAATCCAAAATTCTTCGATTGTACTTTATTAATTTTACTAATAAGTTATATGAATTTATAATAAATAGGTCAAAATTATTGAAAAGTTCTACTTACTCTTATTGTCACTATTTAACACTGTTAAAATCAAAACAAAATTTGACAGCTGCCGTTGCTGCACAGCGCTCCTGGCGGCCGGATAAAGTACTAAAATTTAGGCTGAGCAATTTTTAGCGACAGGGTGGACAGAATCGCGATCTTCGGAGTTCCACAAAAATTCAGATAAAATTTTAGCTTAAGCGTTTTAGCATTTTAGCGATAGCGATAGTTGGAATCCGGGTGCAGGTATTCGCAATACGCCAAATCTTGGAAACGACCCGCGGGAAAAGGATCGATAATCAGCATCTATTTGAGAATCTGGAGAGACCTCTCCTAGCAGTTCCCCACAAAACGGGGTTTCAGACAGGGCGACTCCGTTTCATGTGACCTCTTTAATCTAATGTTGGAGAAGATTATAGGAGCTGCAGAACTGAACTGCTCAGTCACAATTTTTATAAGAGCGCGCAATTGCTGGCGTATGCCGACGACATCGATATTATCGGTAGTAAAAACCGCGAAATCTGTTCTGCATTTTCAAAGTTGGATAAGCAGAAAAGCGAATGGGTCTGGTGGTAAACGAGGACAAGACGAAATATCTCCTGTCATCAAATAAACAGTCAGCGCATTACCGCTTTGGCATCCACCTTACTGTTGACAGTTATAATTTCGAGAATGTGGAGAACTTCCTTTACTTGGGAACCAGCATTAACACCAATAATGTCAGCATAGAAATCGAACGCAGAATCACTCTTGCCAATAAGTGCTACTTTGGACTGAGTAGGCAATTCAGGAGTAAAGTCCTCTCTCGACGTACGAAAACCACACTCTATAAGTCATTCATCATGCCCGTGCTGGTATATGGCGCAGAAGCATGGACAATAACAACATCCGATGGGGCGGCTCTTGGAGTATTCGAGAGAAAGATTTTGCGAAAGATTTACAGGCCTTTACGCGTTGGTGACGGCGAGTACCGCAGACGATGGAACGATGAGCTCTGTGAGCTTTACAACGACCTAGACATAGTGCAATGAATTAAAACACAGCGGCTCCGCTGACTTGGCCATGTTGTTCGAATGGAGTCCGACACTCCGGCTCTAAAAGTATTCAACTCTTAATCCGCTGGTGGTATCAGCTGAAGTCAGTTGGCACAGAAGAGAAACGACTGGCGTGTTTTGTTGAACTCGGCCAAAATCGCTTAGGCGGTTACAGCGCCAAACAAAAAGAAAAGAAGACGGTCAGTTTCTTCTTAAAAAACGAAAGCTACAAATTTTTTCTTTCCGCAAAAAATTTAAAACATAAAAGCTACAATTAATGCCGTATTTAATTTTGCTAATTTCGAAAAGTGTAACTTGACAGACGTGAATAATAGTGGAGAAAAATTACCGAAGCCAAATTTACCTTAGTATTTGGGTTTCGATACGAGTATTTTTTCTATACCTACTCAGTAATTGGTTCAAAAGTATCTATACCAAAATTACTTGTATTTACTCGTATCGTTTCATACCTATCCTGGAGTCATCCAGTGTACTTTGCATATACATATATTATTTTACAAATCTGTCGTTTTAATAACGATTTTTATGCATAAATTTCTATGCCTAGAGTTGAGGGCTACCAAATCTCATTTTTGCCAGAATGGCGATTTGTGCGGTTTTGCAACTGGTCGATGGGCGGTTTTGCAAAAACATCAACGATATGTACTTCTATACGTAAAAATAACGTTCTTGATAAGCGTTTCCCATTGCGGCCACAACTTGAAACCTACCCAGAAACAATCGTAATGAAGTTAAATTTCTGCCAAAACATTTCATTGATTGCAACATCAACCCATCTACAAATCCAGCAATTGCCTAAGCCACCAGAGACGAGTGTCAACACGACCACACCATCCCCACCACATCAGCCGCCGGCGGCGAGTTGTCAAAACTGACATTAACGCGCTGTCAAACAATGACACAACGAATAAACTATTTTAAATCATCCCGTCTGTCTCGTAGGCGTGCTTCTGGTGGTTGGTTTTCTACAAAAGGGTGGGTTACACTAGTCAAAGCTGCATCGCCATCAAAATCTGCCAACTCACCAAGTATACTCTCTCATCCACTTAACTAGTTCCATAGTTAAATAATTACGTTAAGCTAATCTCTTGCATCGAAATCGAAATTGGGCTCAAGTTACGGGACTTGCAGAAAATCAAAAATAAACGGCGCGTGTCAAAGCCAACCGACACACAGCTCCCACTATACGCATTCGTCGATCTACTCCACTTGCTTAGCGAAATAATTCAATTTCAATCACACACATCAACGAAATTGTGTACAACGGCACGTGTCCTGGGCAGCCTTCGCATACTGAGCGATGGGCCGTACTTGGGCTTTGGTTGTGTGCCGCAAATCACTGTCTAAACTTCACCAGTAACAATCTGTTACTTCTTAGCATAACAATAGGCGCAAATCCTTAAGGAGCTCAATGTTTAGCTTTCGCTCACTGTCTTTGCGCCCAGTCATCGTCGCTGAGTGTTTCCTTTGCAGTTTATTAAATATGCAAAAGATTGTACGCGCTTAAGTGTCAGCCTCGTGGGCTTTTTGCTTGTCTGCTTTTAGGAAGTTGCCGAAAGTGAGCGCGTTGTCATAACACAGATAGAATAAGTTTTGTGTTTATTGACAATGACACTTGAGCTTAATTTAAATATGTTTTTGCGGTTTAAAGTAAATTAAATCTTTACAGGTGTCAAAAGTTGAACAGCGTTGCCTTTAGAAAGATGGTTGAAGTTAACTCAACATAATACAGATAAAAAAAAGATGGCTTTGCAACGTACGGTACAAAAATATTTAGCGCTTAGACATTAGCTAGTGCTTGGTCGAGCTTCTCCTTCGATTGTAGTGTGCGCTTTGATGTTGTCACGCAAAAGCGGAGGGACCTACAGTTTTACGCCTCCGATTCAGTGATGCCAACCGGGAAGAATTCCCTGATTTTGGTGGAATTTGAATTTCTCTGTTGAAATCGGGGAATGGCTTCAAATTTTTGTGGGATTTAAATATACAAAAGAATTTTTTGCATCATTCCTACTGAGAATAAAATTACAACTTGTCATAACAATCTCTCGGATTTAAAACATAACGTAATAGCCTCATGCAAAAATTGCAACACTTTTCACTTGACCTTTATATTTGACACTATCTTTTCTCACTTCGTTTTCAGCGCCAAGCCAACGTCGGGCAAAAGCAGTCTAATAAAAGTAAGTATTTATTTAAGTAATTACACTGTAGGTAAATTTTTAGGGTTTGGAATATCGCAGCTAAACGGCCAAACACGTAAACTTAATTTTGGCCTCTAGATTACGATGGCGTTTTCAGAAAATCCGTATCACGTCAAAATTTTGAGATATTTAGGGGGGAAGTTTTAGAGTTCTGAAAGTGAATTTTTCGTCGTTTAAAACACTGTGCTCAGGTTTTGAATTTTTTCTGGGCAAAGGTTTCTATAAATGGTCTTACTTAACTGGGATCTTTTAAATTCAATGGCGTCCTCCGTTTTTCCAGATTGGCTCTAGTCTTCGAGATAACGGTGCTTGAAAATCCGCTTAAATTTTAGGTTTTTTGTTAACAATTACCCCAGTTTTAAGGTTATTTTACTAAAATTTTGCACGTGACTGTATTTTGATATTACCTTAGCTATTTCTGAAAACCAAAAGAAATCGGTTCACTATAACATATAGCTCCCATACAACTGATTGTTCAGATATGTGGTTTTGCGTTACAACTCATATTTTATTTCGTAATATTTTTTTATAATAGTAGTTTGTACACTGCTTGGGCCTGAATTTGGGTTCTTTTCAATCCCACTCTGGCATATTTTTGCAGTTTCTGTTGTACGAATGGCTTTTTAATACCTTTTTTGTACTGTGAAAGCTGTTCGTTAAAGTCAAAGTGACTGAGTAATGCTTTCAAGTAGGCGGCGGTCTATACCGCGTCTATTTCACATAAGTTGGAAACCAAAAAACACAAACCGAAAATCTACGCGCGCGATTACTGTCATATTAATTGATAAAAAAACATCGAAAATTTTGCGAAAAACTTTTGTTCATCATATCATTGTCTTCGAAAGCTCCTAAAGATGAAAAAAATTAAAAAGCTTTGCAATAAATTAAACAAGTTTTGTGTCATTTGTGGTAAATTCATTTTGAAATCTGGCCAGCGTAAATTAGTCTCAAATAAAAATGCACTAGCATGCTATATTTGGTACTTTTTGCAATCTGAACCTGCACAAAATAAATACACTCCCGAATTCACATGTATTTCGTGCATTAGTGCGATGAATTTTTGGTGGACAAAAAAACGATTTTCATTTTCATTTGGTTTCAATCGAAAAAGTAAGTAGATTTAAATAAAACCATGAAATTAAGTATAGTTTGCCCTCATCTTAATCGCTGAGTGTATGAAATAGGTAAAGGTTTCTGTATGTTTGGAAGGTACCACGCCTAAGTATAACCAACCTTGGAAAGTTTGCAGCCGATGTCCAAATTAAAAAAAAAAATGGTGCAGAACTTTTTTAGTTTTTGTCCGCCGAACAAACAAACTTAACATTTGTATATTGATAGCTGAGTGGAAGATCTACCCATCTCGGCAGCCAGTTCGAAAACGCCCTATCTCAGAAAACTTTTCAACAACGCCCTACTTCAGCATTTTGTTGAAAAACCTCCTATCTCAGAATTTTATTGAAGAACGCTCTATCTCAAAATACATTTAAAATGTGCTGAGATAGGGCGTTTTTAAATCGGCAGCTGAGATAGGTCGATCTTCCACTCAGCCATCGATATATGCATATATATGTACGTACATATACTCATAAATATTTAATTCAATTAATTGTACCGAGCGCTCATTTACCTGTTGCACATAGCGGTGCATTACAAGTTCCAAATCATCCATCCGAACTCGAAACTGTCTATGATTGCAAACAGTCTATGGCAACACCATTACCACTTGATGATGGATCTGATTACATTCCGATTGAAAACAATTTACCGTCTTTCATATCCCAATAACACCTAAACAGCATGGTGCGTAAATTAAATCTCTCCCATAACAACGCAATGATTTTGGCATCATAACTGAAAAGCGTGAATATTTTAGCACCAGGAGTAAAAGTAACGGCCTACAAACATAGACAAGACCCGTTTATGCCATATTTCACGGCACTCAGACTTCTTGCATTGATGTTGCAAGTTTGATGAATGAAATGGGAATTACTGACTATAAACCCGAACAATGGCGTCTCTTTATTGACGCATCAAAGCGAAGTTCGAAAGCAGTCTTGCTCTATCGCGATAATAGCAAGAAACCCGTTCCCATCTTGTATGCGGTTGGAATAAAGGAATCATACGAAACAATGCAATTAATCTTACATTGCATCAAGTACGAAGAGCACAGGTGGCGCGTGAACTGTGATTTTAAAGTTCTCTCACTACTATCAGGCAAACGGGCTACACTAAATACTGTTGTTTGTTCTGTCATTGGGATAGTAGAACCAAATGCAATCACTATACCAAATGTGATCGGCCAAAAAGAAAGGAACAATCGATTGGTCAATTCAATATAGTTCACGAGCCCTTGATAGCGCTCAATAAAATCATGCTTTCCGATTTACATAT
>NW_023458559.1:16339630-16392751 GCF_013731165.1 Rhagoletis pomonella | reverse complement strand
GACAAACTTTATGTGTGCTTATGAATAGTTGTCCATAAAATCAAAATTGCTTGTTCTGAAATGGAAATTGTCGATGATTGTTTTTTTACACAATAAGCGTAGATGTATATGCGTGTAAAAAAAAAACACGGCTAATATTAGTTCATATACATTTGGACCTAAATTTGGGTTCTCTTCAATCCCGTTTTGGCATATTTTGCTAGTTTCTATTGCTCGAATGATTTTTTTAATATCCTTTGTCTCCTGCGATCGACCAGCAAAAGTCCGCCAACATTGAATTCAATCGTTTTCCAGCGAATCGGTCCTCAAAACACATAAAAGATTGGTCAAAGCTCTCTCCTACCTCGTCGGTTTCTGTTGAAAGCTGTTGCTCGTAAAAGTCAAAGTGACGGTGTAGCATGTGGATTTTAAGCGTCATGTGCACATCAAAGGCGTCAAAAGATTCCATCAAGTTCGCAATAAAAATGGCATATTCCGGTGAACGATTTTTACACAGAACGTGTTTAATTAAAGCCCGAACTGCATCCCATGCAACGGCTGCTGTGCCATCAAGAATTTTCAAGAAGCCTTGATCCTTCATTAATCTTCTGATGTCTGGCCCATTAAGCCTGAAATAAAAATTATAGGGTTCTTAAAGCAAGAGAGAGATTTAATAAAATATACGAGCGAAAATCTTGCAAAGAGGCCACCCAAAATTGGACGGTCAAGATATTTTCGCACAAATCACTTTATTCGGTTTACAACCACTTGAGAGATTTTCACTCATATACAATCAAAGAACTACCTTCACAGATTTTTTCAACGGAAAGTTTTGGAAAGGCATTATTTTTCAAATGCAGGAATTCAGTTTCGTTGACTCTACCCAACTGTTTGATGAAATTCTTAACAACACCAAGTTTGATATGTAATTCGGGAAGCATGATTTTATTAAGCGCTATCAAGGGCTCGTGAACTATATTGAATTGACCAATCGATTGTTCCTTTCTTTTTGGCCAATCACATTTAGTGATTGCATTTGGCTCTACTATCCCAATGACAGAAAAAACAACAGTATTTAGTGTAGCCCGTTTGCCTGATAGTAGTGAGAGAACTTTAAAATCACTGTTCACGCGCCACCTTTGCTCTTCGTACTTGATGCAATGTAAGATTAATTGCATTGTTTCGTATGATTCCTTTATTCCAACCGCATACAAGATGGGAACGGGTTTCTTGCTACTATCGCGATAGAGCAAGACTGCTTTCAAACTTCGCTTTGATGCGTCAATAAAGAGACGCCATTGTTCGGGCTTATAGTCAGTAATTCCCATTTCATTCATCAAACCTGCAAGATCAATGCAATAAGCCTGAGTGCCGTGAAATATGGCATAAACGGGTCTTGTCTATGTTTGTAGGCCGTTAGTTTTACTCCTGGTGCTAAAACATTCACGCTTTTCAGTTATGATGCCAAAATCATTGCGTTGTTATGGGAGAGATTTAATTTACGCACCATGCTGTTTAGGTGTTATTGGGATATGAAAGACGGTAAATTGTTTTCAATCGGAATGTAATCAGATCCATCATCAAGTGGTACAGTATATTTTGCTTCGCTGCCTTTATGCTTAAGTGCACATTTGAGATACCTGCCCCAAAATGCGCATCAGTGACATTATTTTATTTATTTATATGGAAACTGCTCAGATAGATGCATTCAACATACCTGCACATTAGAGATACCTGCCTTAAAAATTGTGCAGATATTATCAATTGTCAAAGAAAGTATTACGTTTACCTGCACTGGCCCTACACTTACCCTAATTTGACAAGCTTTTATTTATTTTTCTCATCTCGAAGAACAACGAAAACGGCTATAATTTTATGTAGGTATATAGATAATTAGATATCATTTGCAAAAAATTTCGCTTTCAGTAATTTCTACGTGGTAGGTGCTCCTCCATTATTTGGTTTCATAGGGATTGGGATACCTTCCTCATTGAAGTAGCAAAGGTAATTCGCTCAAGTGCTTTTTTCGGTTAAGCGCACAAATTTTTCGTGCAAAGAAGGATGGGCAGCTAAGCAGAATGTACTGTAATGGCGTTGCCATAGACTGTTTGCAATCATAGACAGTTTCGAGTTCGGATGGATGATTTGGAACTTGTAATGCACCGCTATGTGCAACAGGTAAATGAGCGCTCGGTACACCTTTGTAGACGACACAAGACCGATCTATTGAATTAAATATTTATCAGTATATGTACGTACATATTATGCATATGTCGATGGCTGAGTGGAAGATCGACCTATCTTAGCTGCCGATTTAAAAACGCCCTATCTCAGCACATTTTCAATGTATTTTGAGATAGAGCGTTCTTCAATAAAATTCTGAGATAGGATGTTTTTCAATAAAATTCTGAAATAGTGCGTTCTTCAATTAAATTCTGAAGTAGGGCATTGTTGAAACGTTTTCTGAGATAGGACGTTTTCGAACTGGCTGCCGAGATAGGTAGATCTTCCACTCAGCTATCGATATACAAATGTTAAGTTTGTTTGTTCGGCGGACAAAAACTAAAAAAGTTCTGCACAATTTTGGTTATACTTAGGCGTGGTACCTTCCAAACATACAGAAACTTTTACCTATTTCATACACTCAGCGATTAAGGTGAGGGCAAACTATACATAATTTCATGGTTTTATTTAAATTTACTTACTTTTTCGATTGAAACCAAATGTATTGTTGGTGCATGCATAACAATTTTCGTCTTCGTGTTTTCCGGGATTTGCCCAAATCATTGGTAAACCGAATGGTAACGAAAATCGTTTTTTTGTCCACCAAAAATTCATCGCACTAATGCCGAAATACATGTGAATTCGGGAGTGTATTTATTTTGTGCAGGTTCAGATTGCAAAAAGTACCATTTATAGCATGCTAGTGCATTTTTATTTGAGACTAATTTACGCTGGCCAGATTTCAAAATGAATTTACCACAAATGACACAAAACTTGTTTAATTTATTGCAAAGCTTTTTAATTTTTTTCATCTTTAGGAGTTTCCGAAGACAATGATGTGATGAATAAAAGTTTTTCGCAAAATTTTCGATGTTTTTTATCAATCAATATGACAGTAATCGCGCGCGTAGATTTTCGGTTTGTGTTTTTTCGTTTCCAACTTATGTGAAATAGACGCGCTATAGACCGCCGCCTATTTGAAAGCATTACTTAGTCACTTTGACTTTAACGAACAACAGCTTTCACAGTACAAACAAGTAAGAGCAGCGCTGTCTTCGGCTATGCCGAAGGCTTCATACCTTTCATGAACATCTGCAAATTTTACTTTGACAGATTACTGCTTCTGAATACATCTGCATACATCGATAGAGGAGTTACATACCTATATAAAAAATCGTATCTGAACAATCAGAGGTATGGAAGATATACCTTATATTAGCATCAATCTAAGTGATTTCCACTGCTATGTGATCAGTATGTAAACCGGTAACACAATTTATTGGGTTTAGTTTCCTACATAAAGGAGATATATCGCAAAAACTGGTATCTGAACAATCAGTGGTATAGGAGATAAAGCTTATACAGCATAGATTTTGACGATTTTCTCAGTAGACTTTGTATTATTATTTATAAAATATCTTACAAAATTTATCGGTTTTAGCTGTTCAAATAAAGGAGTTTTACAGTAAAATCCCATATCTGAACAATCAGATGTATGGAAGATACAAATATGTTATAGTCACTTGATCCTTGTTATTTTCACTGTAAGTATTCTGTTAATAACACTGTGAGACAAATGGTAGGGGTCAGTGATCGGGAAGGGTTCAAACTACCGGGGAAAGTTATATCGGTAAAAAAGAAGTTACACGTATCCCGGCGTTTCGCTGGGTCACGTCTAGGAATCGAGATATATATATAACTATCATATAGGGGAAATTGTCACCATTGGTGGTCTTTTTTTGACATAACTCGAGAACCACAAGTCCGATTTTGCTCAAACAAATTTAAAAAAATTAATACAATTCCTTTAATCTGTTCATATAACGTTTTTCTATATAATCAACAGTTTTGCCGGTAAAAATAAATGTATGAAGAAAAAAAAAATTTTTTTAATTTGATTGAGCAAAATCGGACTAGTGGTTCTCGAGTTATGTCAAAAAAAGACCACCAAAGGTGACAATTTCCCCTATATGATAGTTATATATATATCTCGATTCCTAGACGTTACCCAGCGAAACGCCGGCACACGTATAACTTGTTTTTGACCGATATAACATTTCCCGTTGGTTTCATCCCATCCCGATTTTGACTGTCGCATAGTGTAATGAGTGAAAATGGTGCGAAATTTCATGTTCCTAGCTGCATAAATGGAGGAGTTATGATAAAAGACCTCATATCTGAACAATCAGTTGTATGTGGGCTGCAGGTTATAGTGACCCGATCTTTGTTATTTTCACTGTAAGTCTTCTGTTGATAATGAGTGAAAACAGCGCGAAATTTCATGGTCCTAGCTACATAAATGGAGGAGTTATAACGAAAAATCTCATATCTGAACAATCAGTTGTATGGGAGCTATAGGTTATAGTTACCCCATCTTTTTAATTTTCACTGTAAGTTTTCTGTTGGTAATTATTGAAAACAGTGCGGAATTTCATGTTCCTAGCTATATAAACGGAAAAGTTACAACTAAAAATTTTATCTCTGAACAATCAGTTGTATGGGAGCTATATGTTATAGTGACCCGATCTTTGTAATTTTCACTATTAGTATTCTGTTGATAATGGGTGCAAGTACTGCAAAATTTCATGTTCTTAGCTGCATAAATGGAGAAGTTATAACGAAAAATCTCATATCTAAACAATCAGTTGTATGGGAGCTATATGTTATAATGGTCCGATTCTTCCGGTTCCGACAAATGATTAATACATTATAAAAATACACCCAACTACCAAATTTTATTCGGATATCTTGAAAACTGAGAGACTAGATTGCATACAAACAGACGGACAGACGGACATGGCTAAATCGACTCAGCTCGACGTTCTGATCATATAAGTATACATTTTAATGGGTCTATCTCTTTTTATTCTGGTACTTACAAATATCGGACCAAAGTTATAATACCATTTCATACTCATGAAAGTTATAAAAAGGTATTAAAAAGCCATTCGTACAACAGAAACTGCAAAAATATGCCAGAGTGGGATTGAAAAGAACCCAAATTCAGGTCCAAGCAGTGTACAAACTACTACTATAAAAAAATATTACGAAATAAAATATGAGTTGTAACGCAAACCCACATATCTGAACAATCAGTTGTATGGGAGCTATATGTTATAGCGAACCGATTTCCATGATTTTCAGAAATAGCTAAGGTAATATCAAAATACAGCTACGTCCAAAATTTTAGTAAAATAACCTTAAAACTGAGGTAATTATTAACAAAAAACCTAAAATTTAAGCAAATTTTCAAGCACCGTTATCTCTAAAACTAGAGCCAACCTGAAAAAACGGAGGACGCCGTTGAATTTATAAGATCCGAGTTAAGTAAGATCAGTTATATAAACCTTTGCCCAGAAAGAATTCAAAACCTGAGCTAAGTTTTTTAAACGACGAAAAATTCACTTTCAGAACTCTAAACTTCCCCCCTAAATATCTCAAAATTTTGACGTGATACGGATTTTCTGAAAACGCCATCGTAATCTAGAGGCCAAAATTAAGTTTACGTATCTGGCCGTTTCGCTGTGATTTTTACATCCCTACTGTGGTATTAACCGACTTCAACAAGTTAGAAACGTTTTACTTCAAAAAAGGAAAAGGTTATCAATTTGTCGGAATATTTTTTTAATTTAAGAGGCAAAATTCGCCAAGTGGTCAGCAGCGTTGCGGTTTTGATACAATTGTATCCTTTTTTGTTCAAAAATGCCCCATTTTGATACTTTTGGCATACTGTTGTGTGTGCTTTTCATACTTTTTCTGCTTGGCAACTGATACTTTTTTTTCAAACCTACCGCTAAAGCTCTGGTGGTAACCAACGTGTGAAAGTTTTTTTTCTACCACATTTCAGCCCTTTTTCTTAGAGTCACAAATTTTCTTAAAATTCTTATCTCATGTGACACTTATGATAGAGAATCAAAAATTGCTGAGCTTTAGAGCTCTTTCCGTGCTTTTTGGTGAAAACTATACTATTGTATTGCATTTTTCAAACAATGTACCTTTTCTTTTCGAAAAAGGCTTGTTTCGATAAGCTTTCCAACGATATATAATTTGTATTGGCCGTGGCAAAAGGACTATAAGTTTTTCTTAATAGAAGGCACTCGGTCCCGCCTTGGATTTTTGTCGGCAATAACACAAGTATACAAAAATAAAAAAAAAAGCAAGTAAGAAAATCTAAGTTCGGGCGGAGCCGAACATTAAATACCCGGCGCAAGTATTAAATATATGTTTTTCACCTTTACGAAAGCTACCGATACATAGTAAGCCGGGGTGTATCAATTTTGAGTAAATTAGTGTCCTTAAATGTCGAAATATTGAAGTTTTAAGCATTCCTGAAATGTACCGTTATACGAAAGGCGGCCGTATTTTTAGTCCGATTTCAATAATTTTTAACGTTTTGCTTTTACATGGCAAGCACAATAACCATACCGAGTTTGGTACAAAGTGGTAGAACAGTTACCGAGAAACATATATGTGATCATAAGTGGGCGGTGCCACACCAGTTTTCCAAAATTTTATCATAAGCGTATTTATTGGTAAAGAATTGTTGCAAGCATCAATTTTGAATAAATTAGCTTTAATATTTACTGATTTATCAAAGATTTTGTATTTCTCTAAATTGCCGTTATATGGAATGGGGCGTGGTTATTGTCCGATTTTAAAAATTTTCGGCCATTTAGTATGCGCCAAGCTTGGAAGAAATTGGTGCAGCGGTTTCCAAGATATACACATGTAAGTCCAAAAATGTATAATATTCTTATTTTTCGTCTGAAAATTATTGTAAATATCAATTTTTAGTGAATTATCTTCAGTAGTTACTAAAATATCGCAGTTTTCGTATATCTGAAAATTACCGTTATATGGGCAGTGGGCGTGGTTAAAGTGCGATTTCGCCCATTTGCAATACCAACCTACCTTGGATAAATGGAAACCTACATACCAAATTTCGTTGAGATATCTCAATTTTTGCTCGAGTTATCGTGTACAGGGACGGACGGACAGACGGACAGACAGACAGACATGGCTTAATCGATTTCTCTATTCATTCTGAGCATTTATGTATACATTTGTCTATATCTATCTCGATTCGTTTTGGTTGTTACAAACAACCGTTATGTGAAACCAGTTAGAAAAAATACTAGTGCATAAACTAGTATGTGCCTACCAGTTGTGCCTACCAGTTCGTCATTTTCGAAGAACTTAAGCGTTCAGTGACATCTGCCTTTGAATTGCCAAAGCATAAAGTAAAACGCAATTAATTACTTTTCTTACAAATGTCGGCTGTGGTGTCACGTGAAGACTACTGGTTCTGGTTTTGGGATCGCAGGTTCGGAGCCGCTTGGAGGTGGTTAAGATTTTTGAAGTTAGATCAATGTAGGTAGGAATTATTATTTCAATTTAATACAAATAACAAACTTAAAAATCTAATTGCATTACAAAAAAAAAGAAACAATAAAATATATGGGAAGAAACACTTGTGCCATAAAAATTAGATAAAAAAAAATATTTTTTGTTTTTAATTAAATTTAAGAATAACAAAAAAACGTAAATAAAAAATATAAATAAAAGAAATATTATAAAAAATAAATAAAATAAAAAAAATTCCCCGCGCCAGGGCTTGAACCTGGTACCTCAGGAATACCACTCGAGTGCTTTACTCTGTCGGCCATTGCGACTGTTGGAGCGCCGCGAGCAAAAAGGCATACTAATGCTTTTCATGGGGGATGTATTGGCAGACTATCTCATCTACTTGTATGATGCTACTAGTATTTCTACTAGTAGATGCTGATGCATAGCCTGACAATTGACATCTCGTAGGACATCGCAATGTTAAAAATACCAGTCGCTAACATTGAAAAAGGATAGAATGTGAACTAGTTGGGCTGAAACGCAAGCTGGTAGAATTCTAGTTCACAACTAGTAGCTTTCCCTGCAGGGAATTTATACTCTCCTTCCAAATTGATACCGTCTTTTTCTAAGAAAACTTCGTTTCGTTTTCCAAGCGATTTAGAGCGTTCGATAGCATTATTTTTTTTGTTATTATTATATTCCCCAATTTTAGATGGAAGTAATAAGATCAAATCAAAAATGTTTAATGTCTCTTTCGGCAATCTTTCTCGGAGATCGCGCAAAATATTATGAAATAGCGGTATAAATATTGCCTTTCGATAATAATCTTCAGCGTTAGACGCACGATAATTAGCCCGTAAATTTTGTATATTCGCTCTCCGAGGAAATACAATGCCAAAATCCAATTCCTTAGCGATATCGGTATATCAGACAAATGTGTGTCAGCATTTTCTCTATAATTTCGAAGAATATTCACAGTGCCATTGACTGCTTCACTAGCACGATTCAAGTCAGGCGAGGGCGCTTAGAGAAGTAAACTTTTAATTTTTAATTTTTTAATTTAACTTTTTAACTTTTATTATATTTTTCAAGTCATTCATATTTTTATGGGCTATACTATAATAAATTTTGTACAATTAAAAATCAAAGTGGATTTACTAAAATGAACACAACGTATTAATTATAAATTCTGAAATATAAATAAATAAAACATTGAAAAGCAGTCAATGCTTGCTGTTTGACTCGAACTTGGATGTACGTGAACTTGGGTAATGTATAATTGTTTATATGATTCCTCAAAGTATCCCTTATATAACACTGTGGAACCCAAAAAATCCTTAGTGCGAATATATCAGGTTTGATAGCTGTTGGCCATACCAATAATGCCTCATACTCAGATTTACTAGATCAATTCGTGTTCCCCGAGAAAAAAAAAGTTCACGATCCAAAAATCTGAAAAATCTTTTTTCTCCAAATTTTGAAGATTTATCGTTTTTGGCCTACATTTTTTGGCAAATACTATACAAAGCAAATATAGGCAAAAAATGAAGAATTTTCAAAATTTTGAGAAAAGAATTTGGCCGCTATACTCAGATTTTTTAATCGTGAAATTTTTTTTCTCGAGAACACGAATTGATCTAGTAAAACTGAGTATGAGGCATTATTGGTATGGTCAACAGCTATCAAACCTGATATATGCGCACAAGAAGCCCATTTGAAAGAGGGGGACAAAATATCACACGTAAATGAATTCCTCTATTTGGCCTGTACAATATAAGGGAAACATTTCAAATTCATAAGGGATAATTTTCTTAGTGATGCGGCTTATATAAGGAATTATATATGCCATACTGTTCTAGCTGGGTATTCATCAGCTCAAAAATTTTAAGCATATTATCATATTCCTGTGAATAAAAACACGCCTTATTTTATTATTTTAATTATCTACAACTTTATGAGACTACCAAGCCATATATATATCTATTCAGATAATCGGAACGCTATTGAGAAGGCATACAATTTAGTACTTTTTCAGCTAAAGGGCTTTTTTTCTTCCCGTTTTTCTTGTACTTCCAAAATACAATATTGACCTAAGGTAGTTCGATTTCGAGCTGTCACAACGTACAACACCTTTCATTATTGCATCATGGGCATATTTAACAAGGTAGAAGTGACAAACAGCTCGAACTCTCTTGTAGCTAGTTATAATGTCAAAAAACTGTGAACAAACAAATTAACCCTATGAGGTGCGCGTGCTATGTTCGCTACAAATTAGCATCAATTGAACCTCATCATGGTGAAATTATACCAGGTGTAGTAATAAGAGCGAGATAAAAGATTTGACCCTATCTTATTTGAAAATTTGCCTTTAAAAATTTGTATAAGATAGCCGCATGTCAGGAAAATAAAGCGAGAATGCTTTTTTATTACTTTCACCATGGAAATGCATCAGCATAAGTACATACATATGAATGTACGTATACTAATTTTAAGGATTACTTCAATATTACCTTCAAGGAATTTTAGCTGCATTCGCAATGTCTATTCGCAAGTCTAGGTCCTGACGCGGTTATGTGTGCATAATATTATAAGAAAATTCTTTTACTCAGTTCTGAATTTCTGTATGCTTCAGGCAACTAAGTCTTCTAACTTCGCAACTAGGCGCCTTATAGTATCGCACCACTTTCCACATAATACAACGCTCGTAGTTCCTGCTCCTTTTCATTTTTGTTTATGTATGTGTCTATAAATGCATGTGGTCGAAAAACAAAAAAAACTCACACAATTCAAAACTATCTCAAAGCACAATTGAATTTTTAATGAAAATTAAAAAATGCCAACTTGAAAAGGGTTAAAAGTTATTCATCATTTGACATTATAGTCGGTGTTCAAAAGAGAGAAATGTCAAAATCACTTCTACCTTGTTTAATATGCCTTGAGGTAATATATTTTATCCGAAATTTGTATCTGCCACTGAAGTAGGCCTGCTCTGGGTTGGGACCAAGGCATATTCAACAAGGTAGAAGTGACAATTCAGTCGAGCTCTCTCATACCTGACTGTAATGTCAAAAAATGTAAACAAAGAAATAAACCCTTTGTTATGCATTTACCATATTTGATAGAAGTCAACATCTTTGAAATGAAAATTTTTGTAAATATGAAAATATTTAAAATCTCATTAGCATTAGCTTCATTTTATTTATTGAATTTTCGCTTTAATGTAAATGTGGAAATGCACACTTACACAAAATTACACACTAAATGAAACACACTCATTTATAAAACCATTTTGACAATTTTCTTGCTTTTACTATCCCAATGCTTTTGAGCATTTATTTTTTTATACAAATACTTAATTCTAAAGTATATTAGACATTAAAAAAGTTTGATTCTTCTAAATTTACACCAGAACTTAACTTCAATAATTTATCTATTATCTAAATTTTTGCTATTCGAAATTTCCTTTCCATTAAATTTATTAAAAATTACTTTCAGTTTCTTTATGTCAACAAGGAATACTGGTTTAGGTTTTATCAGACCACCATTTGAAATTTGGCCTATCCATGTATGTATATGAAAGGGAGATTTTCTTTTCATATGCGGTATGATAAATCCTGCACCTGGGACCAAACGCGTTCACTTAGAAATACTCGGCTGCGATAGGCAACAAATAAAGTCACGACCACACGTGAAGAGTCTCCTAATGAAATATCGCAGCAATTTGCCCTCCGTTGTCGCTACACTTGACAATTCGAAGGTTTAAAATAACGCACAAGTTTGTTGTCCAGGCTCTTGACAAACACAACGCACCGCTCGCAATTCCTTTTCATTTTATTATGTATTTAAAATCAGTCGCACAGCTCACAATTGAAAATGTATATAAAAAAAAAATTTTTGAATAGTATACGGTTAAGAGTTGAAATTTCAGTCGCAGTTCAAAAGAGAGAAATGTCGAAATCACTTCTACCTTCTTATATCTTGGTTGGGACGATTAGGAGGACGACATATCTTGGTTCTTTTAAAGGATGTCAGCTCGTGAGCTTTGCAGGCATGGGGCAGAAATCGCTTAAGAGGTTACACATAGCACAGTCAAAAGTCCAATTTATAACAAATTTCTTACAATTGTTACGACTAATTTTTTTCAAATTTGTATAAAAATAAATCTCGTGTTCAAAGAACTGAATTGCTAACATGGAAAAACCAAAAACTAATCTGTGTGAAAAAATCATATTACTATTTTCTCGGGGGATATGCTTAAATCTAAATCATAACTTTTAGATTAAAAGTCGAGTGTCCACGGGGTTTGGTATTTATTAAAATTCATATGATTTACCCCAATACAAGCACGTATAATTTTTATTTTAAATCAATAGTACGGGTAATAATTCGTAGTTTTTGTTTGATGCCTTAAACACTCGACCATCAATAGAGAATAATGGAGAGAATTTCAATTAACGCGGCTCGTCAAATGTCAATAAAGATCGAGGTTTTTTTACGAATGAATAGATAGGTAGGCAGTTTTGCATAGATTAACAAATATATGTGGATGGCGTAATTACCTGGCACTGCTGCCGCTATTCATCAGGCCACCCATGTTTTGATGCAGATTTGACATCGGCGATGTGGCCTGTGAGTTGTGATGCAGATGCGCTGCTGCGGCGGCGGCCATCACGGATGCGGTATTTGGTGAATTCGTTGCGTTAACAGATGAAGAGGCGGTTGTGTTGTGCGGGTTTATATGCCCGTGACCGTGAAGATGTGTGGTGTGGTGTAGCGAATGCTGATGCTGGCTGTGCAATGCTGAAGAGTTGTGGTGTTGCAGTTGATGCGCCGATGAGCTCGAAACACCGACCCCACAACCTGATGCCACGGAGCTGCCAGATCCAGCTGAACCAGCCGACGACGAAGTTGAAGCTGACTGATGCAGCGACAATGATGTGGACGATGACGCCGGGTGGATGCTATTGCCGCCGTGTGTGTGATGCGATAGCGCTGTTGGCGACGAATGAATGCCTGAGTGCGATACTGGATGCGAGGCGGCTGCCAGTAGCGAACTGTGGTGATGGTGAAGCGACGCGGATGCTGAGCTGCTGGATGTGGGTGAGTGGCTGGTCGAGGACGCTGAATTCAACGACAATTGATGATGACTTAAATGGTGACTGTTGTGGTGTGCTTGCAAATGTGCCTGTTGATGATGATGCTGTTGCTGCTGTTGCAATTGCTGTTGTTGTTGCTGATGAACAGCAGCGGCTAATTGACCCAAATGGTGATGATGATGATGCTGGTGATGATGGTGTCCACCTGTGCTAGTTGACGAGGTGACCGCCGATGCGGAGTTGAGATGATTTTGTAGTTGCTGTCCAGTTGTGGATAACGAAAGCGGATGCGCGAGCGATATGCCTGATAGCGACAATGATGGGATACGATCCATCATTTTGTGGAGAAGACCAGGAAATTTTGGTTGGTTGGCGTGCTTCCGGCTGCAGGAGTGGTAGTGTAATTAGATATCGGGTCAGGTGGGAGCGCCGGATTGGTGGTGCTAAGGTTGATGACAAGAGTCGTTGGAAGCGTGAGGCTGTAAAATATTAAAAATACAAAAAATTCCAGTAAAGCATTTTCTGTGGATAGTTTTAAATAATATATGTAGATATAAACATTTCACAAACAAACATATGCAGGGAGTCCAAGAACACCCGCCCACCCCTTCTAAAATGGAGGAAGATGTTTTCTATTGGAAGACGCAAGAAATGAACTACCAAGTCGGGGTACTGAATCATTTGGTCGTATTACGGTCTTCCGGTTTCGAGCGGAAGTGTGTTAAACTTACCGAAAGTCCATTTTTTTTAAATAGGAGATACATGTCGTTTATTTCATTTCCGGTCGAAACTCTAGGTCGGTAAAACAACAAAAAGATAGAGCATCTCCGATTTTGTGGTTCATACTATTGTATTTTCGAATAAACAACATTTTTCACCATTTTAGAAGGGATGGACGGATGGTTTAGGACACCTTGTATGTATATGAATATATGCTAATAAAAATTTCCGTTATACATGGTATGTATGTGGTTTTTAATAACCAAGTTGTAATTGAGTTTTATAATAACTTATTTCTACATATGTACATGCAATTTTGATGAGTCGTTCGTCGTACAGGCTAACCTAATATTCGCGGGTTGCGTTTTAGTATGCATGACGTCGAATTTTTTTTGCGTCACCAGAAATTGGTTTGGTAACTGCAAATTTACTCAAAGCTTGCTTATTCGCAACTTAACTCGTAGCTTTTTGTTTTACAAATGAGCTTTCCGTGCACTGTAGCAAGACCTTTATATACCAACATTGCTTCGCACCCATGGTAACTCTAGAAGGTTCTTATCGAGAGTTATCGTTATCGAACGTTCCCGTCCTTCTCTACTACATAGAACCATCTGTCATTCTTTTCTGTTTTGCTTTCACCTGCCATTCGTGTTTTCAGTATTCCCCACAATATTATGCATTTAAATTTTTTTTCGAAATTTGATTAAATGATAATTGCCAAAGTATGTATGAAAAATAAATGTATTATAAACGAAACAATAAGTTTATCTAACATACCCTGTTAACCTTCTCAATTACATCAACAACTTTTCTAATTTCTTTACCTGTATAGTTTTGCCACCAGCAGAACTACCCACCCGGGCACAGGCGTTTCGCCGCCCCTGTGAACAGCTGATAAATTGCTTGTTTATTCGCAGCAAATTCCTAATAAAACAATATATTTTATACATATTTAAATAGGTTAATTTCGTCAATTTCAACAATGAAAACAAATTAAGAGTTTCCTTATTACTTTAAATTGCATTCAGCAACTAGCGATCAGCTGGCAAATTCTTACAAGTAAAAATTTATCTAACGGGTGATTTTTTAAGAGCTTGATACCTTTTTTTTTAAAAAAAACGCATAAAATTTGCAAAATCTCATCGGTTCTTTATTTGAAACGTTAGATTGGTCCATGACATTTACTTTTTGAAGATAATTTCATTTAAATGTTGACCGCGGCTGCGTCTTAGGTGGTCCATTCGGAAAGTCCAATTTTGGGCAACTTTTTCGAGCATTTCGGCCGGAATAGCCCGAATTTCTTCGGAAATGTTGTCTTCCAAAGCTGGAATAGTTGCTGGCTTATTTCTGTAGACTTTAGACTTGACGTAGCCCCACAAAAAAATAGTCTAAAGGCGTCAAATCGCATGATCTTGGTGGCCAACTTACCGGTCCATTTCTTGATATGAATTGTTCTCCGAAGTTTTCCCTCAAAATGGCCATAGAATCGCGAGCTGTGTGGCATGTAGCGCCATCTTGTTGAAACCACATGTCAACCAAGTTCAGTTCTTCCATTTTTGGCAACAAAAAGTTTGTTAGCATCGAACGATAGCGATCGCCATTCACCGTAACGTTGCGTCCAACAGCATCTTTGAAAAAATACGGTCCAATGATTCCACCAGCGTACAAACCACACCAAACAGTGCATTTTTCGGGATGCATGGGCAGTTCTTGAACGGCTTCTGGTTGCTCTTCACTCCAAATGCGGCAATTTTGCTTATTTACGAAGCCATTCAACCAGAAATGAGCCTCATCGCTGAACAAAATTTGTCGATAAAAAAGCGGATTTTCTGCCAACTTTTCTAGGGCCCATTCACTGAAAATTCGACGTTGTGGCAGATCGTTCGGCTTCAGTTCTTGCACGAGCTGTATTTTATACGGTTTTACACCAAGATCTTTGCGTAAAATCTTCCATGTGGTCGAATAACACAAACCCAATTGCTGCGAACGGCGACGAATCGACATTTCACGGTCTTCAGCAACACTCTCAGAAACAGACGCAATATTCTCTTCTGTACGCACTGTACGCATTCGTGTGGTTGGTTTAATGTCCAATAAAGTAAACTGAGTGCGAAACTTGGTCACAATCGCATTAATTGTTTGCTCACTTGGTCGATTATGTAGACCATAAATCGGACGTAAAGCGCGAAACACATTTCGAACCGAACACTGATTTTGGTAATAAAATTCAATGATTTGCAAGCGTTGCTCGTTAGTAAGTCTATTCATGATGAAATGTCAAAGCATACTGAGCATCTTTCTCTTTGACACCATGTCTGAAATCCCACGTGATCTGTCAAATACTAATGCATGAAAATCCTAACCTCAAAAAAATCACCCGTTAGTAAAATCCAGTAAAAACTTGGAACTTCAACTGCCATTTTTCGCTCTCTCAATTTCCCCTACTTTGCAAGCTTTTGCTTACCAAAACGCCAAAACATGAAAATTCGTAAAAACTTTTACTGGAAATGAGTAAACAACAACAACTAATAAATTGGCGGCGTGCGTGAATATTAGGTTAGCATGTTAGGGTTCAAAATTTGTCCCTCCCGGTGATTTACTTCCTTCTAATTTTGCTACATGAAATCATACTTGTTTTGAAAACAATGTTAGCAGAGGACTTTTTTTTTAGTTATAGCTAAAATTTTTGAATTCCTTATGCAATACAATATTACAAAAGCATCTCAAAATGTTTACGTTTACTCAAGCCTTTTCTGTGCTTTTGCAGGTATCGCATACGATCTTCAAAATTGACAGAATTCAAAATTTTACATTTTTGAAGTTGTGCGCTATAAATTTACACAGATCTTTTAATTACTTTTCAGCAAAATCTGGAGCAAATCCTTGTTATAATTTGTTGAAAAAACCTAAAGTAAAGTCTGCTTTGCCCATTTAATTAGCAGAAATAAGAATAAGAAAAGAAATAGTTCTGCACATTTTCTGACAAATGTGTAATTTTGAGTTGTGTCACTTTTGAAAATTGTTGTGCGATGTGTAAAATACGTTTTCGCCGCATATTTATGGCGGAAAAAATATTCGTAAGCCTAACACTGTGAGATTTTAACCAAGCATTTCGTCGGAAGGAATCCGTGACCGAATAAAATTCTATTCGAAACTTCTTTTCGGTAGTGAGCTCATTTTTTCAATTAAAATGGTATTGGTAAGAAAACAACGGATGGTGTTGATCTGGACCAGTATAGGTTTATCGTTGAATGCTTTAATTACGTGAAATATGTACATTTTTTGTTGTTTTTTGAAAAAAACAATTTATCTCAAGTCGAATTCATATAAGGTTAGATCATGAGTACAAAAATAACAATTAAACTAACCAACTTTACGCACAATGACTGTAAGAATTACAACAAATTCATCATTTTGACGCGAAAATCCAGCTGGTCTGGTAACAACCATTCGCCTTCATTTATCCTATATGAGTGAACACTAACTAATTTGTTTCTTAACCATTTTTTTGTATGTTTATGAAGTATAAAACGAACTATAAATGAATCGAAAGAATTTTTGACTTCCATAGTGTGGACCAGGCGTACTTATTTTTGAATAACTGGTAGAGGCATTTTTAGAGCCAAAGTTTATCTCACTTAACACCATTTGATTTCTGTGATTGTGTGATGGATATGCATTGATGACCCATAAAATTTCGAGTATAATTTTGCACTCCAAATACATAAAGATAACTTTGCGTCACGTACATTATCATATACATATAGGTTTGTATGTATATGTACATACCCTGCAGTAAAAAAATTCAATTGATAAAAAATTAACATCGTAGTTTATTTTCTTAAAGCAAGTTTCTATTTAAATATCCCAATACAAAAATTACTTTGAATGCACTTTTTCCCGTACCTGACATATGCTCTTTCAAACTGTATCTATTTAGTAAGTTTTCTTCAAAGAAAATAAACAGCTAAAGGTGAATACTAACTGAATCCAAGTCAGTTTTAAATTATTTTCCTGTTAGCTTCATTTCCAGCAGGGTACTTAACACATCGTTTTGGTCATAACAACAATCGGATTACAAGCAAGAGGGCGAAAATAGTGTCCAGCAAACCAGTAAATATGTCTAATGCAAAATGCAAACAAATCACAGAGTAAAATCCAATCCATAAATATGTAGACGATAACATCACTTAGGCACACCGCACATTACGCTCCTAATCATAGTACAATAATCGTTTCGCCATGCCGTATCTACTTCTGATTATCTACGCACCATACAACCGCACATCACACATTTTTGGTATTTTTTATAACTTTCATGAACATGAAATGGTATAATAACCAGTGTTGCCACGGACAATTTTTTTTTCCTACCAAAATTTCCTACCAAGACCAACCAAAACCTACCAACCATTTTCGAGTTTTTGATTTTTTTTTGTCAAGTTTATGTTAATATAGATACATAGCGTTTAGTAAAACTAAAAACAGCTAGCGCAATAAAAAAAATTAACTGCGTATAACAATTAATTTTACTGTACAGAATTATACAAATGTATGTCTCTTTACACATACATATTATTATTATTATTATTACGGCAGGAAAAGTTCGGCTGCGACTTAAGAAGATCTAAGTGTGCTAAACCACAATTGTATTCACTCCAACCTTAGGCTAGTTAAGAAATTAAGCACCAAGGTATATCAGTCTGCTATTCATGATACGTGGGCAGTCATATAGAAAATGCTCTGGGGTTTCCGCCACCAGCCCACTAAAGACTCGGGACCATTAAAGCGCATTTAGGCTCCACGCTTTGCGAGACAGTCAGCCCTTCCGTTGCCTTCAAACCCCTTATGTCCTAGAATCCACCATAACATTGCGCTATTGTGGGCTACCAGGTGGTTCAATAGAGTTTGACTGGTGCCAACTAGATGCCGTTTATTAAGTCGATGACCTTTAACGCTGCCATAATATTTATTTTGGCCACATTTTCTCTTCCACGAAGGCATTCGCGAACACATGCCTGGAATATCGCTGGGTATGTGCCCATTGGCAGACTTTCCTGGAATCTTGGTCCAAATAGGCCTGCCAAAGTACTCCCGTCGTCCATCTTCGATCCGTCGGAATACCATACCCGGAATTTTTCGTTAATCATAGCTATTCTCGCTTGACAGCAGTCCCTTTCAGGAATCCTGACCTTATAGTGTTTGTAGAAGGATAACTCGGTATCATCTTGAAATGACTGGAAAACCTCCAAATGACATCGAAGATCTCCAATATTTTTACTGATTGTATTGGGCATGTGTAAGGCGCTCCAGCAGGCCTATTTTTTAATCAGAATTGACAAAGGACGAATGCCTGTAATGAAACCAAGCTCTTCCGTTGGACAGGGGCGCATACCTCCTGTGAAGGCCACGCGGACCAGTCGGTGTATCTTACTCACTCTGGCACCCGCGTTTACTTGCTTAGCTTCTGGCCACCAGCCCAGTACCGCATATCTAACAACGGGTTTTACTACCGTATTGAAAGACCAATACATTAGTTTGGGTGATATTCCCCAAGTCTTACCATGAAGTCTCTAACAGGCATAAAACAAACTTGTAGCCTTGTTGGTAACCTTCCAGAGATGTGAGTTCCAACTGAGGCTTTTGTCCAGAGTTATCCCTAGATACCTCGCCTCTTCTGAGAACTCAATTTCTGTCCCTGCCGAGATGGGTCTAGCGAAGGTGACTTTCCTTCTTTGGTAAATGGGGCAATGGTGGACTTCAGTGGGTATATAGACAAGCCCTTTTCAGCGCACCAGTCTTCCGTGCATATACATACATATATATGTACATATGTATGTAGTTTATCATAACTTTGTAGTTCAGTTCAATTTAAATTAACTTGTAGGCGCATCAAGCACAATAAGGAACAAGGTTTCTAAAAAGTTTAGAGATACATATATATTTCATATAGAAGAAATGAAATGAAACGATAAGAACGTCGAGCTTATCCGATTTAGCCATTTGAACGCAATATACATAGTTCCTCAGTTTTCGACATTTCCGACTAAAATTTGGTAATGGGGTGTATTTTTTATAATGTATTTGTCGGAACAGGAAAATCGGACATATATTACATATAGCTCCCATACAATTGTTCAGACATGAGATTTTTTGTTATAACTTCTTCATTTATGCAGCTATGAATGATCAGATTACAAAGATCGGGTCACTATAACCTATGGCCTGCATTAAACGGATTGATCAGATATTGGATTTTACTTTAAAATTCCTTCCTTTGGACGGCAAAAACCGAGCAATTTCGAAATTTTCTAAATAATCGTACAGTGCGATCTACATTTTGTTCAATTCACATATCGTCGCTTAAAGTACAAAATCGCGTATCAACAAAATGCAAAACTGCGTATCAAGCAATCGCATTTCTGGCTAGTATATTTCAGGACGAATGGATAAGAATTGAGCCAAGAGCTTGTATGAGCAAATTCAATCTTTGAAAACAAATTTCAGTTACGCGGATTTGCAGAATGACGATACGCGGTTTTGTACTTTAAACGACGATATGAAACAACTAATTTCAAATGCAGTAATCGGTTGAAGTAAAATTTTCTGATGTTCATGAAAGGTATGAAGCCTTCGGCATAGCCAAATGCAGCATTGAATTCACTTGTTTATATTAGACACTTCCATGGTCCCATATCAATCATTTTCTGTTTAAATTACCAACTATTTCGTAATTTTTTTATTTTGCAATACATAAATTAAAACAATGACGATTTCAAACCCTTTAATGTTGTTAAGTCGAAACGATTACACTACTTTGATTGTCGCCTAATGTGCGGAGTGCCTTAGTTGCTGTGAAAGTGAGTGCTGCCCAACTCGTGGATGGCGTTAAGTATAAAAGTGCATATTTGTATTCATAAGCAATCATATCAGAAAGGGGACAATTCTTGTCTCAATTTTATAATCTCTTAAGCAAACGCGAGTGCCAAGAACAGGGTTAACCCAAATTTTGTGTGGCATATGTCGTGGCCATATGTCCGGCATCCGCACACCGTATACACTTGATTGTGTACATGTACTTATGATGTACAATCGTGTTCAAAAAAATGGTAGTTCGAGAGCTCAAACTATATATTTTGCAGAAGGGCAACCGCAATTAGAAGCAACTTTTTTATGTTTTATTTTTGGATTTTGGTCGGAAACTGGGCTCGAACCCAGACCCTGCGGAATGCTAGTGTGCACTGCTATCCACTGCACCACAGCAGTAGTAGGGCTTAAAATAAGCAGCTCAATATTTTTAAAGAAACAATAAGGCCTCAGTAATTACGCGATTTCTAATAACTTGGCTATTTCCTAATGAAAAATTGTACTCCTCTTTACAATCGGGTAGCGAAGCGCATCGATTTATTGAGAAGTGAGAAGCAATAATTATGCTAAGAAACCAAAACACAATCCAAATGAAAACTAAGAAAAAAAGTTTGATGCTAATATATTATTTATATTAATTAACCACAACATTCTAAAGCGATTGACGAGTTCTTTAAAATAGCGTTATTTTGCCCTCAACTTAGTCAAAAATGATTACGAATAAGCTATGTCTATCAGATATAGCACAGTCTATTTGCATCTAACATAATTAGGTTGGATTCCCGTGGATAGAATGCGCACAAATGGGAAGCTGGAGGTCCCAGCTTGGCACAAATAGAATTTTATCCGACTTTTTCTCGTTTCTTATTACCTCAACTGAGATTAAAAAAATTTTACAATGAAGTAGAGAAAATTGTTTAAAATGTGTAGTAAATATTTTATAAGAAATACCACATAAGTAATTGTTAAAAGGGATGTCTAACATATTAACGACCAGAAAATGATAAAAAATTTACCAGGTTTAAAGGTTGAAAAAATTAAATCAGCAAAACACTTTTATATCAACCAAAACAAGGATTTAATAAGTTTCTAGAGAGAAATAATAGATTGGCGCTTACACATATGTTAGTGTTTGGTCGGGCTTCTCCTCCGAATCACACAAAGCGGAGGGACCTACAGTTTTACGCCGACTCCGAACGGCGATTGTGTTTTTATGAGAAGCTGTTTTTCATGGCAGAAATACACTCGGAGGTTTGCCATTGCGTGCCGAGGGACGACCGCTGTTAAGAAAAATCCTTTTTCTATATTTTTTGCGATGTTGCTTTGACCAGGGCTTGAACCCAGGTGCTGATGAGTGAAAGCGCGCACAGCTTACCACTACACCACAGCGGCCGACAGAAGAGAGAAATGGGCCACTATTATTTTGAACCTTAAATTTTCGCGAAAATATCTAGAAATTACTTTTTTAGCTGATATATCGTCGCTACCATGTCAAACTATCAAATGTGAAAATATGCCTTGCGCATGCGTTTAAATGATACACAAGTTGGCAAATCGTCAAATTTCTGGTCTTCTTAGAAGCCAGAGGATACTGGCTTTAAGAAAGTGTGGAGAGTTGCTTTCTAGTTTGATATGTATGAATGATCTACTCGCACTACAACTTTTTTGAACGCTACTGTCTATACATATGTATGTTTGTCTATACATATATGTATGTTTGTACGAAGAAATGTTTAGCTCGTTTGGGGTGTAGCAATTTTTGTAAAGGGATGTTTTTACTAACGACGAATTTAATGCTTATAAAGACTTGTAGTTAACCGCAAATTGAAAATGGGTACAAAATATAAAGAGTAAGAAAAAATAATGATATGGGCAGTGGGAAAAAGTAATGGATGGAGTTATGCATTCCAATTGGTTTGCTTTACAGTCTCGTCGGGTTTGATGTTTCAAGTGCCTTTACGCCTAATGAATTTTCCATTATGCTGAGAATACTGCCCATGAAAACCGTCAACGTGGACAACGAACCACTTTAGAGGTGTGGTGTACAAACGACTTCTGCACAGTAGTCAAATGAGGTAGAATGTTTGGAAAATGTATCAACAACATAAGCATGCACTTTCGAGTTTATTTTTTTACTTTTTATAATGAATTTTAAACTCTTTCTTTCCCTCTCCCTCACATTAAAAGATTTATTTACTTTTATATACACACATGCATATGCACATAAATATGTTTTAATACTTGCTTCATAATTAATTACATGAAGAATTCGAAATAAATTTGCTACTTTGTTTTGCTATATTGTACTAACACAAAGGGATGCCCAGATTTAAATTCTAAGAATTTACGCCTTAGATTGGTCACAGTGTATTGCGATAGGGTTGAAATTTTAATGGCACTGCTACTCGTAACAATTCTAAAGAGTCGTATGCTTCGTGTCTGTGAGTGAGCGTGCCTTGTCGAGTGTTTCCTTTCGAATTGCCATTTGCACTGACGATGGTTATTTAAGCGGAAGCGGAAGTGCGTTTGCCAGCAAGCCAAAGTGTTGGCCACAGGCAAATGACAGCTTCGCACAAAAAACTTATTTGATTTGAATATTTTATAAAAGCGTGAAACAAAGCAAAGTTTTACAGAGCTCAAAAGTAGAAAAACCATTGATGTATATAATTCAGCTTATTTACGCCTTTAGGTCGGTTTCCTTTGAATTGTAGACTACGAGGCAACCCACGACACCAACGAGTTGCATTTGAGGTGCCCATTGGGGGTGAGCGGTCAAAAGCTTTAATGGTTTAAATCAATTACTTAATTGATCAAGAACGAGGGACAAATAGAGAGCTAATGTCTGTATGTATGTATGCACTTCGAGTGCTTAAGCTGGTGCGGAGGTAGAGGTCAGTAAACTCTTCAAATTATCCTTTCGTTAAACAAATTGTTCCCAAGTGAATAAAGAAATTTCTAATGGATGCGTGTCGTCGAGTGGCCTAAACTGTCGCTCAGAGAACCACAGTGGGATAATAATGTTCCATCCTTTGCATTTTTTTGCCTTAGGCTGAACAGCCTTCCACCCTCTTTTTTTGATGTTGTTCCTCACACTTTTTGGCTTTTGGCAAAATCTCTTTTCGTTTTCATGTTATGAGTTGTATTGTTTTTGGAGCGGTATGGAGTGAAAAGCGTCCAAATACAATAATAAACAGGCTATTTATTTAATTTTCATGAGGCTTAACTTAAACGCTTTATGGCCAGCTTAAGTATCGGTTTATGACACCGACAGTTGTTCGTCAACTTTCTCGCTGTTTGTGCAGTTATTGAGTGGCTCTCCTTTTAATTACGTTCTATGTATGCACGTAAATATTATTTACATACATATGTATGTACATTAGACTGCATCACTCCCAATACAAAAAAAAAATCGGTACTGTTTTTCCATTGGAATTATAAAACCTATTGTATTTTAAGACGTCCACCAAAATATTTCGAAAAAATATTAAGGTTTACGTGAGCTGCACCGATTTGAATATACTTACCTCCAAAAATAGAGTTTTTTATGAATAAAAATAGTTTCTTAAAGATGTTTTTTGAAAAAATTCCCTCAAATGACAAAACGGTTTAAGCTTAAAAAAAATGCACAAAAACATTTAAAAAAAAATTAAAAAATTTTTTACGGAATCATAATAATGAAATTTTGATGATGATTTGAACTTTTTTCAAAGATTGGTATAAGAAAAACTTGAATAACTGAACCTAAACACTCCCAATTTAGACTTGTGCGCTATCATTGGAAAGGTATTTTCTCACCCTTTTTATTTATTTGCTAATAAACTCATTAAAAGGATGAAAGAGAAAGGTAGGATGAACGAACATCATTCAAAGTTGAATTAAGATGTGTTGGTATTTAAAAAAAAAATTGAGACACGAACGACTTTTTTTGCACATAAATAACAAATAGTGGAAAAATACATTTCTACCGAGATCTCATAATTCTAAATCGGAATTGTTTTGGCCCAGGTATTTAAGTTTCACGTAAATCAATCTTTGAAGTATCTATAAAAACCGCATCAAAAATCTCATTATTATGATTCCGTTGAAAAGATTTTTAAATATTTTTATGAAGATTTTTGAAGCCTAATCAGCTTTGTCATCTGAGGGGACTTTTTTCAAAAAGTTCTTTAAGAAACTATTTCTATTCATAAAAAACTCCATTTTTGGAGGTATTTTCAAATCGGCCCAGGCTTGAATCTTAATATTTTTCCGAAATATTTTGGTGGACGTCTTAAAATATAATATTTTATTTTAGAAAATTTTGATTTTTTCGACCCTTTTCCAAAATTATGTGCGACTTTTGCCCTTTCTCACAGATTTTTTAGGAATTGTTAACAGAACCTTGCTATTAAAAAATATTTCCTCCTGTAAAACGAAATCATTCATCACCTTAGACGTTTAAAGGAAATGCAACTCTTCTCCTTGCAACAACTCGGTTACTGTATATGTTTGCAAAGCTTGTCCCGCTATTTACCTTTATACTCAACAGTGGAGCGTTCGAGCAGCGAAAATACTTTATAAAACATGTAAATTTGATTTTGGCTTTGGTTCTCAGATTTATTCTTTTGCTAGTAAAGAAAAGCAAAAATAATATGGTGACCCCTTTTTTCGTCCATTACCCCTTTTCTGCGACTTTCTGAAAATTCTCAACGGCAACTGTGCATGGATGATGTTAATATTTGAATCTCTGTTCACATTTGAAAGAGGATAATGCTTAAGTTAATGCAGATACAGGCGGATTACACAGATAAGCGAGCCCGTTTGTCACCCGTATAAAAAGTATGTACATTAGACGTGTTTTATGATGTACTAGCAGACCCGCCGAACTTCGTCCCGCCCAAAATTATTTTTTTTAGTGAAATATTTTGGTAGAACCATTTTCACCAACAATTCACGTTCACGATTTCTAGTGATACATTTATCTGCTAATACATATTACTGTTTGGTGGTTGTCAGAAGGCATATTTCCATTGCCGTCTTTAATAGCCTAACGAAAGTGTATATTCGTGAAGAAGTTCTTGAAATTCTCCAATGATCTGGCGTTTCACAGAACGGTTAGTCGCAAAATGAATTAAATTTGAAGAACTTTTTCCCATTCATCATTCCCATCTGTCCTAGAAACTATATGGTATAGTTGGTGGCAATTTAAAAATTGGTGAGTATCGTTGTTCCACACACACTTATTTCAGTCGAAATACCTTAAAGCTCTTATCAAGGAGCGCAACGGTTCTGATGGTAGACATAATGCTGGTCATTTGAGATTGACCCCTGGACAACTCAATCCTGGTGTATCCGAATCAAGCACGCAAATCACGTTCATTGGGCCAATCCCAACACACGGGAGCTCGGCATACTCGGTGGTACAGCACGTCGATGTAATCGGACATTCGCGGCACTTTTTCTCGCTTGACGCTTTTTAGTAACAACTCGACCCCAGTGTCACCCGGCGGCTGTTTTTTGCAATAGTATTGCCCTTACCGTTACCATTACATAAGTATCTCGAATATAAGCCAGATCGGATCATATTTAAGATTTTAACAATAACATGACTCCAGCGCCACCTGGTAGGTCAAACTGGGAATCTGAACAACTACGAAGAGACCTTACTCACACAAAAAAAAATTTCGTTAAAAACGATTCACTCACAAACACACCAACGAAGTATTATATTTATATACACCTTCAGTACCTTTGGGAAGACGCCGCGCCCCCTTCTTAAATATCCCCAATTTTATCTAAGAGTATGCGATTGATTTCGTATATCTCTATACTATTCTTCTTCTTCTTTTTTGGCGCTGTAACCGCCTAAGCGATTTTGGCCGAGTTCAGCAAAGCACGCCAGTCGTTTCTCCTCTGTGCCAACTGACGCCAATTGGAAACACCAAGTGAAGCCAAGTCCTTCTCCACCTGATCTTTCCATCGCAGTGGGGCCTCCCTCTTCCTCTGCTACCACCAGCGGGTTCCGAGTTGAATACTTTCAGAGCTGGAGCGTCGGTGTCCATTCGAACGACATGACCAAGCCAGCGGAGCCGCTGTATTTTAATTCGCTGCACTATGTCCATATCGTTGTAAAGCTCATACAGCTCATCGTTCCATCGTCTGCGGTACTCGCCGTCGCCAACGCGTAAAGGACCGTAAATCTTCCGCAAAATCTTTCTCTCAAACACCCCAAGAGCCGCCTCATCGGATGTTGTCATTGTCCATGCTTCTGCGCCATATACCAGCACGAACATGATGAGTGACTTATAGAGCGTGGTTTTCGTACGTCGAGAGAGGACTTTACTCCTGAATTGCCTACTCAGTCCAAAGTAGCACTTGTTGGCAAGAGTGATTCTACGTTGGATTTCAGTGCTGACATTATTATCGGTGTTAATGCTGGTTCCCAAGTAAACGAAATTCTCTACTTTCTCGAAATTGTAACTGTCAACAGTGACGTGGGTGCCAAGGCGCGAATGTGCTGACTGTTTGTTTGATGACAGGAGATACTTCGTCTTGTCCTCGTTTACCACCAGACCCATGCGCTTTGCTTCCCTATCCAACTTGGAAAAGGCAGAACAGACTTCGCGGTTTTTGTTACCGATGATGTCGATGTCATCGGCATAAGCCAGCAATTGCACGCTCTTGTAGTAAATTGTTCCTGAGCGGTTCAGTTCTGCAGCTCTTATTATCTTCTCCAACATCAGATTAAAGAAGTCACACGAAAGGGAGTCGCCCTGTCTGAAACCCCGTTTTGTGGCGAACGGCTCGGAGAGGTCTTTTCCAATTCTGACGGAGCTGGTGGTATTGCTCAACGTCATTTTACACAGCCGTATGAGTTTTGAGGGGATGCCAAATTCAGACATAGCGGCGTATAGGCAACTCCTTTTAGTGCTGTCAAAAGCGGCTTTAAAGTCGACAAATAGGTGGTGAGTGTCGATCCTTTTCTCGCGGGTCTTTTCCAAGATTTGGCGTATTGTGAATACCTGGTCTATGGTGGATTTGCCAGGTCTAAAGCCACACTGATAAGGCCCAATCAGTTCATTGACGGTGGGCTTCAGTCTTTCACACAATACGCTCGATAAGACCTTGTAACCTATGCTTAGAAGGCTGATCCCGCGGTAGTTGGCGCGAATGGCGGGGTCACCTTTCTTGTGGATTGGGCAGAGCACACTTATATTCCAGTCGTCGGGCATGCGTTCATCTGACCATATTCTGCACAAGAGTTGATGCATGCACCTTATCAACTCCTCGCCGCCGTACTTGAATAGCTCAGCTGGCAGGCTGTCAGCTCCAGCGGCTTTGTTGTTTTTCAGTCGCGTTATTGCTATACGTACCTCGTCATTGTCAGGCGGTGGAACGTCGACTCCGTCATCATCGACTGCGGGCTCGGGTTCTTCTTCTCCACAACTTTCCGTGCTGCTACCATTTAGTAGGGCGGAAAAGTGTTCCCTCCATAATTTAAGTACGCTCTGGACATCAGTTACTAGGTCGCATTATTGTTCTTACAGGAGTGCGCCCCGGTCTTTAAACCTTCCGTAAGTCGCCTAACTTTCTGGTAAAATTTCTCTATACTACTATATGTTCGAATACTCAACCATGAACACTTCCAGGAATGTTCATTATCAAAAATTCGGTTTATTTGAGTAGAGTAGAGTATTTGACTACACACGGTGTCCTTGAACCAGATTCAACTGAATCGGTCTGGAACGATGGAATTTCCGATTAAACTATTTTGGGGGAGTGTTCACAAGTTAGAATACGTGAAGTTCAAAATCGCGGCAAGTGCCGATTTCAAAAACGGTAACTTTTTCGAGTTTCTGCCGTAATTTTTGCATTTAGGTATAGTATAACTAAGACTGTATATGAGTAATTTTTTAAATATCGAACCCTAACCACCAAAATAACGTAAGCTACATTTTTTTCAAAATTTTCTTTTTGAGGCAGAAATATTTCTGCATCAAAAAGAAAATTTTGATAAAAAGAAATTTCGCTTACGTTTTTGGCAGTTAGGGCTCGATATGTATGTATATACATGTATAGCCTGTGGGAATTTCGTAGTCGTCTCCTACAATAGCCGCCAACTGTTGGTCCACTTATAACGGCCAACTTTTATCTGGTTTCAAAAAAATAAACATAAACACTTATTACTTTACAGGTGTTCTTTTAATAGTTAGTTTCTTTCATTTAACAATATTAACTTGTATTATCGTCCGGCATAGCATTTTTTTTTTTTAATTTAAACGAACTTCCAACGTTCATCATCATACATATTCAGGGCTTTTGAAAAATACCTAGTATTTTCGTAATATGTGGAGAATGTCCTTTTTTTGTTTGAGCCTTCCTTTAAGCTCAGATTGGCTGTATGCAAGAAAATCGTCTTCTGTTGATATCTGATTTTCCCCTCGAATCTCTTTGAAGGTCGCTCTACAATTTCGAGCTCAAAATGTTTGATTAACCATGGGAAAATCATTGAGATGACAACATTTAGACAACACGTGTTGACTTCGGAACCTTTCTATATTTCACATTAGGCCAGATTGGCGGCCGTTTTGACTAGCACGGAAGTGACCTTACCACACCATGTGCATCTAGACATGCGCTTTCGCATTTATTGGATATTATAACAGCTATGTGAATATTAAATAATCAAATTTAACAAAATTTTATAATTTTTATCTTCCAACTAAATTTAAGGAAAAATCCGGGACCGGGGGGAAACCCCCACCCTAAAGTCGGGCCTGCACATACATACATGTATAAATATGTATACAATCGACTTGTATATATGTAAATATATATAATCATTCATCTAGAACCTTATCGAAAACCTATCTGAAAATCGAAAAGTTACCGTTTTTGACATCGGCACTTGCCCCCAAAATAGTCTAATCGGAAATTCCATCGTTCCAGACCGATTCAGTTGAATCTGGTTCAAGGACACCGTGTACAATGAACACATCCAGAAATAGGCCACGTTCGAGGCACGTAATAACAGCGGCAATACTGCACCACTGATGAAGGTTTGCAAAACTGTTGCAAGTTCCCAACTGATAAAACGTTGGAATTTCACACCGAACGTGATACCTTAATAATGCGCGCAACACTGCGATTGTGATTGCGACTCGAACAACCCCATATGCAGTATGAAAAACTCGATTTATATGAGAGGTGCCACGCCTGTTTTCCAATGACATCAATTTTTTCATGAGTATGCGTTTAATTTCGTATGGGAGGTGCCACGCCCTCTTTTCCAATAGCTCCAGTTTTTCTCCGCGATTGATTTCATATACATATATCCCTACCAAGATCCAGTACTCTACCATGAACACTTCTAGAGATATGCAGTATGAAAAATTTGGTTTTTATAGTAGGTGCCACGCCTTCTTCACTTAGCGCGATGAAATTCACTTTACGACCTGTTTCCCGCGCTCTTTTTCTAAATTGATTTTATATATCTCCATACCAAGTTCCAGTACCCTACCATAAACGCTTTCAGAGATATGCGGCATGAAAAATTCGGTATGCGATTGATTTCATATATTTCCAAATATACACAAAAAATTTCAAGCCTTTCAAGGTCAAGCCGTTTCGGAGGAGTTGACCACAAACACCGTGCCATACGATTTTATTCGAATGGTGGAAACCCTATGCAAATTTTTTTCTGTTTTAAGTGTTTTCATACATTCGCAGTGGAATAGCATTATTACTTATTAAATGTGGCAACGCCGGTTTTTCAATTTTTTCTTTACAAACCTTCTACAGATAAAGAGAAACAAAATGAAATAAAAACGAAACAAATCCGTTAAGCCGTTCTTGAGTTATGCGATAACAAAAGAACAGCAATTTATTTTTATATGTAAAGATTTTTGTCGTGTGGTGGCAAACCTCTTCAAATTTTTTTTTATTAAATTTGTTAATGCATTCTCAGTAATGTACATTATTGCGGCTTATGTAAATTAAATTTTTTTTTTTTGATCTTTGAAATATGTGGCAACACCGGGTTTCCAATTGTTTCTTTACATTCATTTTACAGAAAGACACAAAATGAAATAAAAGCGAAGCGAATCCCTTGAGCCGTTCTTAAGTTATGCGATAACACACGAAAGCAATCCATTTTTACATATAAATTTTTTTTCGAATGGTGGCAACCCTACCGAAATTTTTTTATGAAATAATTTTTTTTATACATTCTCAGTGAAATAGCATTTTTGCGGCTCATTTATAATTAATTTTTTTTCTGATATTGCAGATATCTGGCAACATCATTTTTCCAATTTTCTCCTTACAAACCTTTTACAGACAGAAAGACACAAACTGAAATAAAAACGAAGCAAATCCGTTGAGTCGTTCTTGAGTGATGCGATATTAACACACGAACAGCAATTCATTTTTATATATAAAGATAGAAATTTTTCAAAATAAGTTTTAGATGGTTGGATTGGGCTATTTTTTCTTTCTTTTTCAGCTAATAATAGCTGAAATCAAAATTTGGTGAAAATTCGATAATGAAAAATTGGCGCGGAAATCAAATAGAGGTTGAAAATGTACTTAGAAGGACGGAAAATCGGTTTGTAGATTTTCCTTAACATTAATTTTTTATAAATACTAGAGTTTTGATTTACTTTAAATGCAAATGTTTTATTAAGTACATTATCTGTTTGACTATCGATATGATACATTTGTTTACAAAATAACTAAGTTGCAGGGGTTTCGACTTAAGAAGGTTTTTACATGTAGGAAATGTTTTAATATAGGATTCTACTTAATTTTTTGTAAGCATTTTGTTGAAATCCTTCATGAGGATATAAATCTTCTTTCCGCGGTGTTATTAGGGTGCCGAGACGCATCATAAGTATCATAAGTGGACGGTGCCACGCCTATTTTCAAAAAATTCATAACTGTCTTAATTTATGCCAAAATTCTACTTCGCATACCAACTTTCAACAATTTGTTGGATCCAGTATCTGCGGAAATATCGTAGTTTTTGCATATTTCGAAAGTACCGTTATTTGGGAGGTGGGCGAGGTTATTGTCCGATTTTTCCCATTTTCAATCCCAACCTACATTGGAGGAAGGGCAAACAACTTCCCAATTTCGTTGACATATCTCAATTTTTTCTTTAGTTGTCGTGTACATGGACGGACGGAGAGACCGACGGACAGACATGGCTTAATCGACTTCTCTTTTCATTCTGAGCATTTATGTGTACATTTGTCTATATCTATATCTATCTCGATTCGATTTGGCGGTTGCAAACAACCGTTATGCGAACAAATTTATAATACCCTTGTGTACAAGTGAACTCGGGTATAAAAATCATCAAAAAAACTTGTCCTTTTTCGACAAACAATTTTTATACCCGAGCGCACTTGTGCACAAGGGTATTATAACTTTGTTCATTTCATATTTATAATGATTTTTAAACGAAAAATAAGAATATTATAAATTTTTGGGAAACTTGGCACAGTTGCTGGCTTTGGTACAACATATGAAAAGGTAATTTAGGGAAATGCGAAATCTTTGACGAATCAGTAAATACTGAAGCGAATTTATACAAAATTGATGTTTGCAATACTTCTTTGGCAAGAAGTACCTCTATAAGAAATTTTTGGAAAATAGGCGTAGCACCGCCCACTTTTGATTACATATGTGTATTAGAGTGGTTCATAAAAACAGCCTTCTTGGAAGTTCATGAACGCTACATCAAAATATTGCTATTTGTGATAAAAAAAGAGACACGTATTTATTTATTTTGAAAAAAAGTTTTTTTATCGCGATGCTTATAAAAACGCTGATGTTCTAAATTTTTTCATTTTCGTGACATGTTAAAATGCAGCTAAAAGTGTGGTTTTTACATATAATTACTCTGGTGTTATTGAGGAATATTCCTTAATTACATACCTCTCTTTGACAGTTATAATGGGCCTAGTTCCCGAAAATATGCTCTCGAAAAGACACTCCTCAAATTAAAACGTTTATACTGAACGTTTTAGATATTACCATGGGTTGGAACTTGTTACCAGGGGGTTCTTGAAGTTGCTAATTAGGAATCTGAAGTCAGTTTTTAAAAATTCTAAATGGCGGATCCAAAATGGCGACCCTTTTTTTGGGGTCGGTGATTACCAATCTGAAGTCAACTTTTTTAAATTCAAAACGGCGGATCCAATATGGCGATCAAATTAAAAAAAAAATACTAAAAATAAAACGTTGATACTAAACGGTTTAACTATTGTCAAGGGCTTAAACTCGTTTCCAGTGAGTTTCTGGAGTTGCTGTTTACGAATCTGATGTCAGATTTTCAAAATTCCAAATGGCGGATCCAAAACGGCGACCAACTTTAAAAAAAAAAATTATTGGATTTGAATGAAACTCTTAACCGCCATTTTGAATTTTGAAAATCTGACTTCAGATTCGTAATCAACAACCGAAGAAACCTACTGAAAACGAGTTTCAACCCTTGACAATCCTTAAAACGTTCAGTATCAACGTTTTAACTTTAGTAAATGTTTTTTTAATTTGATCGCCTTATTGGATCCGCCATTTTGAATTTAAAAAATTGACTTCAGATTCGTAATCAGCGAACAAATCCAATCATATTTTAAAAAATGTATCGCCAGTTTAGATCTGCTATTTTGAACTTTGAAAAACTGTCTTTAGATTTCTAATTAGCAATCGCAGAAACCCCCTGGTAACATTTTCCAACAAATAATAATGCGTAAATCGTTCGGTATCAACGTTCGAATGTGAGGAGTATCTTTTCGAGACCATATTTTCGGGAACTAAGCCCATTCTTACTGTTCAGGACAAGTATGTAATTAAGGAAATATTCCCCAATAATGCCGGAGTAATAATATGTAAAAACCACATTTTTAGAAAATAAGAAAATTGTGGACATCAGCGTTTTTTTAAAAAACCGACCAGCGCGACCTCTGAAAAAATTTTTTTTCAAAATAAAAAAACACGTTTCGTCTTTTTATCACAAATAACCATAATTTGAGGTAGCGTTTATGAATTTCAAAAAAAAAAAATTTTTTTAACCTCTCTGTGTATCTCAATAACTGTTTGATCAATTTGTACCAAACCCGGTATGATGAAAATAATTGAAATCCGACTAAAATGACGTCCACTTTTCATATAACGGTAAATTTCAGAAATCCTTGAAACTTCGCTATTTCGCAATTTATGGACTCCAGTTTACTCAAAATTTATACTAACAACAATCCCTTGAAGAGAAGTAACATTATTACGGAATTTCGGAAAATCGGCGTGACACCGGCCACATATTTGTAACTATATAAGTTTATCTCACTATGTCTTACTGAACGTTCTATCGAAGATGTTTGAAATAGGGTAAAACCACCCCTTCTTACCATGTAGCGGTAGTTTTCGGAATGGTGAAAAAACTATATTTAATACTTGCGCCGGGTTTATAATGTTCGAGAGGTCTTTCCCAATTATGACGTAGCAGATGGTATTGCCCAACGTCATTTAACACAGCCGTGTTAGTTTCGCGAGGTTACCAAATACGGACATCGCGGCATAAAGACAATTTCTTTCGTGCTGTCGAAAGCGAATTTTGAATTGACAAACAGATGGTGTGTGTCGATCCTATACTCGGGAATCTTTTCCAAGATTTGGCGTATTGTGAATACGTGGTCTATGGTGGATGTGCCAAGTCTAAAGTCATCCTAATAAACCCCAATAAGTTCGTCGACGTTGGGCTTCAGTCTTTCACACAATACGTTCCATAAGACCTTGTAACCTACGCCTAGAAGGTTGATCCCGCGGTAGTTGGCGCCTATGGTCAGAGATGCCGCCATTCAGTAGGGTGAAACGGTATTCGCTCCATAATTTAACTTCGTTGTAGACATCGGTCACTAGGTTGCCATTAGGGATGTTAATTTTTCGGCTTTTTCCGACGCCGAGATTTTCGGGATGGCGTTGTCACAAACCCGGGATCCCGGGATTAGTCCCTGGATTTAAATATTCATTACTTTTCAACAACTTAAATCGAAAAAATTGCTTCTATATTGTTTTAGAAGCTCTCCTACCATGAAGTAAATAATAAATAAATGGGTTTGAAACCATGGTACAATAATTACAGGTATTGTTTCCCAGAGAGCGCATATTCCGATCTGCTTTATTTAAAAACTATTGTTGCCCACACTAGTCAAAAGGTTTATTCGCGTATTGATAGTTTTTGATAACAATCCGATTTTCCTGTTCGCGTATACAAAAATCCATCAAAGTAAACAAGAAAAACAGCTGATCAAAGTAATCTGTTTTCAATTTATGAAAATATGGAAATTTATTTTAGATTTATTATTATGATTTTCCAGTTTGAAATAACTTATTAAAACTGGAAATGTATCGGAAGAAAGAAAATACTCATTTACTCATGTTTGCTTAGCAAATTGCTTTAGGAAAACTTTTAACTTACATTATTTCCATGTTTTCTGTTTTATGCTTTTGTATGTAAACAAAATTTCGATCAGCTGTACTAAAAACGTGCAAGTTTTAGCTTGTTTTGCGTTCGTGTACTCTTTCTAACATTTGAGAACGAACAGATAAAAATTCATTAGAATTTTGCTGTTGAGAGTTTTCTGCTGGAAGAATACGCGAATACACCTAAAATGAAAACAAGGGAGCATTTGTTACCCATATTTTTATTCTACATTGCATTGATTTTTTTAATAATTTTTGGAATTAATCACATCTTTGAAATTACAAAGTCCTTCAAAATAAATCCTGCGGTCAGAGAGAAAAAATAAAAACGCTAAAATTAAATTAATTAATAAAATAAATAAAAATTGCTTCACAAAACTCTCTAGGAAGACAATACCTGTAATTATTGTACCATAGTTTGAAACCTACTTTTTTATTTTTTCTCTCTGAACGCAGGATTTATTTTGAAGGACTTTGTAATTTCAAGGATATGATTAATTCAAAAAATGATTAAAACATTCATTGCAATATAGAATAAAAATATGGGTAACAAATGCAATAGGAAATTTCTTTAGAATTTAAAAAAATTTAACTTTTTAGGATTCACCAGGACGAATAGGTAATTTTTAAGCTGACAAAGTTAGAAGAGCGAAATTCGAACAAATATTGCGAAATTTCAAGGATAAAATTTTAAAATGATATTTTCAATATTTACCAGCCCTTCTGCACTAGAAACTTGAATATGTTTAAATTCTACAGGGTTTCCTCAATAATTTTATACCCATACTTCTTCTCTAAGCACATTTCTCTGAATTTTTAAAATCATTTTTGAATTACTGACGTCAGAGTGAAAAACTAAAAACGCAATTTTACTATATTTGGCCCATGGTTTCGCGAATATATTGATATTTGTGTTTAAAATTTCCTATCGCGCGTTGTTATATGTACAATGAGTTAAACATTTATAATTAAATATTAATTATTAAATAAAAAAAGAAAAATAGCCAATACTGGTCAAGAAAAGGAGTTCCTATTATTGCCATCAGTGCAAATGACAAATACCGAAAATCTCGGCATTACTTGCCAAGAATCCCGGGATTTTCGAGACCTTCGTTGTGCGAGTAGCCGAAGTGTAAAGACGTGTTTTTATTTCGCTCTAGCTTTTTCTTTGCTAATTTTTTTGTGTTTCGATTTATATTACAAATGGAAGACTCTTGTGGAAAGTGTGATAAATCATTTGCTAGAAATGACTCCTAAATAGTGGCGTGTAGTGGGTTTTGCGGAAAACGATTCCACCGCGCTTGTTGCCAAGGTCCTGTATCTGAATACGATGTTAATCTCCTTAAAAATAATCGGCATATTGGTTACAGGTGATTGGATTGTGTTAATGTGCCGGAAAAAATTCTAAAAGAATATTACTCTGTTCTGGCTTGGTTTCGAGTCGGTTATTTGTGCTGTTGACAACAAACACAAAGACTTATCGGCGAAATTTTATGAAATTAAAAATCTAATTAATAATTCCTTTGTTTGTCTATTAATGCTGTAAACAACAAAACCGCAAATTGTTTGGAGATGCTATTTGCTGATGTCAGTGCTCTGAAAAGTGCAGCTGTTCCGACCAATGCTACTGTTGCTAACAGCAACTGTAATCGTTTATTCTCTGCACCCAACATTTCATTTGAAGCTGATGCTGCTGCTGTCTCGACCTCGCTAATGCTGGCAAGTGCTGATTGTCTTGGCGATAATTCGCTGGCAAAGGGGAATAATAACAGTTCAACTGCACCGTTCACTGCAGTGTTACCGTTTGGTTACTTTTAACCAATTTTGGTTATTTTTTTCTTGCCTGTGAAGTTGTTAAGATCTTTCCTGTTTTGGTTATTTTTTAATATTTACTGTAATTTTTAATTGACATAGGCATATAGCAACAGCAGTGGCAGCCCCAGCAGTGAAACCAAGTAAAAATAATTGGAATAAATGTATTAATATTACTTACATATGTATGTATTTGTTTTATAATATACAGAATACATAATATACTTGGTCGGCTAAAGCCTACTTCAAATGAATACATACTTAGATAGTACATATATATATACCTTGTCCAATACTACGTCATGTATGTACAATAAAAAAGGGATTCGGTTATTCTTTTTCTATTACTGTTTACTTTATTAATTTAAGTTAAGTTTAATAATAATAATCTTATAGCAAGTAGGTTCAGTGAATATAGCATTCCACAGTTCTGAAAAAATCGTTTTTTTGCGCTTTTGTAAAATGTATTTACCATCGTATCCGCGGTACTTCGTTTGGCGTATACGAGGTATTTCGCGCTGAGCGACGAAATAGTTTAATAAGTCCAATTTTTAATCATTTAGTCTTATTCTTAAAATATATACAATGTGGTTGTTCACGCTGATTAGGTATTTCATTCATTCTTACAAAGAAGTTGGAAACTATGTACCTATGTACTTATTTAAAAACGTAATTTAGAGTCTGGTAATGTGTACGAGGATATTAACATTCATACATATGCATCTAACACGGGAAGACTGATTTTCTAATATATGTATTTACATATTACAGCCTTAAAAGGATTTACTTTTCAAAAATGCAAATAAAAATTTATTTTCTTTGGTTTGTAAACTTTTTCTATACGTATTATATAAAAGAATTTGTGATGACGTGAACTGTTAATCTAATGAAAAAGTTGGTTATTTTTCCTTACATTTGGTAACTTTTTCGCCTAATCTTGGTTAAAAAGTTCTTTGAGCGGCGGCAACACTGCGCTAAGGTGAATTTGACATCATGTTCGGCGGGTGCCTCTCATATTTCATTGGATAGCACTGCCGTTAACTCTTTACCTATTTCCCCGGTGGCTGCTGAGGTTGCTGAGTCTATTCCCTGCAGGGAAAGCTACTAGTTGTGAACTAGAATTCTACCGGTTTGCGTTTCAGCCGAACTAGTTCACGTTCTATCCTTTTTCAATGTTAGCGACTGGTATTTTTAACATTGCGATGTCCTACGAGATGTCAATTGTCAGGCTATGCATCAGCATCTACTAGTATAAATACCAGTAGCATCATACCAGTTGATGAGATAGTCTGCCAATTCATGTCCCGTGAAAAGCATAAGTGTGCCTTTTTGCTCGCGACGCTTCAGCAGTCACAATGGCCGACAGAGCAAAGCACTCGCGTGGTAAGCCTGAGGTCCCAGGTTCAAATCCTGGCGCAGGGAAAATTTTTTTTATTTTCTTTTTTTTATTTAATTTTTTTTTTTTATAAATTTTTTTTTTTGTTTAGGCTGTTTATTGTAATTTTTAAATTTTATCAAAAAATATTTTTGTTTAATTACTTTGTTTTTTATAGCACAAGCATTTCTTCCTAAATCTTTTTTTGCATTGCAATTAGGTTTTCAAATTTGTTATTTATTTATAAATTGAATAAATTATTTTTACTTACATTTGTTTAACTTTAAAAATCTGAACCACCTCCGAGCGGCCTCGAACCTGCGATTTCAGAACCAGAACCAGTAGTCTTCACGTGACGCCACAACCGAGATTTGTAAGAAAAGCAATTAATTGCGTTTTATTTTTGGCTTTGGCAATTCAAAGGCAGATGTCGCTGATCGCCTAAGTTCTTCGAAATTGTCGAACTGGTAGGCACATACTAGTTAATGAACTAGTATTTTTTCTGACTGGTTTGGCTTTTCACTGCAGGGTTACTAATGTTGGGCCGGCTGCTGATGCGCTTTTACCTATGGATGCTGCTGATGCTGTTGATGCTGTAGAAGATGCCGCTGCTGTCGCTAAATCTGGCTGGGAAACAGTGCAGAGTAAACGTGATAAACAGTGTCCAGATTTGGCGATTTCGCGCCAATTCGGCGATTTTTGGCGATTTTTTCCACTCACATAATTTTTTTCCAATTATAAAAATATTCAAACTTACTTTTCCATGATAATTTTACAGAAGAGGCTAATGAACTGCGTGATAAACTTGACTTAAGAAGCATATTAAAAACTGTCAAAAATTTTTTATCACCCTAATCGAAGAATCACAAGAGGGCGAGTTTCAGGGACCTGCCAATTCACTATTTGACTTTGAAGGAAAGAAAAGCAGCGGAAACTGAATATCTAAATCTTTAGCTTTCCCATGGAATAACTTTTTTCAGAACCATTCCATCCGACTCTGAAGAATTTTGGATAATTGCTTACGGAGTGAAAACCGCAACAGGCAATAAAATGTTTGGAAATATAAGTAAAGTAGCCTTCATATTTTTATCCTTGCCGCCTAAATTTAATAGTTCGAATAAATTGTTATATGAAGGCTAATAGTTTCTGCTGCAAAACGTTTCTAATAGCAGAAGTATGTTATCGAGGTTGAATAGCTCAATATATGACAACAACAGAAATGTAAATGATTCATACACTATAGGTACGGTGACCATAAATATATTTTGAAAATGCAGGACAATTTTTCAAAAAATTTACCTACATATAATTGCGTAGTATAAAAATAACAAAAATATACTACATACATATATACATTCCTCGTCATTTGAATAGCGCACCCTTTTTTTGATTTTCTACCATACAAAGTATGCTTGACAAAATTTTTATATGGAAGAAAATGCGCAGCACCGTCAAAAAAAATTTCGCCCCTATGTTTATTTTTTGTTTTTAATTTTCAAAACTTTTTAAAATGGGATGTAGACGTAGAATATGCTGTATTTTTATAAAAAGTTAATGAATATTAAACAAACAAAAGGAAAACTGTACCTGTATTAAAGGGATGCGCTATTCAAATAACGAAGAGTGTATAATCCTTAATTATTAATCCAATTTTAAACTTTAAACATAAATCACATTTGCTTCATTGGTATTAATCTTTTAGTAATGAATATTTACAAAATTATAATAGGCATATTACATATTACTTTACACGAAATATGATCCTCTGTAAAGCAAATTTTTTAGGCAAACTGGTCGTTCGGTCGTTGAACACGAAAAAAATACCCATGGTTTCAAAGAAGTGTTTTCGAGATTTGTTCGAAAAACGTATTTTTAGTACTTTTTCAGTTATTCCTCAATATCTCATGAAACGACCAACAGTTCGAAAGGTATTGATGGGCTCTTTGCAAAAATATACATATATTTTTTGTGCAGATTGTGTTCCGTAACATCTACATTTCTCATCAGATTTTCATTTACTGTAAAAAGAAAATGATTGAAATTTCAATTTTTCGATTTTGGTCGCTTGAACCACCAATAATTTTCATCGAAATCGGCAAAGTAATATATTTTTGTAAGAGGTAGCTTATGTAGATTGGATAATTTTTTCATGAGATATTGACGAATAGGTTCGAAATGTACCAAAAACACGTTTTTCGAAAAAATTACGAAAACGCTTGTTTGAAAGGAAAATTGGCTTGGACAATTTTTTTTTCTTAAGCGATTACCACAAAATTTGTAGAACAGTGTTATCGATATATTTCAATTTCTCGTCATCCATTGTCCATAACCGTACAATATTTAGAACGCATTGACTAGTTGAACCTTCAAAACCAGCTTACCCTTATGTAGTTATCAATTAGTTAACGACACTGCTTTTAAAAAGTTAAAAAGTTATATAAAAGGCAGGACACGTGGGAAAAATCAGTACATTTTGGGGGTTTTCTGTTTTGAAAAACTACGCAAGACAGACCTTTAAATAACAGTACGGTCCTGCAAAAAACAGAACAGATGGTCACCTTAACTATAGGTGATTTTGAAAAAAAAAATATGTAGAAATAGCTGATCTCGCCTTATTATTGGGTTTTATTTTATTTTTAGCGCCGAGCGCTTAAAAGCGGATTGTGCGATCAATCAATTAATATGAGTTATAATAAGTTTGATAATTGCGCGGTACTATTTGCAAAATGTGTTCAAACAAATATATTTTAATAGTATGCGTATTTAAAAAAAAATTGTTTGTACATCTCTACTATAAAAGTGATTTGTGTTATTTATAATTACCCTCTGAAGGTTCTATATCCGTTTTTGGTATTAAAAACTATATTATAACGAGATCTCATTTTTAAAATAAAATATTTGTTAAATCGATTCCATGAATTTTATTAGAAAGAAATTGGCGATTTTTTGCGATTTTTTCTTGAGAAATTGCGCTTTTTTTGAACAATCTGGACACACTGGTGATAAACAGCATCGTAATCAGACTCGCGTTGTTGGGACCACAGTATATAGAGTAATAAACCTTTTTGAGTACTCCTCGGGGTGTGCTTAATGGACTGTCTGGGCAAATGCGCTAGCAGGCATTGGAGTCTGTATAGCTATACAAACCTTGTTTTTTTTGTTTTTACAACGCTTTTACCAACTTGCAATGTTGTGTGTCCAGAAACTTTCAATGTTGTGGATCCAGAAACTTTCAATGTTGTGTGTCCGACACCATAAAGCTTTGCTTTGAAAAGTTCCTATAAAAAAGCATAGTGCATAGGGCGACATCTGTAGTGAATAGGGCGAGGTAGATGACATCTAAATGTCGCCCTATGTACTACGTTTGCTACAGCGGAAATAGACGACACGCCATTTCTTTAAATAAAATTAATTGGTGCTCGTTTGTATGTACATACATATGTAAATGCATGTGTGTGCACCTTTCTATTAATATCGTTGAATTATTTTAATATCTATTGCAAAAATTTATTCAGACAGGACTAAAAAGTAGAAAATAAATAATATAAAAAAAACTTTTTAATATACAACGCTTTTATAAATGGACTAAAAAGTAGAAAATAATATTTCTCAGTCCCATAGAATTTGTTTTGATAACTTTTGATTTTGAAATTTTAGCAAAAGTCATTATAAATAATCTATGAAATTGAAAATGAAAAGCGTGGGGCGCATGTAATACACTTGAATTGATATGAAAAGTAATATATGTATGTATGTATGTGGGTATATGAATAACGACCGCTTAAAATCGATTTCAAAGTTCTACTTTCGCTGTAGAAATTTTAGGTCTACGTTATGTAGTTTGACTATTGTCAATTAAATCGAATGCTTTGTATAGCATGCGCTCCACGTTTTTCATTTTCAATTTCATAGATTGTTTATAATGACTTTTGCTAAAATTTCAAAATCAAAAGTTATCAAAACAAATTCTATGGGACTGAGAAGTATTATTTTCTACTTTTTAGTCCATTTATAAAAGCGTTGTATATTAAAAAGTTTTTTTTATATTATTTATTCATTTTAAATTTCATAGATTGTTTATAATGACTTTTGCTAAAATTTCAAAATCAAAAGTTATCAAAACAAATTCTATGGGACTGAGAAATATTATAGTCCATTTATAAAAGCGTTGTATATTAAAAAGTTTTTTTATATTATTTATTTAATAAAGACTTAAATATATTCGGAAATTTAGAATTTTGCTTGATAAATTCACAAAATTTACGTTTTTCATAAAAATATAATCTTTCAATGGAGCTTTTTTTAATTTTAAACTTACCTTTAAGAAAACTGCATTCAGTGCTATAATTACGATTTGAGTTTTCCAGTTTATAAAACACAAGCGTTAATTATGTACTTAACTATTGATATTATTCTTCATTAAGCATGAATGTCAGCATACGTTAAAGATGAATATTATACTTAACCTACATTTTGTTCATAAATAACACATAATTATGTATATTTTATCCTCGAAAAGAACTTTTTCTAATCATGAGGCGAAATTCCCCACAGTAAGTGTTGCCGTGCGCGCAAACCGAAAATGCTGCACACAACCCAAAAGTACTCCTCGGGGACCAAATGGTGAAAAACTGCGAAAAGGTTTATTACTGTATATACTGTGGTTGGGACCAATGATTGTGGTGAACTTGACGTTGCTGATGTAGCACCTGTAACACGCCGCTTTAAGTGGCTGCATGTGTCCTCTTTTCGGAACACAGTCTCTGCTGCTAACATTATCGATTATGTTGCGAAACACGTTAATATAGACGTGAAATTAGTAGCATGCTATATATTAGTAAATAAGGATGTCGATATGGGTTCGTTGAAATAAGTCAACTTCAAGCTTGGTGTTAGTGGTGATAACTACGAGAAAGTGCAGAAGCCAGAGTTATGGCCGGCTAAGGTGACCATCTGTCCGTTCCGGTTTTTTCAAAAAGACGGGAAACAACCGCCGCAAGATTAGTTAGGTCATCGCCTAGGTGCATACATAACAATATTAAGATTTACTATCATAACACTTCTGGGCTTAGAGGCAAATCTGACGTTGTTCGAATGCTTAGTTCTCTTTTGGAATATGATTTTTTGTCACTACTGAGTCCTGGCTTAACACACATTTTTCTGATGCTGAATTTTTTGATATGAAGCTTCACTGTATTCCGCAAGGACAGGGACGTTAATAAGATTGGACTTAGCAGAGTAGGCGGTATGCTGATGGCCGTACGATGTAACCGTAACCTCCAACCTATTACTATCCCTCTGTAGAATGAAGATACGCTCCTCGACCAACTTTGCGTTCGCTTGCGTGGTGCCCATGGCTTTATCTATCTCTGCACCTCTTATATACCTCCAGCTAGTAATGATGCTTTATACAGAGCCCACGTCGAAAATGTGATTGCCATTAACCGTGTCGTTTGTAATGACCAATTGTGTGTTCTTGGAGACTTTAATTCAAGTAACCTAAATTGGCATTTTTTGAATAATGACGCATTTTTAACACCCTCGAATATTAATAGTTCTTATGAATCTTACTTTATTGATAATTTACTGGGGATAGGATTAGTTCAGGTCAATGGCTTGTATAATTGTTTCAATCGCTTTCTAGACTTGATATTTGTTAGTAATGGCTTACATTCTAATTTATCGCAACCTGCCTCTTCAATCTCGCCGCCTAACTTGCATCACTCGCCTGTTTTGTTGGTAGTCGAATTTTAAGAGTTTTTTGATTATCCTACCGTAAAATCAAGATTGTTTAATTACGCTCGTAGTGATTTTGACATGTTAGATTATGTTTTCAGTGAATTTGATTGGGACGTTTTGTTCGGTGAGAGTGAAGTGGATGGTAAAATTTTTAAAAGCTCTATAACTGAAGTCTGCTCTAAAGTTGTGCCTGTTTATTCGCGGAAAAAATATCAGCTTCCGTGGCACTCGACTAAGCTCAAGCATTTAAAAAATTTGAGGAACAAGTACTTTAAGAAATACAAGTTATCCAATAATCGGCATTTTTATGATTTGTGTATTTCTTATAAGTATAAGTTCTCTTTGTTAAATAAGGACTTATATAATGACTACATTCGTAACTTGGAATTGAATATCAAAGATAACCCAAAGAATTTTTGGAATTATATTCAGTCTAGGATGTTTTTTTATAAAGGCGTCACTGCATCCTCCGTGAGTTAAGCATCTAACTTGTTCGCTGACTTCTTCTCATCTAATTTTGCGACTGATGATGCCGTTCTTGATGTAGATTTGAATAACATTCGTCGAAACCACTCTAATAACCAGGCGGTCAGGTCCACATTAACTGGCTACGAGGTTCATGTGATTTACACCGATTTCTCCAAAACCTTCGATAAGATTTTCCACAAATTATTGGTGGTTAAACTAGCTAATTTTGGTTTTCATTCTATTTTTTTGGATTGGATCAAGTCGTACTTGGATAGTAGGAGTTCTAGTATTGTTATTGGTGGTGTCTCATCGAAACCATTTATTGCAACCTCTGGAGTTCCGCAGGGTAGCATTTTGGGTCCATTATTTTTCATTCTTTTTATAAATGTTGTATCGTCGTGTTTATCTTCAGCTCGGATTCTTATATACGCGGACGACCTAAAAGAATACTCTGAGGTTAGATGTCACAGCGACTCGTTCAATCTTCAACCAGAACTCAATAAGTTCTATAATTGGTGTGCAAAGAATCATCTCTTCCTTAACATCAATAAATGCTACAAAGCTACGTTCTCTAAACTGCGTAAACCTCTGTGCACTTTGAGCCATTTAGCTAACACCTTTCTCGAATCGGTTGAAGTCATTAAAGACCTGGGAGTGTTTTTTGATTCAAGGTTTAATTTTAATGCGCATATAAATTACACCATCTCAAACTCTCTTGCTATGCTAGCTTTCGCTAGACGACATTCTTCGCAATTTTCGAACCCGTACACACTTAAGACTTTGTTCACTGCCTTTGTACGGTCTAAACTGGAATACGCTGCGTTTATCTGGAGACCGTATCACGCTATTCACATCAATCGTCTGGAGAGAGTGCAAAAAATATTCCACCATATGAGTCGCGTTGCCAATTGATTAGCTTATTAACATTAAATAATAGACGCTCACTACTGTCTATGCCATTTCTTCTCGACATCGTATCGGGTAAAGTCGACTGCTCGTCCCTTCTTGGGTTGATGGATTTTACTGTGCCGAGTAGAAACCTTCGTCGCTTTGATACTTTTCGTATTGGTTTAAATAAAATGCAAATTCCCCCATTGTTAGCGCTTTGAATGAGTACAACTGTTTCATGAAATTTTTGGATCTTGACTTGTCGGAATCAAAATCAATTATCTACAATAGAGTGAAAAACTATTTATTGTGTAAAAATTTAGAATAGCCTTTATTGTATTCTACTCTTGTTCTTTTTACGTTTTCAATTTGTAACTAAAATATATAGCTTGGAACTTTTTCATAATGTCTGTACCACATATAACTTTAGACATTAAATAAATAAATAAATAAAAAGTCCGTTATCCCGGGATCTCGGGAATAACATTCCTAGTTGCCATGGTTGTTCTTACAGAAGTTCGTCCCGGTCTTGAAAAATTCCGTAAGTCGCCTACGACGATATCGTTTTACTCGTCACGTAAAAACACATTTTTCGGATTATGACATACACGAACATTGTCCCATTCTGCTTATATGACTGACGTATCACGTAATTTTGTTTCGTAGGGTTTTCGATCCGTGAACGGATGTTCCGATTCGACTCGTGGTCTGTTGTTGTTGCAGCTTTTCGACGTTGAGCTTTCCTTGAATTGCTGGGCGTACATTTTTGCTGCACAGAGGCGGTCGCGCATCTTGGCTGCAAGAAGATAGTGGTCGGAATCGATGGTTGGCCCAGTGTACATATGTACGTCTAAAACACAGGAAGCGTGCCTTCCATCTATCATAACATGCTTGATTTGGTTTCTTGTTTTTCGATCTGGTGATAGCCATGTAGCTTGATAGATCTTTTTATGCTGGAACCTAGTACTTCATACTAGCATGTTCGGGCCCTGGTGATATCGATGAGCCTCAGGCCGTTATCGGACATTTCGTCATGGTGGATGAATTTTCTGACAGTGGCGCCACAAATCCCTTCTTTGCATTCCCACGACAACCGGTTCTACGTACCAGAAAACTCGGATTCACACAAACACTACCGCATCACAACACAATTCAATAGACAACACCACAGATCAACAGACCGCACCACCATCGACACGTCGCCGCCAACATCTCCTGATTCCTCCGATAATCTGCTCGGTGTGCCAGACCAGGATATTCCGTAAAGTGACATCAGTCAAGTGAAACACTTGCCTTGGCTGGTGTCACTTTAGGGCATGTTCAGGACTGCACACCATGCGAGATTGGACGAGGGACTATGAGGGCTCGTGCCGTGCTGCCCAGTTACAAGTGCCGCATCCACAGCAAGTGGCAGGCAGGCAACACACCTCGCTCTCATCCCACATTCCAATAAGTTTCCCTAGGCACACGAATATTTTACAATTCAACTGTAACGGACTACAGAGCAAGATCCAGGATATAACAGTATTCATGTGTTTCATAGACCAAATGTCAAACAAAACAAAACATGAAATAAAACCATACGAATTAGTCTGCGAATAACTGTCTTTTAATGTGGTTGGTTACCACAATTCTGGCAACGAGTAAAAAAAAAAACGAACACGTTAAAAATCGGAGGTTAAGCAGGAGCGATGCCCCTTAATGAACGTGAATCGAGAACTGGAGCAGAAGCGGGTGCCGGAATAGAAGCGCAGCCTCATATAGTGACTCCAATGGCTGCATTCCACTTTGATGCGTTCGATGGGAAAAAGACAACGTGGAGTCGTTGGGTAAAACGATTCGAGACGGCGTTATTGATTTTCAATGCAGACTCAACTAAGAAGCGCCAGATATTGTTACACTACATGGGAACGGCGACCTATGATTTTCTCTGCGACAATGTTCTACCCATAGTTCCGGAGGACATGTCATATGAAAACATTGTCCAGGTTTTAGAAGACAACTTTAACCCGAAAGGTAACGAAATTCTTGAAAATTACCGATTTCATCTTCGCAAACAAAAATCGGAGGAATCTTGCAGTGAATTTTTGGTTGCACTTCGCAGTTTAGCTGCAGTGTGTAATTTTGGAAATTACTCCGACACAGCGCTTCGCAATCAATTCGTGTTTGGACTTAGAAGCAAAAGAATTCAAAGCCGATTGCTTGAAAAGAAAGATCTCACTTTATTGGATGCAGTCAATACAATATTCATCTTTAACGTATGCTGACATTCATGCTTAATGAAGAATAATATCAATAGTTAAGTACATAATTAACGCTTGTGTTTTATAAACTGGAAAACTCAAATCGTAATTATAGCACTGAATGCAGTTTTCTTAAAGGTAAGTTTAAAACTAAAAAAAAGGTCCATTGTAAGATTATATTTTTATGAAAAACGTAAATTTTGTGAATTTATCAAGCAAAATTCTAAATTTCCGAATATATTTAAGTCTTTATTAAAAAACAAAAAAAACAAGGTCCATTAAGCACCACCTTTTTCCCATCGAACGCATCAAAGTGGAATGCAGCCATTGGAGTCACTATATGAGGCTGCGCTTCTATTCCGGCACCCGCTTCTGCTCCAGTTCTCGATTCACGTTCATTAAGGGGCATCGCTCCTACTTAACCTCCGATTTTTAACGTGTTCGTTTTTTTTTTACTCGTTGCCAGAATTGTGGTAACCAACCACATTAAAAGACAGTTATTCGCAGACTAATTCGTATGGTTTTATTTCATGTTTTGTTTTGTTTGACATTTGGTCTATGACACACATGAATACTGTTATATCCTGGATCTTGCTCTGTAGTCCGTTACAGTTGAATTGTAAAATATTCGTGTACCTAGGGAAACTTATTGGAATGTGGGATGAGAGCTAGGTGTGTTGCCTGCCTGCCACTTGCTGTGGATGCTGCTGTACAGGCTGCTGCCCTCTGTTGGTGGTGGGCGACGTCGCAGTTGGCACTTGTAACTGGGCAGAACGGCACGGGCCCTCATAGTCCCTCGTCTAATCTCGCATGGTGTGCAGTCCTGAACATGCCCTAAAGTGACACCAGCCAAGGCAAGTGTTTCACTTGACTGATGTCACTTTACGGAATATCCTGGTCTGGCACACCGAGCAGATTATCGGAGGAATCAGGAGATGTTGGCGGCGACGTGTCGATGGTGGTGCGGTTGTGTCTATGGTGCGGTCTGTTGATCTGTGGTGTTGTCTATTGAATTGTGTTGTGATCAGCGTTGCCGCTTTGGTAATTTTTAACCAAAGTTGGTAATTTTTTTCTTTATTTATCAAGTTTGGTAATTTGGTAATTTATTTTTCAGTTTGGTAACTATTTCGATTCGGTCTTACATGGTTTTGATTCCACATTAGTAAGTGGCCCGTAAGCGTTTCCTTTTATAGAAATACCAGGTACTCCTGAAAATTTCGCAAGGTGAAAATTGTTCCAGCGTTCCTTGGCTACTAGAATGGTGTGATCCTTAAAAAACTGCTTGAAAGTGGCTATTGCTAAGAACATCCACCGTGCCCTTTCCTGGAAGGTTTTGGGTGGTTGCTGTTGTTGTAAGAGCATACATATTCCCCCAAAGAGATTTTGAAGAGTGTTGCTGGAGTGACAGTCCTTGGCCAGATATAAATCTGGGTTTTTCCTGTTACGTAGACCCGACTGTCGTGGGAGTAGAGCTACACCAAAGTGCGGGAGCAGCGGGTGTAGAAACTGTCAACAAAGTGCATCACAAAAAGAAAGAGAAGAGAACAAAAAAACTAACACTAAACACAGCTTCTGAAAATAAAGGAACAAAATGTTACCGATGTGGCAGCGCAGAACATTTGGCCTTTCAATGCTCTCACAAAGAGACAACTTGTTATTTCTGTAAAAAGAAGGGACACTTAAGGAAAATGTGTAAATAAGAAAAAAATCTGTAAATCAGATTTCTGAGGAGGCACTACATGATTGTGCAGTGGAGGAGTTATTCCAGATCGAGGACGCATCGTGTTCGATAGCAGCAGCTACCGGAGGCGCAAAGAATCGCGCCAAGCCAACTTGCAAGCTGCCGGTAAACAATGCATTGATAGAGTTCGAAATAGAAACTGGAGCGCCTGTCACGATTATAAGCTTAGCTTACGCAAAGAAGCATTTTGCGAAATTGCTCGTCATTCCGACTGACGTACAGCTGGTCAGTTACTGCAACACACCGCTAGAGTGTCTAGGTTATATTTGGGTAACAGCGATGGCAGACCCGTCAGCTAAGGTAAAAATGTTTATCGTACGATCAAATCGCAAGCCTTTGCTCGGTAGAGAGTGGATGCATTCCATAAAGTTAAACTGGTCTAAATTACTACAGGCCCAACTTAGGGAGGATGGCAATGTTAAAGCCATAGGTACGACAACTTCAGACGAATATTTGGAGAAAATCTTAAAGAACTACCCGAATTTGTTTTCACCCACTGTTGGAAAAATAACGGGCTACCAAGCGAGATTATACCTAAAGGAGAATGCAGTGCCGAAATTTTTGAAAGCAAGGCGAGTCGCGTTCCCACTTTGGAAAGCAGTTGAGCGCGAACTGCAAAGACAGGTTGAAGAGGGGCTGTTAGTGAGAGTCGACAGGTTGAAGTGGGCAACACCGATAGTGGTTGTGCCAAAGAGCGGCGGTGCCGTGCGGATATGTAGTGACTATAAAGTCACACTAAATCCAGAGTTAGTGGTCGATGAGCATCCGCTGCCGACCATCGACGAACTTTTAAGCACGATGGCAGGAGGCGTTCAGTTCACTAAAATTGACCTCTCTAAAGCGTACCTACAGTTGGAAGTACACCCGGATAAAAGGCATTTGCTCACAATCAACACGCATAAAGGGCCCTATCAGCCAACACGCATGATGTTTGGCATAGCATGCGCACCTGCAAAATGACAAAGGTTCATGGAGCAGTTACTCGGAGATTTGCCTGGCGTTAAGGTATTTCTAGATGGCATCAAAATCACTGCCGGCGACATTGGTACACATTTGCAGCGCATAAATGAAGTGCTACGTAGACTGGACAAACATAATATGCGGGTCAACCTCGACAAGGCAGAGTTTTTGAAGGATTGCATTGAGTATTGCGGATATAAAATAGACAAAGGCGGAATCCGTAAGCTGAAGAACAAAATGGAGGCTATCCAGGGTATGAAGCAACCGTCGACGAAAGATAAGGTACTTGCTTTTCTAGGCTTAATTAATTATTATGACCGATTTATCGAAAATTTGAGCGATATCGTATATCCACTAAATCGCTTGCTGCAAAACAATGTGCCATTTGTGGTCGACTCGAATTGCAAAAAAGCGTTTTGCGATATAAAAAAGCAAATGCAATCGGATACGGTGTTAGCGCACTACGACCCACAATTACCCGTAGTATTGGCGGTAGACGCTAGCCCCAGGTGCAGTTTTAAGCCGTTTGTATGCAGATGGAACAGAGAAACCGATTCAATTTGCCTCGCAAACATTAAACAAAGTTCAACAAAGGTACAGCCAAGTGGATAGAGAAGCATACGCGATTACTTTCGGCGTACGTAAATTTTATCAATATATTTTCGGAAACAAATTTATACTGGTGACTGACAATAAAGCAATTGCGCAAATTTTTTCGCCGCAGAAGGGTTTACCTACAAATATATTTACGACTTTTGGCATACCGAACGTTTTTGTGAGTGATCACGGCACTCAATTCAACTCAAAGGAATTCCAGAATTTTTTGAAGAGGAATGGGGTTGTTCACAAACAAGGTGCGCCATATCATCCGGCTACAAATGGCCAAGCTGAGCGGTTTGTTCAAACGTTTAAAGCTAAACTCATGTCCATGAACACCCAACCAAGGACGATGCATCGAGACCTATCAACAATCCTCTTGGCGTATCGTAGAGCAAATCATCCGGTTACAAAAAAATCGCCAGCCATGGCAATGTTTGGTCGCCAAATTCAATCGCGATTAGATCTGATGCTTCCACAAAATGCAATCTCTGCTACGGAACGAAAACTTCCGCCAAAACACTTTAAGTTAGGTGAGAGAGTGGCTATACGCGATTATTTGTTTAGCAGAAAATGGCAATTTGGGGCAGTATCCGAAGCAATTGGAGACCTACACTTTAATATATAGCTCGATGACGGTCGGACATGGAAGAGACATTTAGATCAGGTTAGGAAAGTCGGCGAGCAGCTAATAAGCCCGCACAGCCTTAAGGAAACGCAAATTGAAAGCAGCTCCGCTGAAACAGTTACGCTGCCATCAGAAACGACGCTTGACGAACCGGCTGACCTCGCTGCAAATACACAGCAATAAATAGAAACAAGAGAGGAGCCAGCGAAAGAGAACCAGGGTGAACTGCGCCGATCTAAAAGAACAGTGCGCGCTCCAGAGCGTTTACAATATGATCATTAATTTTATATCGATATTTTCACTATTTCTTTCCTATTCATTTTTCTCAACCTTAATTTTCAATTTAACATTCCATAAAAAAAAACCTTCAAGTTCGGAATACATTATCATTTGAATTAACTGAATTTCCTAGAATGTTATACCGTATCGTATATTTACTTAACAACAAGTGTTGGAGAGATGTCACAGACCAAATGTCAAACAAACCAAAACATGAAATAAAACCATACGAATTAGTCTGCGAATAACTGTTTTTAATGTGGTTGGTTACCACAAAGTGTCAGTGTCAATATTCCATATATTAATAGCTGCGGCCCAAGAGACGAAGTTGCATGGCAATTCAATACAGTTGAATTGCGCCGGATACAGCGTGCACCGTCGACATCGATAGCGTTCATCACGCATAACACCGTGCAGTATCGTCCTATCGAAGCAAACATCAACCGCAGGGATACCATCCTAGAATGTCAGGATATTGCTATCCGCTCGAGCTCGAAATATTTAACGTATATAACACCCTGTTTCCAGCTGCCCGACAGGATATCAACCCGAAATAGGTGCGCTCCTCAGAGGTGAATACCGTATGGCATTTGGTGGCTTTAACGCGCACCACGATCTTTGGCACTCAAACCTGTCGAATGATAGTAGGGGAACACACTTGGCTGAGCAGATAGACGATTCGGCATTCTGCACAATGAACGACGACGCAACCACCAGGATTACGGGCAGCTGACAGCTGAGTGCGATAAATTTCCGCTTAAAGTTAGAGGCGGCAGCGATTTGTTCGTAATTCACATGGTAATTGGATCTGAATTACCTACAAATGAAGTAATTCCCTCTTAAAATTTTATATGGCGAATTACGCAAATCGAAGGGTAATTGGGGCGACAATTACGAATGAGAGAGCCAATTACGAATGAAGAGCGAATTACGTGCCATGGTAACTTAGTACAAAGGAAAACATAATAACATAAATGTAATTAGAACGAACAGGGTAGAGGTAGGGAGCTAGATAGAAAAAAGACAAAAAATACAACCTTAAGCAAAAGCAGATGTATGTATGTATATTAGGGTGGTCCAAAATGCATGTGAAACAGTAAAGTCGGAAGTTTTATGCTCTCACCCCCTGGGATTGTTCTATACAAAAAAAAAAATATATATCTCTATTTTTTTTATTTTGAAATAAAAAATATTTAGAGGTCGCTCAAAGCGCCCAAAGTTTTCCATATATTTTATATGGGGAAAAACAACTTGGTATAGATTTCGTAAGAATCAATATTTTTCTATCGGAAAACTCTGCTTATCTGAATGAAAAATGAATGAATTATTGAAAGTCTCCTAAAGAGTACCAGCGTTTTCCGGTCGAAAAATATTGACTTTCAAGAATTCTATACCATTTCTACGAAAAGTTGTTTTTTCCCATACAAAAATACATGGAAAACTTTGAGCGCTTGAGAGACCTCTAAATATTTTTTGATTTAAAAAAAAATAAAAATAATATGAGTATACTTATACTCATACGATATAGAAAAATCCTAGGGGGTGAGAGCATTACAATTCCCACGTTACTGTTTTTGGACCACCCTAATGTACATACATAAGTATATTGGTTATGAGCAGGGAACGGATTTTTAGGACCTAAAAACCTATAAAAAAAGGCAAAATAAAGTAACGAAATAGGATGAAAAAGGCAAAAT
>NW_023458559.1:16271811-16339530 GCF_013731165.1 Rhagoletis pomonella | reverse complement strand
TCGAAAAATATTGACTTTCAAGAATTCTATACCATTTCTACGAAAAGTTGTTTTTTCCCATACAAAAATACATGGAAAACTTTGAGCGCTTGAGAGACCTCTAAATATTTTTTGATTTAAAAAAAAATAAAAAAATATGAGTATACTTATACTCATACGATATAGAAAAATCCTAGGGGGTGAGAGCATTACAATTCCGACGTTACTGTTTTTGGACCACCCTAATGTACATACATAAGTATATTGGTTATGAGACTAACTAGATATGTAAAGTAAGTTTCACTTCTCCAGTGTGGCCCAGGCGCACTTACTTTTTTTTAGTAGATATGAGCCAGAATTCGTGAAATCGATCAGTAAAAATTAAAGTTTTTTTATTTTTAATTTTATTATGGTGGATTTGTAATTCAGGAGCATGGAAAGGGATTCCCATCAACAAAACTTCGAAAAATATATATTTCGCAAGTTATTGCATAAAAAATTTTTATAGCATTTTTTCTTCGACTCAAAATATCTCATAAACTATTTAACCGAATTGGATGAAATTTTCCGGGCTTATTCCTTTTATGCCATAGTTTCTATGTTTTCTTTAGATTTTACTTTTCAAACATTTTTTTGATTCAAAAATCGAAAAATCAAAGATGCTATACATGCAGAGCCAAGTTTAAGTGCTGATATCTTTTAAAAGAAAAATACACATACTTTGAAATTTGTACATGTTATTTAATAAGACTGGAAGAATATTTTAAATTTTTTTCAAATTTTTTGTTGCTCCAGAACGATGTTTTGCAAAAACTTTGTTAGTACTAATATTTATAAAAGGAACAAAAATAAAATTTGCATTAAAAAAAATATGTCAATAGAAACTATGACATAAAAGGAATAAGCCCTGAAAATTTCATCCAATTCGGTTAAATAGTTTATGAGATATTTTGCGTCGAAGAAAAAATGCTATAAAAATTGTTTATGCAATAACTTGCGAAATATATATTTTTTCGAAGTTTTGTTGATGGGAATCCCTTTCCATGCTCCTGAATTACACATTCACCATATTAGAATTAAAAATCAAAAAACTTTAATTTTTACTGATCGATTTCACGAATTCTGGCTCATATATATTAGAAGATTCCGCCGACAGGCTTTGCGGCGGCGACGTGGTCAACTTCAGAAATAATCGGCGGCGGCGGCGACGCCGGCGCATCTGAAAACGCCGGCGCTACTGCCCATAAGGTAGATTCCAAAGAGCCATGAGGCTACTAATCTTATCATGTCATCTCGTCAGCGTTAGGCATTCGCCATGCCAATTCAGATTATAATTCTGTGTATGTCATTTCATAGTTTTAAATTTAAATATTTTTACTCCCTGCTTGAATTAAAATATTGATGGATGGGCGAGCAGAAGACGGTCTGAGGTATATACATACATACATGGTTCTCTATGTTCTCTATAGATCCGTATGTACTATTCAAATTTAAAGAAATAAAAAAAAATTAAAAAGTTAAGTTATTGGAGTAATTTATGTCGCTATTAATACATTTTTGTAATAATCTTATCTACCGTTATTTTAAATTACGGAGTTCTTACGATTTTTTGCGGGTTATAGATTGAAAACTAGGGTGGTCTACTATTTTCCAACAGTTTTACCCATCAACTCCCAGCAGAACAGGCCTTTTTGACCCACTGTTTAAAAAATGGCTTATAGATGGTTAAAATTTCCGCTAAAATATTAAGCGCCAAATATTCCTAAAGATAACCGAAAGTAATGAAAAATACTATTAATTTCCATCAAGAAGGCGAACTTTAACCCTGTGTATAAAACATTGCGGTGCGATGGAGCAAAACCTTCCTGGGGTTTGACAACCACTTGTGAATGCTTAAATAATTTGCACACAGCAACCTAGTACTTTTACACTGAGGGAAAAAAATATTAAAATCAAATAGAAACGTAATTGATCTTACTATAAACGTCAACGAAAGTACTGTATATTGGTAAATATTCAATTCAATTACGCGCATATTAAAATGACCCCGTTCTTATTGAAAAAGTATCCGTGAAGCGAATAATCAAGACAAAAACCAAAAACAAAAAATTTACTTGCATGTTGCCTGCAGTGGAATTCGAACCCGACCATATCCGGATATCAGCAACTTGTGGCAAGCATCTTTGCGTATTTAGCTACACCCAGACATATAAATTTGCTTTCAAATGTTGAGTATCCATCAACACCACAGCACGCGATTTGTACTATGTATGTATGTGTGTGTGGTCACCGCTCTCAGAGCGGCGCTGAGTATGCTTGGGGTGCGTATGCCTGCAAAAATCGTTGGACCATGTAGTCTATTTGTGGTAAATTGGAGTACTAACAAAAGTGTTCCTCTGTCATGCTGTAGCGGACCAACTCGTGTCTCTGCGCCAGCTTTTGTTTGTTATCCGATCACTGCTCGTGTTTTAACGAAACGTGATTGAAGTTGAGCATTTGAAACCACATTTGCATGTCTGGCTGTAGCTGAACGTGGAGAGATGCTCGCTGTTAGTTCTTAGCTCCCAGCATGTTCGGGTTCGAATGCCGTCAGAGGTAACATGTAATTTTTAATTTTTGTCTTGGTTTTTATTAATTTCGAAAAAGCGTTTGAGAAGTGAAGAACAAAAGCGTGTACAAACGAAAAAATATAACAACAATGCCATTATTAATATGTTGGAGTAGTTTTGTGCTACTCTGATGTAATGCAGGGATGGAGTATATGGTCCTGCCCTAGGACATCGCAATGTTAATTGGACCATATTTATTATATGAATTGTGGTTAATTTTGGAGTACTCCTTGGTCCTTAGGGAGTACTCTTTACACGCATGCATGGAGTAGTCGCGATTTTTGCAGGGATGTACACTTACATATACATACTCAGATGTGAACAGTCAAATACGTGCGTAATAAATTTTGTATGAAAATATTATTTTTAAATACGAACATTTTTAAACGATAATCAAATATAAAGTATTCATTTTTACTATGCATTATTTCCCTGAGTGTATACGTCTGTGAGACCCCAGAATAAAATAACTTACCTATTCAAAATGTGTTTAAAAAATATTCAACTCTTTATTAAAGAAAAAATACACAAGAATATCAATTTGTTGTTGCTTTATCTCCAATAATTGAGGAGTTAGATGGAATAAGGGCACTTCTGTTAAAACTGCTTTCTGAGATATTATCGTTAAAGTTTTTGGTGTGTGATAACTTTCTTGTTATTGTAGTAATATGTAAAAAAGGAATATTGTTGTGGTATTGAAAAAAGTTTTTATATATTCTGGAGTAATAGTTACTTCAAGCGATGTATATCAATGTGCATTCATCCGCCATAGTAAAACCATGGAAACCAAAAGTGAAAAGTGAACCGGGTCGGGGAAAATGAAACTCATGATAAGGCTGATTGAAAATTTTCTAATTTTCTAATAACAAAGAAACGGCGACGGCGCGGCGTGGCTCGGCGGCGTATCCCCGTAGCGAATGTCATGCGTTAGTCACTCAAAAGCCTTGTACGTTAAAGTTACGTCTTAAATCACTTTGGGCTCCGTTTGTATGGAAGTCGTTCATGACTTTTTCATATAAATGGTAATTTCGTCGTTGATCATTAATGACATTCAAGCGACAGTATCTTGCAATGGACTTTTTATAAGTGACCGCTGCAAGACATTGTCTGTTATAAGTCTTTGATAGGAGTACACCTGTATGACATTGTCACCAGTGTCATTGTCAGCTATATGTCGTTTAGGATTCACAGCAAGTGCGACGATGTCACTAAATCCTCATTAGTGACGATGTCACCGGTGACCATTTTCGCTACTGCGATTCCTCTAATATATATGTATATTATACATACATACATAACTATGTATGTACGTACTAGGGGACCCGGACACGTTTCCATGTCCGGGGTTTTTACTGATTTATGTACAGTGACGAACAAAAGTATTGGCACAGTGAATTTTTCGCCATATATGCAAAGTTTTTTATTCTAATTTATTTTCGATAATTTTTTATAAAAATATAGTTCATTTTACACCAGAAAACGTAATAATAAAATCTCTAAACTTTGTGCAAAACTCAGGAAAATTCATAAAATTTGCACACTAATTTGCAACTTTTTATTCAGATTTTTTTTTTTAATTCAAAGTATGCAGTTTTATAGCCCATTCAAATTTAGTATAACAAAGTGCAAGTCTAAAGTTGCTAGAAAATCGAGTTGAATAAAAAGTTGCAAATTAGTGTGCAAGTTTAATGAATTTTCCTGAGTTTTGCACAAAGATTAGAGATTTTATTATTATGTTATTCTGGTGTAGAATGAACAATATTTAAAAAAAATATTATCGAAAATAAATTAGAATAAAGACCTTTGCATATACTGCGAAAAATTCACTGTGCCAATACTTCTGTTCGGCACTGTATATAATAAGGGAAGTTCTAGAGTATGAGTGAAGTTGAAAACGAAAAAATTAATTCACTTGCATTTGACATGAATAACGAGGAATACTGAACACCAAAATTTTAATTCAAAGTGAACTTGTGTTATTTGCAACCGGAAGTGAATTTCAGGACCTGCCTGGGCAATTTTACTTTTTCAAAAACAATTTCTGCAAGAACTATGTACGAACGAAAAATCTGGTAGCAATTGAAACACTGAAGAAACTTCTAGAGTGTTGTGGCAGAGTTCTCCTTAATTTTAAATTGTTGGCGTGGTTTTTTGATAATTGAATTTCTGCAAATGTGAGTAAGTGGTTTTTACAATTAAGATACATACATACTACTACCAAAATAGTTTAGCATTAAATCACAGAGTTTTCTACTAAGGTGTATTATGCTCCGCATAAGACCAAATGTAGCGATTATAAATGTGTGTGTGCAAAAATTGTGATAGTGATGAATCTTGTGTTGAGCCTTTAAAATCTTTTGATGAAGGCACACGGGAACTAAGCACCTCTGATACCGCCTTTTATCCGTGATGCCAATAATTCAAATGCTTATCAAAAAAGGGGACTTTTTACAAAATCACTACTTTCTGAACCATCCGGCTGCCGGACACGACTTTAAAAACAGAATGTTCTTCGAAATTTCCACACATATAAAATGACAATTTATGTGCACCTATACAACTACATATGTGCAGCCAAAAAAATGAGACTGAGACAGTGGCATAGCCAGAATTTGGCGAAGGGGGGCGTTAAAAAAAATTTGCATCGATAACTTAAAGTTGTGATACACAATGGCTAGAGGCGTCGCCTGTGGGCATTCTTTCATACATATATGTATGTATGTGCCATTTTTACCGTTATATATTTTTTGTCTACTCGATTATTCCTTGGGGAATTCATGCTTTATTTAAATTTAAAAATTAAATTACTACACCATTTGTTTTGTAGAAGTTTCGTTAGTATACACTTCAGTTTTTACACATTGAATATATTTGCATATTTATATATTTACTCGTATCTATTTACATTTATTTATGTACAAGTCTACAAAATCGTATTACCTATAAAGCGAATTTTAATCATCGTTGCTGAACACACATTTTTTCAATTACTTCTTGTGTTGTAATCGGCACATCATTATGTACCGCTAACATCGTTAAACCATTCAGCCGCTCCTTAATTGTATTAAAAGAAGGGACAAATAAGATAGCATATTCAACAACTTAGTAGTCCACTTGCAAAGTGCGCTATGTACTTTTTTTCGATGTTTAGTTTTTGGTAGGTTTCATGTCCACTAACAGCAGAGTGAAAAATGTTTCTATATTCTGAAAAAATAGCATGAAATGTTAACTATTCTTGCAAAAGTCGCTATAATACTTGATTATACACTTTCAAAAGTCTCCTGTTCGTATGAACTTAGAAAACTGCAAGAAAACGTGGTAGTTTCGGTGCCTAGTGGAAGAGGTCGCAAAAAAGAAGCAAACCAATCTTCCTAGAGGAGAGAACGCGAAAAGCTAAAAAAAGCTAGATATGTAAAAGTTACTGTTTCAAAACTTGCAATATTAAATTTTTAAATATAAAATTTGCAAATCTACCATACTGCAATTTTATTTTTTTAATGGTATTAGGCTCTTATTTATCCAAATTTTCAGGTAATAAAAAATAATACAGTTCGGACGTTACTTGTTGTCGTAGACATTTTTTTTTTTTTAATTTATGGCTTACTTTTATAAAATCACATAACGCTGTTTGCAAGTGGGCTACTCATATATTCATTAAAAGATAATTTGTCATCCGTCTGAAATAAAAAAAATTAAATCAGAAGGATAAAATAGTATTGTGTTATTAATTCAAAAGTAATTATTTGTAGTTCAATAACGAAGGGGGGATGTCTCCCCCAATCGTCGCCCCCCCTGGCTACGCCGCTGGACTGAGAAATTCTTTGGAAAAGGGTTAAAAAAACCTGAGACACTTGATTTGACTAGTAACCGATGTTTAAAGAGCGATCTTGCTAAGACGGTATATTTCTCAAATGAAGAGAATAAATTTAAATAAATTTAAGTACTTAATAAAATAACCATTACTAAAACGTTTCCATTTCTTCTTTTACCTACAATAAATTACCTAAATAATTTTCTTCAACAATTTCTATTGACCTTGAGGCCGTTTTTAATGAAAAACTATTGTGGAAAAGCAACAACAATTTGAAAAAATGGTAGAAGTGATAGCTATTTCGGAAATCACCACATTTCCTCATCAGACTTTTTCAGCGGGATTCGAACAGACGACCCCAGCTGACTCAGCCAGTTGCCTACGCACTGTGCTAAGTTCGCCTTATAAACTGTTTTTGCTTTTTTCACTTTTTTCATGTGAGCCAACTACAATCAAGCGCAGCTATTCCAGTGCTATTTAAACTTGATCATGTGGTTGTTGGTTTTTGTTAATAATTCTATTTTTAGAATGTTTAACTTTTAGGTGTGCTCGTCCTTAAGTAATTTGTTTTTGTTATTTATGGCCTTATATACAGTTTAAATTGATTGCTGCAGAAAACACAGGTACTAGATCGGGTTAGGGCTTAGATAGACCGAGTTGAGACTGGGTAAATCATAAAAGAAACAATTGCTCGTGGCTTTTATACCTTTTGTTTGACTGAAAGTGCGTCCTTCCCTCAGATCTTGCGGCAGTTGCAGTGGCACTTTTTGCACCAATTGTGTGACATTGCTCTTGCGTTGAGCGTTTGCAACAATTATTGCAGCAGCGGAAATATTCATAAAACATAAAAGTGTAAGTGTTGTGGTAATAGTGGTTGTTGCCACAAATGTTTGCGTGTTAATCTGCGACTTTGTCAAATCCAACAATAAAACCTGGCTGGCTGACGGAATGGTTCGACGGATTAAGCTGCAAATTTATGGTAACAGCTGGAGATCGAAAATACAGAGCACCAAGTGTGCCTCGTATACTTCTTCGCCCTGTACCGCACCTTCATGTTTGCAAGGAGCCGTTAAAGCTGTGAATAATAAAATGAAGAGAATAAGGTTCCTGGCCGTATCTGCCTAATACCAATGGATGCAAACAAAACTGTTTTTTTTCCATATGGTTGTTGCTTAACAGTATAGTTTGTGTTGTTGTTGTCATTGTCGTTTTGTTTCATGGTACAGAAGTGTCAAACAGCTTGTTGTACAAAACTGACGTGCCAGACCACATTCTCGGAGCACGAAACTAACCATCAGCGAACGAAACCCCACCGAGTGTTCCGATATTGTATGGGCTTACGTATGTATGTATCAGGGTTGTTGCGAATATTCGCATTCGCATTCGCAGCCGCGGATCTTCCGCATTAATTTTAATGTTCGCATTCGCTTTCCCATTCGCAATAATCAATGCGGAGCTTTTGCGAATGCGAATGTTGTGCAAGTGCACCGATAAAACGTATATATGGTAAACAAAATGACGAATTGTAACCAATATTTTTTCCAGTGGTCGTGGGAGTATTTGTGTAACAAAACTGGTCAAATGTCATATTTATCAACTTTGATAAAAAATGTCAATGGGCAGTCATACAAGTTCCAACTTCCACTTGACGTTGAAATGATCAACGTCTGGCTATAAAGAGAATCGATGCTCAAATAAATAAAAAACTATAGGTCTGATCTTTTATAAGATAAGAATATAAAGAAAAAATATTTAAAAAAATAAGTATATTCTCATCCGATTCGGTTGGCAGCCACGAATTTGAAAACAGAATTTTTTCAAAATTTTCATTCCTATTTAGCTCGCTGTAAGCAAATATTTTTCAAACCAGTAGTAGAGGAAAGTATTAAAAATTAATTACAAAAACTAAAATCGAAAACGCTGATGAAGTTACAGATTCCCCAAATTCTGAAACAGCCAAATGAATTAGAATGATGAATTCTTTTTAAAAAGCTTTGGAAAAACCTGAAACAACTGGTTTGGCTTGTAAGCGCTGTTTAAACAACGATCCCGCCATTATGCTAGATTCTAATTTTTTCTTACAAATACTTGACATCCGCATTCGCATCCGCATCCGCGGATGTTAGCTGTTAGATCCCGCCATTATGCTAGATTCTAATTTTTTCTTACAAATACTTGACATACGCATTCGCATCCGCATCCGCGGATGTTAGCTGTTAGATATTCGTATCCGAATTCGCATCCGCGGATGTCTAAAATTCCATATTCGCAACATCCCTAGTATGTATGCAACTACGTTTGTATGGTTTAATTGCTTTTGGGCTAGAGATCTACAGTAGTTATTGGCAGTCATCATGCTGTGCTGATACTGAGCTTTACTTTAAACCTTTTTAAAGAAAAAGTATTCAAGCTTTGCATACACACGCGTGTGTATGTGCGTTAGATGACTCACGATTCATCAATAGAAAATCGGTTCTGAGCGAATCATAAAATTGTATCTACTTTTGACTACCACCGAATTTGTTTGCTTAATTCAAGCTGAGGTGGATCAGGTTTGAATTGTATCTCTAAAAATTAAGCTTCCTCTTTCTACCGTGGCCCACACGACTGGTGTGTTCAGAAATGCATCAACCCAAAGCATCAGACGCTTTTATTTCTAAACTATAACTGATGGAAATGTCCAATACGCGTAACCACGGTTAAATGCCTAATTGGCGTAAATAAGGCATTTCCATCAGTTGTAGTTTAGAAGTAAAAGATACTGATGCTTTGGCTTGATGCATTTCTGACCGCACCCGACGTTGTGAATAGTTACTAGTCAAGTAGACAAAAGAAGAAAAACGAGTGAAAAGTTAATGGCAAAATCAGGTTTGCTAAAAATTATTGAAGTTACCTATTAAAATAACCTACAAATGTAAAAATAATGCATTCAAATTATACTAGAGTGCCAGTTACTGTCGAAATTCGACAGTTTTTCTAGCTTTAGAAGCCTTGGAGAGGTTTTCTAAAACACGTAGCAAAACTTATACGGTACAAATTAACTACCGCTAAAACGTAACTTAATTTTTTTTATATGAGAAGGTCTTTGGAGGACTTCGGCAGGACTTGGAATTGACCCGATACATTCAAGTTTATCAATAAATTTCAATGATTTGATACATATCGATAGTTCGATGAATTTCAAGAACACTATTTCGATAACTCAACAAAATTCGTTAACTCTACCAATTTCGATAACTGTGAAATTCGATGGCTCGATAAATTTCGTTAACTCAAAAATGTAAAAACTTTGGATAACTTTATAAATTTTTACTTTTGACATCTCCACATTTTTAGAAAACTATCTAAACATTTTATAACTCGTTACACTCTGTTCAGACGATGAAATTCGATAAGCAGTGATAAATCGATAAGCTTATATAACCTTGAAATTTCGATAAATCGATATATTTTGAAAATTCCATAAACTTCGCTTCGTTGAAGCAACCAATTTCAGTAGATCAATAATTATCGATAACTCTGTAAGTTGAAAGAACTCCACGCATTACGACACCTCGATAAATTTCGTTAAGTCTATAAATAATGATAATTCAATAAATATCGATAACTTCATACATTTCTTTAACTTGACAAATTTCGTTAATCCCACACGTTTTTAGCTCGATAACTATCCGTAAATTTGGACAACTAAGTTTCTGTGTCTATAAATTTCGACAACTCAGTAAACATTGATCAGTTTGAATAATTCGTTACGTTGCGATAACTTAATAAGCATGGATAAATTTCGATAATTGTAAACTTCGATGATTCGATAAATTTCAGTAACCTTTATGGCTGATTTTATTTCGATTCCTATCGGAAAATTTCAACTCTGTTAACCTAATTCTTATGTATTTCCCATTGTCTCCATTTTCGCCTTTATCTCAATTTTCTTCTTTATCTTCACTTTTGCCTTTTTTTGTCTTCATCGTTATCACTTGTTTCTTCATCTTTATGTTTATCTTTATTTCAAAGTTAATTTCAAATACGAAGTAAAACAAAATGCGAAACAGCTTAAATTGAATAGGTTGCAAAAACAACTATACACAAATATGGAAATTTTAAAACGACGATTTTCAACCAATTTCGAAACTATACAAATTTTTCTCATCTACAGAAAATTACCTTTCCAACGGTATTTTTGATTTTGAAATCGGTAACTTTACCTTGGCCTTCATCTTTGTTTTTATCTTTCACATCTTTGCTTATATCCTTTTCTTTTTCTATTCACGTAGATGAGATGAGGTGCGATGACGTGATAAGATGTGGCGTGATTTTATGTGATGTGATAGGATGTCATGTCATGTGTTGTCATATCCTCTGATGTCATGTCATATGATGTCATACCATATTATGTCATATCATGTGATGCCACGTCATGTAATGCCATGCCATGTCAAGTCATGTGATGTCATGCCATATAATGTGATGTCATATCATATAATGCCATGTCACGTGATATCATGTGATGTGATATCATATTATGTGATGTAATATCATGTGATGTCTCTTCATATCGTCGCTGGAATAATGAAATAGTGTAACATGAAAAGTATAGTTTTGAGAAAAACGAATGGGAAGTTTTTATAAACCATTACAAACCATACAAATACCATTTCATTTTTCGGGAATAAATTAGTGAGCCAAAGAAATATTTAAGAAAACTAAAGATTTTTCTAATAGGTTAAAGGATTGTCTATCCAATGGTGCAATTATCGAATAATAGTGTATGTGGCATTTACACTGTTTCTCTATTCGAGCGACGATATCATGTGATAAAATGTGATGTGATGTCATGTAATGTGATCACATTCCATGTTCCGATTAGTATATCGATAACCCTGTTGATAACTGTGTCGATAAAAATACCGATAACAATATCCATAAACATATAGAAAAATACAACGATTGCAAAATCGATTAATTCATCGATAAATATAACAATCATCAATATCGATTATTGTACATATCGTTAACAGTATAAATGACTAAATCGATAACAAAATCAATTATTTAATCGATTATTATACCAATAACAATATCCATTATTGTATCGATAACAATATCGATTATTATATTGGGTCTTATATTGGTTATTATATCGATTACCATAGCGGTTATTTAATCAATAACAGTATCGATAACAATATCGATTATTTTATCGATAGCAATATCGATTATTATATCGATAAAAATATCGAGTTTTATATCGATAACAATATCGATCTTCATCCTCATCCTTTTCTTCATATTTATCTTTATTTTTCCATATTCCTCTTCACCTTTACCTTAAAGTGTTTAAATTTACTTTGATCTTCGTTTTTGCCTGTACCTCTAGGCATCTTTGTTTTTTTTTTATTCTCAAAACGCTAAACCGCTGAGAACTATTTCCATGTGCATTATTCCCCTTGAATTTGACAATTTACTCCCAACCAACCAACTGCCACTAAAGAAGTTTCACTTCATAAATTCAAGAAATGTTCTTACCCTTTCAGTTACCCTAATTCTTCTGTCATTGTCTCCATTTTCGTCTTTATCTTCACTTTTGCCTTCTTTTTTTTGACTTCATCGTTATCATTTATTTCTTCATCTTCATATTTATCTTTATTTCAAAGCTTAATTTCAACTGTGTAGTGAAACAACAGGCGAAACATGTCAAATTGAACATGTTGCAGCAACATCTATACACAATTCGAAAATGTTTAAACGACGGTTTTAGCCGTAATTTTCAACCAATTGTGAAACCATAAAAACTCTGCTCATCTACGGAGAAATGCCTTTCCAACGGTGTTCTTGGTTTTGAAATCGGTTCGGTAGAATCGCCAAACGAACGGAGACAAAATTTATGTTAGCGTATTAATATATAAATAATCCAGGCTACTTTGGGCTGAGTAGGCAATTGAGAAGTAAAGTCCTCTCTCGTCGTACAAAGATCACACTCTATAAGTCACTCATCATGCCTGTGCTGGTGCATGGTGCGGAGGCATGGACAATGAAAACCTCTGGTGAAGCGGCTCTTGGAGTTTCACCCGTTGGCGATGGTGAATACCGAAGACGATTTAACGATGAGCTGTATGAGCTTTACAACGATATAGACATAGTGCAGAGAATTAAAATTCATCGGCTCCGCTGGCTTGGCCATGTCGTTCGAATGGACAGAAACGCTCCTGCTCTGATAGTATTCTCAATCAAGCTGTGCAAAAATGCCGTGTGTTTGTGGCCAGAAAGTGGAACGTTTCGAAAAAAAAAACAAAATTCAGTGCGCTGAATGTAATGAACTTTTCCACTTGGCTTGTGTGAACATTTCGCCAACAGATGCTGAGTTTTTGCATAGTTCGGGCAAACCATATCTATGTGATGTGTGTGCTATTGCTCGGCGAAACTATAACCGTTCGCCCCCGCCCGCTGTTGTGCCTGATGATGCTGTGGTTGCTGCTGGCGCTAATAATTCAGTTGCTTCTACTACTCAACTCAGCTCTCAGTGCATCGCAAATGAAATTAAACGGCAGAGTGTCACAAAAACAACTTTTCCAACCCAAAAAATTGGTAGAGATCGCGGAACCTTGCCAAATGCCAACGAATTGGAGCTGCATAAAACTCTGCAGGTAGTGCTTGATGAGATCGTCGCTCTTAGAGCGGAGAATGCCCGCATTATTACCATTGGCAATGCACTACGCGAAGACAAAAAGCAGCTAATGAGCAAAACAGAATCACTTCAATCCGAGCTTCACTCATTGAGATCCAGTTTACGAAACGATGAGTTGGTCTCTGCGATTGCTCTACTCGTTGCTGAAATTAAAGCTCTTCGCGCCGATGTTGGCAAAAATAACAATAATAACGCAAAGAAAAATAAAATTGTTAGCCCTATGCCCACCGACCACTCTGCTTTTTCTTCGTTCAACGCTCCGTCAGATATGCCTATTGCTGTTCCTGATTACCACGCTAATAAACTTGCTAGTTCTCTGCGCACCGACAACTCTGCTCTACCTTCGGCAATCGCTCCACCTGATTTGCATATTGTTGCTCCTACTTCTTCTACTTGTCCTCTCACTTTCGCTGCTATCGATGCTAACCTAGCCAACAATATAATAACCACGGACGCTGCCGCTGCGGCTCAACCTTCGGACGTTCCTCGCTCTCAATCTTTGGCACAGTGGACAATTGTTCATGATAAAAATGGTAAAAAAGGAAACCGGGCTCGCAATGTTGTAATGGGCGTCAATTGTAGCACAGAAATGGATGTAGTTCCTTCAAAAAAATGGATTCATGTCTCATCTTTCTCTTCAAGAGTCTCTGAAGTAAATATTTTGTCTTACGTTGAGAAAAAATGCGTGCATAGATGGAAAGCATTTGGCTTGTTTTAAACTAGTAAAGAAAGACACTGACTCCACCGCATTAAAGAGGATTAACTTCAAATTAGGATTGTCCGCATCCTTATTGGACAAGGTTTTGGATCCTGCGCTTTGGCCTGCTAACGTCAAAGTCCGACCGTTTAAATTTTTTTCCACGGGAAGAACCCTCCAGCAACCTGACTTAGCCGCATGTGCTGAGATATCTGCAACATTCAAAAACTTGACAATATTCTTCCAAAATATGCGTGGCATGCGTACAAAGTCTGATGCCATTCTGTTGGGGAGCGCGAATTCGGACTTTGACGTTATTATATTCGTGGAGACGTGGCTGAACAACAACTTTTTTGATAGCGAATATTCTAATCCGAATTTATTTAATGTCTTTCGTACTAATCGCGATCCGGCGAAATCTTCATGCCTACCACATTTCGCTTGACAATGAGGACCCAATGCTGGACCAACTCTGTGTTTGTGTAAAAGGCTCCCTCGGACTTGGATCTTTGTACGTAGTGGCGTAATGTTTAATGTAATATTTTTGAAAATGATCACCATAGACTCCATCGGCGTAGCCAGAATGAAATTTATTATTATATTTTATATTTTATATAAATATAAGGAAAATTTAAAAGCTAGGGGGGGGGGGGGGGGGCGCGAGCAGCCCCCTGCCCCTACCTGGCTACGCGCATGATAGACTCTTAGATCTGATATTTCTCAGCGATAATATAAATTATTATATCTCCAAATGTCAGTCACCATTTTCACGAAGTGATAAACATCATGTACGTTTAGTTTTGAAAGTAGAATTTTATGAATATTCTCGCATAAAGCCTGATGAAAAAATTAATTTTAATTACTCGCATTGTAATTACTCACAGCTAAATAACTCTTTAGTTGGGATTAACTGGGACGATTTGTTATCTGGTGAAAACATTTTGACGTGTTATTCTAATTTTAAATCTAAACTGCTGGAGATATGTTTCTTAAATATTCGGCTTAAGAAAAGTTTGTCATACAAAATACCTTGCCACACAAAAGAGCTTAAGAAGATTAAGAACTTAAGAAACAAATTTTACAAAAGGTTCAAGCTTACTAGAAATCACTCGTTTTTCGTCAAGCACCAACATTATTTAAAAGAATTTAATCGCTTGGATAAAACCCTTTATAATAATTACATTCGTAACGCAGAGTCAAAAATAAAAAATAATCCCAAATATTACTGGAACTACATTAAATCTAAACGGTCGTGTTCTGGTATACCTGCGTCAGTCTTCTTGGGTGAAAAGTTTGCCGAGATTCCGCCAGATGTTGCTAATTTATTCGCGGACTTCTTTAAGTATAACTTTGTTCATGACGACCTTGATTCTTTGCCTAATTTTTCTTCGGATATTGATTCGAACCTCAATTTTGGTTCCTTAATGCTATCTACCGAAGATATTGCCAAGGGAATATTTGCACATAGGCTCTCCGCCCATACCGATGTAGATGATTTCTCTGTTGAGTTATTGAAAAACTGTCCAGCCCTTATTCATCCTCTAAAAATAATTTTTAACAAGTCTCTAGCTTTGGGGAAGTTTGTAGATAAATGGAAAATGACCTCAATTACCCCAATTTTCAAGAGTGGTAAAAACATGATGTACGAAATTATAGGCCCATCTAAACTTTCGACTGTGTCTAAACTATTCGAGTGTGTTGTATATGAAAAACTGTATTTCGCCGTTAAATCGTATATCTCTCCTAACCAAAATGGATTTGTCTCCAATAGGTCCACAGTTTCGAACCTATCTATTCACAGAATACTCATCGCTGTCTTCTCTGCTGGTCACCAGGTCGACTGCATATATACGGACTTTCGTAAGGAGTTTGACACTGTGTCACATAAAATTCTTATTAGTAAACTTTTCTGTCTAGGTTTTCATTCATGTTTTTTGGATTGGATTAAATCCTATCTTTCCAACAGACGCTGTGTGGTCACAGTAGATAACACGTCTTCTGAGCCCTTTATCGCTTCATCTGGTGTCTCCCAAGGTAGCGTTCTAGGTCCACTGCTATTCGTCCTTTCCATTAATGACATAAGCGACTGTTTTTCTTACGGCAATTTTTTACTATATGCGGATGATTTGAAGTTGTTCGCAATGATTAAAGATCAGTCTGATGTTAATAAACTACTTTGCACTTATGGTGTACGAAGTCGCGTCTTACTTTAAATATAAATAAATTTTTCAAATTATCTTTCGCAAGAATCAAAAATGTTCGCAATACATTTTATTGTATATCAAACAATACCCTGCAAAATGTCAATGTTAAGATTTAGGCATTATTTTTGATAGTAAGCTCAGTTTTAACAGTGACATCAATTACATCATTGCGAAGTCTTACTCATTTCTTGGATTTGTGCGTCGTAACAGTGTGAAATTTAAGGATCCACATACATTAAAAATTTTGTTTACAAGTTTCGTCCGATGTCATCTGGAAAATGCTGCCTTTGTCTGGAGGCCTTACAATCAACTCCCGATTGCAAGAATAGAGCGTATCAAAAAGGTATTTCTCAAATTCTCTCTACGGTCCCTGAACTTTGCCATCGTACACATCCCGTCTTATGTTAATAAATCTCAAAACTCTTGAAAGCCGCAGGTCTATATTATCGGTTACTTTTGTCTATAATGTTATTCAAGGATTAGTTGATTGCACTTATCTCCTGGAAAGGATCAGTTTGAACGTTCCAAAACGCACTCTTCGCATCTCTTATCCCTTCTATTGGGCCAATGTTCAAACCAAGTTTGCAATCAATTTCAAATATACTCTCTCTTGGTATTGTGATTCTCCTTCCGGAACAATTTCGTGCTAATTGAAATTTCTTTCTGATATGAAATTGGCCATTTCTTATAGATTTTGTCGCTGAACTCATGTCTGAAAAGTATGCACAGCATTTTAAAATACATCTCTTGTCCTTTCACAAGCCGCACAGTGTACTTTTTGAACACTGCACGCGAATTAATCGTAGCGCTTTCGACAGAGGCAGCATTTTGATACGAAACAAAATGGTTTTGAAAGCTAAAGTAAATCCCTCGAAAAATTAAAAAACATGCAAAATACACGGGATTTATTCCAAAACAAAAATTTATGTATTCTTCATTATACTAGTATTATAGATTTTGAGACGAGCGACACGATTCCACTGTTTAAAATTCGAAGAAAAATTTGAACACCTTAATTTAAAAAATGCATTATTTATTGCATTTTTTCCTATTTGCATGCAGCTGTGTATCTCCTTCACTCAATTTTATATCCCTCGAACAATAAGTGCAATTCAAGACCTTTAATTTGAGCCAAGGTAGAAGCCTCTAGGCCAGTGGTGTCCAACAGAACTTGGACAAAGGGCTACTTTGAAACTATCGCTATAATGCGCGGGCACCCCTAGCTTAACTTCAATCTTAACTGCGTTAACTCGTTTCACTCTTCTTATATTCAATATAGATATTCTACTAACTGATCCTTTTAAAATATTTATTTATTATTAAAGTTTATACAGTTAAGTTAAATTAATAACAGTGCATAATATATGAATGAAGAACATTCATTTTATTGTAAACATAAGGGAATGTGCTGCAATTCGTACGATTTGAGATCGCTGTGATCTGCAAAACCTTCTTCGGAGATTGATTAACAAAACGGCAAAATTTGGCACTGAATCGATAGATATGACGTAAGTTATGTGTTTCTCGCCGTTTTCATTTGAAATATTTATTACCTTTGGATTTCAGGAAAATCTTTATTTCTGTCATCAAAGCTACAAATATTGAGAGCACTTTACCTTGACTCAGCCATCTTACTTCAAAATGGTCTCAAATTCATCGAGCAAGGCTTTGAATTGCCGATGCTTTAACGGTCATCCGCGAATCAAATTCACAATACGAATGATCGTGCTCATAACATTGTCAAGGTTGAGGGATTTTGCAATCAGATTTTCCTTCTTTTTCACTACGTTATATATATATATATCTTGCCCACGAGTACGAGTTTCCAAAGTCAGATTGACTAAAAGTGCCGCCTTAGCAGAAAAATCAGAAAATACCACTCTGGTGAACACTAATAAGTGCGGAGAGTCTGAAACATCGGTTGTCTCATCTATTTGTAATAAACCTAGTCACATTTCTTGAAATCGCTTTTTATTTGGTCATGAATATCGTTTGGTAGGTCATCAGATAACGACACTTTTCTATTGCTGAGATTACGCTGTTTTGAAAATCCTGAAACAGAGATTCTGTCATGTCTAGCATAGAATGATAAGAAGTGAATGAGTTCTTGAAAATTCAAAAATAAAAGCGTACTTATGTACCAAAAAAGCTCCCAATTGTTAAAGCCAACTTTCAATACGCTCAGAAATTCGAAAGTGTATTGACTCGAATTTGTTTTCAAATCGCTTTTTTATTTCTCACATCGGTTAGAAAACTGGTATAAACACATCACTCATTTGACGCGAAGTGAAAAAAGGCTGGTTTTCTTTATACAGCCCGTTTTAAATTTGAATTATTATTATAACAAATTTGAATTATTGTTCGCTTCCATTTCGGTACCCCGCGCAAATTAGTTATTTAAGAAATATCGAATAAAAATAACAAATTTTGTTTACTTTTGAATACGGTTTGAGCGAGTGCGCTATAACGACACAGGTATAAATGCTTGAAAGAAATATGTGTTGAGGCAAATCAGCTTTTTGTTAATGCGGTTCTTGCGTAGGTATAAACAAGGTAATAGATTAAATTTCAGTGTAATAGAGTACAAATTTTGTATGGCAAAAATGAGTTCTATTTGACGTCGTTTCGAGTTCACACAAACGACTTCACCAAACCGACGACGTTACGACTTCGATTCGGTGAGGAAAAACGACGGCGGAACGACGTTACGGTTTGTATGGAAAAACGACTTCATTTCAAGTTCACCCAAACGACTTCACCAGAACTCGTCCTCGCTCTGGGGCAAATTGGGTAATTAATTACACTGCGGCTACCATTTTAAGTTGTCTCACAAATAGGTAATAACAGTAAGTAACTTATTCCTTTTTATTATTTTACAACGCTTTTCTCAACTTGCAATGTTGTATGTCCAGACCACCATTTATACTATAAATAGGGTTGCCAGACGTACTGCTTTTGGGAGCAAACGTACTCCTTTTTATTGCAATGTACTCCCTTGTACTCCCAAAAAAATATCTGGAAATGTACTCCTTTCTTAGCTTTTTACTTCTTTTCTTCTCTTTTTTCCAGCTATTAATATTTTATCATATACAGGGTGTAAAATAATAACTGTTGCACAGGTTTTTTTTGAAAAATAAAAGCGACCTTTATAGTTTTGCGAAAAAAGTAGTTTATTGATAATTATCCACAGATTTTACTTAAATTTTATTAGTAAGTTTTTCAATTTTAATCTTCATTTGGGTTTACCACCGGTAAACACTTTGAGAGAAAAGCTCAACCGGCACGCAAGTCATCGTCGGTTACTTTATTACATATCTTCTGTAACCATAGGCTAATTTCCCCCATTTGGCTCCTTTATACTCGGTCTTTTGTCCAACATAAGGCCTCATTCTCAGGAATCGAAAAGACTCGGAACTGGTGACTAGGAGGCCATTCATTCGACCAACCCTATAGTTATTTATTTTTTACATTTATTGTTGCTTTGAAAAAGATTTCTATGATATCTTTGTTGTTTGTACCTAATTAATGTTGACGTTACAGGTTCTCCAAATTCAGAAACAACCAAAAGAATGAGAATGATGTATTCCTTGGAAATCAACGGTGTTTAAACAACGATCTTGCTTTTGCAGCCCGATGCAATTCTCAAAAAAGAATTATTGCACCGCAATAAAAAAAAATAAATATAACTGGTGCAGCGTCAATCGAAAAGAATTTACAACTTTGTCAAGTTTCAAGTTTTTCAAGTTTGTCGCCTCGAGCGAGTAGTTATTTAGTGGCGCAGGTTTGATTTACGACCCTTTAAAAATTTTTATTGAATACATTGTTCCAATTTCTAAATTCAAATACTAAAAAAAAACATTATTAAAAATTACTAACCTTTCCATTTTTATTTAACTAAATTACCTAATTTACTCACCTAAATTATTTCTTTACAAGTAAAAAGGTCTAAGTTCGAACGGAGCCGAACATTAAATACCCGACTCCAAGTATTCAATAGTTTTTTCACCTTTCCGAAAACTACCGCTACACGGTAAGCAGTGGTGGTTTTACGTCTATTTCAAACATCTTCGATGAGATAAACTTATATCCCTTTAAGACCCTGATGCATCAATTGTGCGGGTTGGTTTAAATTGTCGTATTTTCGTTGATATTTAGCGTAAGCAGGTAAGGCCCACATGAATCAATTGTGCGTTTCATTTGCTTTATTGTTTGTTTACATTGTTCTGGCCGTTAAAGTACCGCAAGCTCGCAAATCGCATCGTGGTGATAGTGACTTCGTCATTTGTGAAAATGAGCCGCTCAAGTAAGTTGTAAAATTAATTAAAAATTACTTAGTGCTGTTATAAAAGTGAATTATGCATTAGTTAGTTAACCTAATATTAGATTTTATTATTAAACATAGTTTTTAATTTATTAATGAAAAAAAGTGAAGTTTGGAGCATATTTTTGTGAGGTGCATCAATTGTGCGCATTAGGTCTTGTTTAATTGAAAGTATATATATTCATATATATTTTTACAACATTGACAGAAGAAGACATTCTTAGCACGTTACTAGATTCCGATTTGGAAGATTTTAGTGGTGACGACGAAGTGCTGGACAAAAATTACTTGCCATGTGAAAGCACTGACAGCGAAAACTCCGAACCAGATGATGAACACCAAAACCAATTCTCGGAAAACGCTAAAAATGCAGTGGAAGAAGAAGCAATCAGAGCAGTAAGTCTAGCTCAGCTCTTGTGAAATAAAAAAATAATATTCATCTTAAAAAAAAATTACAGACTTCTTCCCGCCGACTTATATGGAAACGGAAACCGTTTTGTCCCCGAGCAGAAGAAACAGCTTTCCAAATAGAATGTGTAAGATGAATTTATAGTAATTTTAACTTTTAAAACATTAAAATTTTGCAGGACGCTATAGTTAACACTCCATTGCAGTATTTTATGAGATAGTTTTATGACAACTTCTTTAAAATGCTGCTGGAGAGAGTTTGCATACTAGTTCTGGAGAAATAAAAAAATTTTTGGAATGCATATTGCAATGGGATCTGTGCGTTTTCCCAGAACTCGTATGTACTGGCAGAAAAAATTTAGCATTCCAATAGTTGCGAACACCATAAGTCGCAATCGTTTTTTTTAATTGAGGGACGCATTCTACGTTGTCTTCGAAAATGATATCACAGAGATGCAGAAAAAGCTAACGTATATTGGAGAGTTCAGCCAGTTATTTATGCAGTAAGAAGAGCTTGTCTCAGTATTCCAAGGAAGGAGCACGGCCGGTATTCAACTGACGAACAAATGATCCCATTTACCGGTCGTTGTCCAGCGAGACAAAGCCTGCCAAAAAAACCAAGGTGTATCGGTCTGAAAAATTAAGTGCTCACAACATCGGAAGGGATGGTTCTGGATTTCGAAATATATCAAGGCAAAACCACGCCACTTACAGAAGAAGACCTTGGAGTCGGACCAGCATTTGTTTTGCGACTTGTACAAACACTTCCTGAAGGTTCCAAAGTGTGTTTTGTTAGATGTTTCACAACCCTACCCCTTTTAGATCGACTTTTAGCAAAGGGAATATTCGGCACTGGAACGATTATGAAAAATGGGGTAAAATGTATCACTATGACTGAGGAAAGAAAAATGAAAAGAGGAGATATGGAGGAATTCTGTAGTTCTGATGATAAACATGTTATCGTACAATGGAAAGATTCTAAACCTGTATTATTAGCGTCTTATGCATTTGGATGTGGTCCAGTTACGGATGCTAAAAGATGGTGCAAAAAAGAAAAGAAATTTATTCAAGTTGCATGCCCAAGCGTTGTCAGAGAGTATAATAAATCGACGGGTGGTGTCGATATTTGCGACCAACAAATGGAGGCATATAGTACTTTTTTTAAAACGAGAAAATGTCCACTAAATGTCACCATTTACTTTATTGATTTGGCTTGTTGTAACGCATGGATGGAGTACCGCGAAGACTGTCGTAAAGCTCAAACTCCTTTGAAAGATACACTTGGCCTGTTAGCTTTTCGGCTATCTGTAGCCCAAGCACTCGTTTGCATCGAAAAAAACAAAAACACTGAATGGTTCTCTGGATCGGATACGGGAAATGAGGAAGAAGTTTTGCCTCCAAAGAGGCGCCGTCCTGCAGAACATCCTTGTAACGAAAAGCGTCAAGATGGATTTCATCATTGGCCAGCTGAAGAGGACATAAAATCCGCAAAAATGTGTCGGCGTAAAGGTTGCTCATCGCGTATACGCACTAGATGTGAAAAATGTAATGTTTTCTTGTTTTTATCCAAGAATAAAAATTGTTTCAAAAAATATCACACTGACATTCAAATATTTTTGGTAAAAATCAATGTTTAAATAATCTCGTGTTTTTTGCAAGATAGGCCCACATGCATCAATTCTGCGAGTCCTTAAAAAGTTGGAAGGGCATAAGATTAATTGTACTAAGAAGTTATTTTGGTCTTAGGGTCATAAAAACATGAACATAACTAAAAATTGTAAAAATTGCACAAGTAGTTAAGCCATGGGTCTGAAAGGGATATAGATATATGTGGGCGCCCATTTTGCAAAATTCCATAATAATGTTACTTCTTTTCAAGGGATTGTTGTTAGTATCAACTTTGGGTAAAATTTACTTCCTTAAATTTCGAAATATCAAAGTTTGAAACATTTCTGAAATTTACCGTTATATAAAAGTGGGCATAATTTTAGTATAATATAATAACTTTCAACGTTTTTCCTTTATGTGGCAACCACAATAATCATACCGAGTTTGGTACAAATTGGTAGAACGGTTACCGATATATATATATATGTGATCATAAGTGGGCGGTGCCACGCCCATTTTCCAACCTTCTATTATAAGCTTATTTTTTGCTAAAGAATTATTTCAAAAATCAATTTTGAATAAATTAGCTTCAGTATTTACTGATATATAGAAGCTTTCGTATTTCTCTAAATTACCGTTATATGGGATGTGGGCGTGGTTATTATCCGATCTTTAAAATTCTAAGCCGTTTGGTATGTTTTGTGAAGACCAAAAACTATGCCAAGTATGGGAGAAATTGGTGGAGCGGTTCTCAAGATATGCACATGTAATCATAAGTGGGCGTGGCTATGCACATTTTCCACAAATTTATAATATTCTTATTTTTCGCCTAAAAATGATTGTAAATAGTAATTTTGAGTGAATAAGCTTCAGTAGTTACTAAAATATCGCAGTTTTCGTATTTCTCAAAACTACCTTTATATGCGAGATGGGCGTGATTATCTTCCGAGTTTGCCCATTTTCAATACCATCCAACGCTCAAAAGAAGTACAAATACCAAGTTTCGTTAAGATATCTCAATTTGTACTCGAGTTATCGTGTGCACAGATGGACGGACGGGCGGACAGACAGTCACCGCTTAATCGATTTCTCTTTTCATTCTGATCATTTATGTATATATTTGTCTAAATCTATAAATCTATCTCGATTCGTTTTGCCTGTTACAAACAACCGTTATGTGAACAAATTTATAATACGCTTGTGCACAAATGCGCTCGGGTATAAAAATACTTGACATCCGCATTCGCATTCGCATCCGCATCCGCGGATGTTAGCGATTAAACATCTGCATCCGCATCCGGATGTTTAAAAGCTAACACGAGGTTGTAAATACTTAGGTGGATATGGCAAATAAAATGTGAATTTCGGGGATGAAAATTTCGAAGAAAATTCTTTTTGAAAGTCGTGGCTGCCATAGCCACCTTAATTTGGTACCCCGGGGTTGCCAAACTAAAATTTTCCAAACTTTTTAATATACAACGCTTTTATAAATGGACTAAAAATTAGAAAATAATCTCAGTCCCATAGAATTTGGTTTGATAACTTTTGATTTTGAAATATTAGCTAAAGTCATTATAAACCATTTCTGAGATTGAAAATGAAAGGCGTGGGGAGCATGTAATAGACTTGAATTGATATGAAGGGTAACATATGTATATATGAAGAACGACCGCTTAAAATCGATCTCAAATTTGTACTTTTGTTGTAGAAATTAGAGGTATATGTTATGTAGTTTGATTATTGTCCATTAAATCTAATACTTTGTATTGCATGCGCTCCACGTTTTTCGTTTTCGTTTCGTTTATTATCCTTATGGAGTATGTAAATAGCCCCGAGTTTGTTAGTCTTTTCAAATTTTAAGAAATGTATGCAAACATTAAATACAAACGAGGCATAAGCTAGTTATATGTAAAAACATATATGTCCATACACACAAAAGTCATTTAATAAATACACCTTCAGATTTCTACACGCGCTACTGAATAAGCACACATAGCAAGTTTATCGGAATTTTAATTAAAACAATAAACACATGCCAAACTACATAAATAAAAATCTGGGAACAAAGTTTTGCCTGTGGGCCCCTCCAAAACCTCCACCTACAGCCAACGCCAGAAGTGTCTACTGTCGCAATTTGCAGCCTTTGCATGAAAGATGTGGTGAACATCAGATGCAAGGCACCGGGCGGCTGTGCGAAGCGCATGCCTGATTGTGTTCGAGTGTGAAAGTAGTTAATTATAAACATTAGGGGGCTGCCAAAGATTAAACGAGCCTAAAGAGATCCGCAGACGGTAAAGAACGCAGTTACCAACTTGTATGAGGTTTGACGCTTTTGAGTAGCGCAGGCGATACCGAACCGACAGTTGGTGTACTACCGTATTGTCGAATAAAAAGATCAAAACCAAAACAAAAATGAACAGCTGGCAGCCGAATTGGAAGAGAACAGTAGAACTAATAAAAGTAACAACAATAACTACAAGAAATGATCGCGTTGTTTTTGTTGTGTAAAGTTGTTGGAGCTAACCACTCTGAAGTGTCAAGAATAGCTTCAAGTCTCGCGCTTCACGTACATAAGTCGGCGGTGGCTCGGAAGCTAAGACGCCTAGGCCAGTATGGTGGCTGCATGCGTACCTTAAGTAGTGGCTCAGCATGTGGCTAAGCCGATCATAATTCTTGTTTGCCAGACAGACAGTCGTGCTTCACGCGGTCTTATAGGCACATCCGCGGCCGTTGCAAACGTTTTACTCATCTTCCTTTTCCTTTTGCCTGATGCCCTTTTGTTGAATTTTAATGTTCTGCTTATTTTTTCATTGGAGTTTCATTCTTTACCGACCATTTTTCTGCCCACCTTTGGTGTACTTTTCTCCAATGTCTCCAATGCGTGGACTTTTTATCATTGCTTTTGTTTTGTGGAAAATATTTGCTCATGTGTCAAGTGGCTGGAGGCAATTTGCTCCCACTGCGTTCCAATCACTTTCGAGGCGCTTACCGTGGTGCTGTGGTGGTTGCCGGCGGTCAAACCATGCTGACTGTTAGCTGCGTGCCTGTCCCCTCTGATATGTATTCCGGTTGCTGCTGCATTGGCGTCATATTTACATGTTAATGTTATTTAGCCATGGGTTATGAATTTACAACGCTGATATCTATTACTGTTCAACTGGTGTTACTGTATTAATAAACCCATAGACGCTTAGTCAAGCCTGTAGCTGCACCACGGCGCGCATGCGTGCTTCTACGAGCTCACTGCATGGGTATGGAAATGGCCAAGACGTATTTGAATAGTGGTTACTCCTAGAGTTGCAGTCGCAGACGTTTTGGAACCAAACTAAGCTGAGTTATACATGTAGTTGAATCGATTTTTCTTTCCTTTGGATTTCTTTTATTATGAATGAGAGTATGAATGAATTTGAGATTCTCTTGTGGGGTTTCATTGCGTGCATATGTAAGTAAGTTTCTTTTGAGTTTTGTTAAGCAATTTGTTAATAAAGTAACATTTTTGTTAACAATGCCGGATTTTGAATTTAAGCCCGTTAGCTTCTCTTTGAGTTAAAAATGGAAGACTACTTAAATTTTTATAAACCACACGCGAATTACAAACGGAAGTTATCAGTATAGGCAATTGACTATCTATCGTCATTGTTAATCACGCTTTTGTGAAACATTTGTACCACATTTCGTGTTCAAAAATATTTCTTCTTAGTGCGGCAGCTAATGGCGTTTTCGTATCTACAAAAAATGTTGCCTTCTCATCGCCCTCTTAGTGTTTGAGGGCAAAGAGAAGGTTGCATTTTTCGGTAGAAACGAAATCGACACAAGTATCATGGTTAAGTGGCATTATTCTTCAATAAAAAGTATGGGAAATGATATGAAAAGAGTTCAGAATAATAGGAATATAAATGATTGGTAATCTATAGTTCCACATTACCTCCCGTTGTTAAAAGCTTATTTGAAGTATCTGCGCTTAATTTTATCTTATGTGCTATTAGATGTATAAAAGTTGCATTCAATGCACAGCCTAAGTTGCATTGTGAGTTGACCTTAATTTAAACTAATATTCCACTGGAAATTTCCAGCACTGCTACAATTCTGGAAAACAACTGCTAAAATTGTGTGAGTTCATTTGACAACCTAAATTGTTTGGGCTTATATGTATATCCTTACTAATATTATAAATCCGAAAGTGAGTTTGTTTATTTGTTACGCTTTCACGCTTTAACTACTCAATCGATCATTATGAAATTTTGTACACTGGTGTCATTTAGCCCAACTTAAAATATAGGATAGATTTAATCGCGATTGTAAAACACCTGTTTAAAAAATCAAATTCAACTTGAAATAAGTGAATTATTTATTTGAAATTAAAAAGTTGTGGTTTGAAAATATTTTGAAAAGGGTTGCCAACTGTTTACCTGTTTGAAAAGTCAAATTTAAACTAATTACTCGCAATGTATCTGAAAAGTTAAAATATTGATGTCAAACAAAATATTGTAAAGATTGTACATTTAGAATATAATTGAGGTGTTTTATTTGGGTTGTCACCCGATTAAAAGTTATATTCAATTACTTTAAGTGAATCACTGCAATATGGGTGTCAATCTAACTGTTTTTGAAAAGGGTTTTAGTTCTAAACTACATGAAGGACGGTTGCCACCTGTTTGAAAAACCAAATTTTACTTCAATTAAGGGAATTAGGGTCACACCAAAGGTCTTTAATAAGGGTTTAGTTGGAAAATATTTTGGAGAGGGTTGAATTTAAAATAATTATACTCAATTTAAGTGTAAAACGTAAGAGTGTTTAGAAATGTTCATATTGAACATGCAGAATTTTATGAGGTTACCACCTGTCTTGAAAATAAATTCAATTATATTATATGTAACTCAGGTATATTATATGTAAGTCAAATTAGTTATTAAAATATATCGTCGTTTAAAGTATAAAACCGCGTATCGTTATTCTGTCATGCGCTCCACGTTTTTCATTTTCACTTTCATAGATTGTTTATAATGACTTTTGCTAAAATTTCAAAATCAAAAGTTATCAAAACAAATTCTATGGGACTGAGAAATATTATTTTCTACTTTTTAGTCCATTTATAAAAGCGTTGTATATTAAAAAGTTTTTTTTTATATTATTTATTTTATGTTATGTGAGTATTTAGGTTTTTCCATATATGAAATTAATTTTACAATTTGTAATTTATATTTAAATTGAAATAACTGACTTACCTTATCCTAAGCACCTCCAACCGGATTCGAACCTGCGATCTCAGAATCTAAAGCAGTAGTCGTCACGCGACGCCACAGCCGACATTTGACAGGAAAGCAATTAACTTTGTCTTAACAGCACTGACAAAATTCAAAATTATTTAAGGAAATTATGACTTATATTTTTAAATTAAGAAAAAATGTCTTAAATTGAGTAAATTTTTCGTAATATTAAGGAAAAACAAATGAGGATACTGTTTTCTTGATTTAAGAAAATGCTTATTCCTGAGTGTATGTTGAGATTTCATACACTCAGCGAAGCGGGTGATGGCGATCTCGTATGTTATAAATGTTTGCGGTTTATGAAATGTACACATATTTCGAGAAAACTAAGAAAACGAAATTATAGTAATTTTTTAAATAAAAATATATATTTTGCTTAGAAAAATACGTAATTAATCATACTAAAATTCTGGCGTCGTGAAAAAGAAGCAAACCAATCTTTATGGAAGAGAGAACGCGAAAAAAAAGCTAGCTATGTAAAAGTTACTGTTTCAAAACTCGCTATATTAAATCTTTATATATAAAATTTGTAAAAACTACCACACTGCGATTTGGTTTTTTTAGTTTTAGTAGGCTCTTGTTTATCCAAATTTTCCAATGATAAAGATAAATATACAAGCAAGTGGACTACTCATATATGCATGTGCGTATGTTGAAAGAGAATATAAATAACGTCAGATAAAATGCAATACTTATGTATCAGAATTTCGTTACATCTTTGGTTTCGGTAGGGGTAAAAACGCATAACCCAGCAAAAAGTTTTAAAGGGCTAGACAGACACGAACACATGGTGTCTTTTTGAGGCGTTTGAAGGCCCTCTACACCCAAAAAAAACTTCTTTTAATTGAAGAAAAACAGCAATCAAAATGAAGACAAATGGGAACGAAACAGCACTAAAGAAGTTTTATCCTCTTTTCATGCCCAACATTTCTTCAAAATGATAGATTACATCCACGGTCCCATATTTTCGTGTACGTTTTTACACATTCCAAAGAAAAATTACGCATGCGGGAGAATTTTTTACTCATTCGGAAGAATTTTCGACCTTAAAGTAAGGAAAGTTTTTCTTTGATCCAGAGATGGATTTTTGGTTCAGTGTAAGGTGTTTTCAGCGTATTTTTGGAGGCTGGGGGTGCCGTATTAATATGTGTTAGCACCAATCTATTATTTTAATATATATTGCAAAATTGTATACAGATAAAACTAAAAAGAAAAAAATTAAAGAAAAAAAATTTTAATATACCACGCTTTTATAAATGGACTAAGAGTAGAATTTTTTTTGGATAACTTTTGATTTTGAAATTTTAGCAAAGGTCATTATAAACAATTTATGAGATAGAAAATGAAAAGCGTGGGGCGCCTGTAATAGACTTGAATTAATATGAAAAGTAATATATGTATGTAATAAAATCGATCTCAAATTTGTACTTTCGTTGTAGAAATTTTAGGTCTACGTTATGTAGTTTGACCACTGTCAATGTAATCTAATGATTTGTAATGCATGCGCTCCACCATTTTCGTTTTCAATCTCATAAATTGTTTAAAATGACTTTTGCTAAAATTTCAAAATAAAAAGTTATCAAAACAAATTCTATGGGAATGAGAAATATTATTTTCTACTTTTTAGTCCATTTATAAAAGCGTGGTACATTAAACAGTTCTTTTTATTTTATTTACTATTGGTTATGTATGCAGAAACATTTTTGCGAAAAATGGTCTCGCCCTTGAAAGGCCTATTTAGTTGAAACATAGTAAGACACGGATTTGCCAAAAATGGAATCGTTAGGTGGCGTTGAAGTCAAAATAAAAAATAGGTGTTGTTCACGCTTTCCTGGTTATCAGCTTATATTAGCAATCGTGAACAACCACATATTCGGTATAAAATTCATGTTTTTTTGCGTTAAAAATTAGTTTAAAACAATACATAAATGTTAACAAAAAAGTTCCGATGAAAATTTTAGTAACGTAACGTCAAGTAACGGCAAGTCAGACACTTGGGCTGATAAAAAACTTGAAACTTGGAAAATTAACCTTAAATATTTCAAATATTATCTACTAAAAAAAATGTAACAAATAATCTTGCCCAATTCGGAGAGTTTTGCAATTGTGTAACCCAAGTCAGAATCCACTTCTGTACTTTCCCTGCAGGGAAACAGCGAACTAGTGAATCATATTTGATAACTGTTGGCTATACTCAGATTTACTAGATCAATTCGTGTTCTCGAGAAATCAAGTTTTCAGGATCCAAAAAACTCAGTATAGCGGCCAAATTTTTTTTTCTGCAAATTTTGAAAATCTATAATTTGTTTCGCCTATATTTGTTGAAAAAAGCATGCAAAGCAAATATAGACCAAAAACGATGAATTTTTTAAAATTTTGAACCAAAAAAATTTGGCCGCTATACTGAGTTTTTTGGATCCTGAAAACTTGTTTTCTCGAGAACACAAATTGATCCGATAAATCTGAGTATGAGGCATTGTTCGTATGGCCAAAAGCTATAAAACCTGATACATGCGCTCCACATTGTAGTAGCTACACCTTTTCCAATAGTATTTCACAAAACCAAAAATGTATTTACAAAATTTACAAATGATTTTCAGAAAAACTCAGTTAATTTTCAGAAAAGGCCAAATGTGTTTCAGAAAACCTCAACTGATATTCAGAAAACCTCAATTAATTTTCAGAAAAGGCCAAAATATATTTCCGAAAACCTCAAATGTATTTCAGCAAACCCCAAATGTATTTCAGAAAAACTCGAATGAAATTCAGAAAAGGGAAAATGTATTTCAAAAAACCCCAAATGTATTTCAGAAAAACACAATTGAAATTCAGAAAACACAAATGTATTTCAGAAAAACCCAGTTGTAGATTTTCAACTTGTTTTCATAGACACTTTACATAAATAATCTTACAATTAAGTACACAGTTTTGAATTAAAGATACAAATGGGTATGCATTAAAACATCTACATATGTAAAAAAATACACGTCTGGAGTTAGCATTCGAGTGGTATACATAGTTTCGTTTGTCTGTGCATAATTTTAAACGATTATATCCAGCAATGGAACTCAAAGACAATTGTGCGATTTGTAGAATCGATATGCGGAGGAAAGCCGTGGTCCGCCTGCATCCATGTGGGCATTTCCTTCACCAGGAATGCAGTGGGCCAATCATTGAATCAAATATGTAAGTGCTCCATATGTCGAGGAGATATGTTAGGTACGAACGTGTGTGTATGTGTTTATGTTAAAAAAATTAGAATGCTATATGTAATTTGACCATATTTCCATGCTAAATATTGTATGTGTTAAATCTTGTATGTACATATGTACTTATGTATTTGGTACAGATTATGCGGTTATGGAACGAAGAAAATATAAAGCTTATAACAATGTGGACCGGTCACGTATTGTGGAGGCTGCCAATAAAGGCGAAGATTAATCTAGCCTATCATCGATCTCGATGTTAACTTTAAGACTGCATACACTTGGGTACAGTCAGGCAGGGTAGAGAGTCGGAAGAGAGGAGGAAGAATAAAAAAAATTAACAGACGACCAGGTAGATTCGATGGTACATTGGCTAGAAGAAAACCAAAGTTCAAGCAGAGTTTCGGAAGAAAAATGTATACCCTTAAAAGCGTAAGAAGTTGTATACATAGACGAAACAAATATTAATTTATTTTGTCGCCGAACAAAGGGTCGCTCCCGGTCTGGTACGCGAGCAGTTTTGACGCTGCCACTATCAAGGGGACCCAACGTCCATTTGATTGGTGCAATAAGCACATCAGGTGTGTTGTGCATGGAGACACGACGCGGGTCGTTCAGAAAGGAGAGCGCGGGTGAGTGGGTGAAAGGGCATGGGCAACACATTGTCAGATCTGGTATTGGTGTGCGACAATGCACCCTGTCATACTGGGCTTGCGTAGTTGGCAGTAGCGGTTCGCCCACCCTTTTGCGCTTGGGTCCATACTCGCCCAATTCGGTTGAGAACATTTGGGCAAAAATAAAAAGTTATGTCAAAAGTCATATGGGCATTCCTTCGGGACCGACGGACCGGGAGTTGTAGAAAGAAGACTGCAATACTTGGAGGAAGTAGTTCGCCAAGCGAAAGAGAGTGTTACTACTGCGGATTGTTCTCATGCTCACTCACTCGTGTTTTTTTCGGATGCTCTGGCCTTGCGGGATATGTCTGATGGACTTTAAAACATTTCGCTTAAATAAAACTGTTCCTGTTTTACTCAATTACAAAAAGTGGGGGAGGGGTTCATCGGGATATAAATTTATAAGCCGTTATGTTTTCTAAGGGTGATGATAAAAAGTCCATAGATAAAAGTGTTCTGGAAAAGATTTTTGAATTACATTTTCGCTTTTCTGAATTTTCTTCGCGTTTTTCGGAGTTTCAACTGAGTTTTTCTGAAATACATTTGGCCTTTTCTGAATTTCATTTGAGTTTTTCTGAAATACATTTGGGTTTTCTGAAATACATTTGAGGTTTTCTGAATATCATTTGAGGTTTTCTGAAATGCATTTGGCCTTTTCTGTAAATTAATTGAGTTTTTCTGAAAATCATTTGTAGTTTTCGGAAATGCATTTGTGGTTTTCTGAAATACTTTTGGAAAAGGTCAAGGAAAATCAACGAAATGTGGTACTTTTAAAAAATTATTTTGCTTCACTTTTTCATTAGAAATCTATATCGAAGGTGATGAATTTAGCACTGGTTCGGAACTAAAGAAAAAGGGATGCAGAATGAACTAGATTCTTATCTGCAAAATTTAGTTAGGAATTATCGAAAAAGGGATGCATTGGATGCATGGATTTCATTGAAAATAATTTAAAATCGCACACATGGCAATTGACACAATGCTAAATTCCAAGAATTATAGAGTACAAGATTGCGCATTCCCGACGGCGATGTCATTTCTCCTGTAAAAGTAAACAAAACCGAAGAGGAGAATAAATAAAATGTCCGAAGAGCGAATTATCATAATCCGGCTGGTTCTGCAATTCACTTCCGAGTGAATTTGAGTCAAGTTCGCTTTGAATTCAAATGGGCAGGGGTTGAAATTCATAGGAAACGGGTTTTAATTGCCTTAAATTGTAAAAATATATGACTGGTAACAACAATTAATAAAGAAAATGTGAAAAAATTTCGATTTTAGTGAAAGTATTAGTGAATTTTAGGAAAATTTTAGAGGCGTCGTTTGCTTTTACACAAGAATTGTCAAAAGAGAATTAACGCCCATCGATTTTTTTTTTTCAAAAACCCTACCCCCTAATTTCCTTCCTTTTTATGAGAAATATTATTGCCTATATTTATAGATTTTTTAGAAATCATTTAGAGGTCGCGACGTGTCATTTCAGGTCAAAAAGTATGGGTTTGTAGGTTTATCAGTTTTTGAATGACCAGTTTCCATTAAATTTAAAGGTCGAACATGTTATGAGAAGAGCTATTGCTAGATGTATCAAGCTGAGTAGATGTGTTTTTGGTGCGCTGCAATTATTGCTTAAGACTGGTTTTCATTAGGCCATATTTGACCTCAAATGTTGTCAAAATAATGAAGACGGGTTGTCATCCGGTGTCATTTGCGTTTGTTGTCATATATTACCAAGCAAGGTCTTATAAAATTACATCCAAATGAAAGCGGCCCTCGCCGCTGATGTGGCAACATTTGACAACCAAAATGTATTTGCCAACATGTTGGCAATTTTGATTTCATTTGCCTTGCGAACAGCTGATTCTAGCTACAATACGGACCGTTTAGCTACAAAAAAAAAACAAAAATGCAGATCGATAGAACTCTTCTCGCTGACTTCAACCATACCAAAATTATTTGGGCAAGAAAAAAACAAAGAAAATATAACAGGTTAAACTTCAACTTTCCTATTTTTTATGTTTAATATCTCGCAAACTACTTGACCGATTAGAAAAGTATTGATGCCAATTCCAAGATAATTTTAATAGCTTTTTTACAACGTATTTACTATAACCATTTTTAAAACAAATTTTTGGTAAACGCTATTTAAAGAAAATATATATACAATTTCGATTTTTACCACTACTTTCATTAGATTTTATCCTATAACAAACCTTTCTATATAAGGTAATAACTTGTACTTTCTAAATAATATAAACTAGTAAACCCGGATGGCGTTAAAACGCCAAAAATTTAATTTAACTTTTCAAAGAGGTGGAACCCTGTTCCAAAAGTTCAAAAAATATTCTTAATTATTTATCTAAACCATTTCTGATTGATGAGATGTCTCGCATGCTGTCGGTTTTCATTTCATCAAATTTCAAATCAACCTGTAACGCTAAAAAGCTCTAACTTCAAAAAATAAAACGTTATCGCACATCTATGTAGAATCCGAGTTTTTTAATTTGACTTCTCATTTTGGAAATTCTAAATAGCGTTGCAGATTAGATGTCCTTAAAAAAAATAGATGGCAACCCAAAGTTTTCTTATAAACCTCGTTTTACACTAATATTTCGATATTTCATTTATGTAGCTTGTTTATAAGTAAAAAAATTAAATATTTCAAACAGGTGGCAACCCCTTTAAAAGTATTTTCAAACTAAAATCTTTTTATCGTCATTGTTATACATATTTCAATTAACTGATGAATTAAGTTGAATTTGATATTTTAAGCCGCAACTCTCTTAAAAATTCCTTTCGAACCAAACTTTCGTTAAATATTTTTCGTATGACATTGTTATAAGTATTTCAAGTAACTGATGAATGAAGTTGAATTTTATTTTTTAAAAGCGTGGAAACCCTCCTAAATATAGTTCAGAAATAAAGGATGTTAAACCCATTTCCATTGATAACCATCGTTTAGTAATTCAATTAATTTGTTAGACAATTTTAATTTAACCTTTTAATCTGGGGCAACACTGAAACACATCAAAAATATTCTAAATTTTCAAACTAAATATTTCTTAAAACTCTTTCATTTGACATCCATTTTTAATATTTCATACAAGCCAAGCGCTTTAATTTGACACCCTATTTTTGAAAATCTAACGAACGGTGCAGATCTTTTATCCTGAACAACAAATGCCTTCGCGTATTATGTATATAGTTTGAACTTAATTTTTTAAAAGGTGGCAACTCTTTTCGAACAAGTTAAACCTTATTGCACACCTACAGCCAGAGCCCTTGGAACTGATGGCATTGATTATTAAATTATTTGAATGCAATTTTTTATCAGGTGGCAACTCTTTTCGAAAAAATAAAACCAGTTTGCACATCTACAGGCCAAGCGCTTTGATTTGACACCCGATTTTTTAAAATCGAGAGAACGGTGAGATCTTTTATGCGGAACAAAAAATGCCTTCGCGTATTATATATATAGATTTCTGTAGCATTAATTATGCAATTTTCTTCAAAATAGGTAATTTAATGAAAAATTTAATTTTTCGTTTTTTAGTATTTCTGACTTAAAAATATAAAAAATCAGACATTATGTACATCAACTGAAAGATAAACTAATCATCTTTATTTTGACATCACTAGTTGTTTAATCGGTTATGTAGTTCATGAGATATTGATATTTCAAAATATCGAAAAATTTAACTTAACCTACTATATCTTCTTAATTTTTTACTTGCGCTAAATTATTTTGGTGAGTAAGCATGAAAAGTTCTATCCAATTACAGTTTTGGTTTGTCTATAGCTAAAAGGTCGGTATTCTACACTTTTTGTAAAAACTTAACATCACATTTGACATCAGATGAAATTGGAGGCATATTTGAAAAAAATATTAGTTTACCAATTATTTTAATTTTTTAAGTCCTGAATTATTCAGCTCCAAATGTAGAAGATTTGCCCGTTGCCCATGGTAGAAAATACATATCAAGGTATGGAGAAGCTACCGACAACATCCAATCGTGCAACATCACCAGACAGAAAGCGGTTACGTAAAGTGCAGCCAAAAACTTCAAATGTTACGCCACCAGGGAATAAGGAAGCAACATTTCCTATTCCCATGTTTCCAGTTGCAAATTACGAAGATTGTCGTAATTTACTACCACATTAACAATTTGAAAAGTTTTTTGATGACACATTATTGAGACACATTTTCGAACAAAGTCCATATGCGATCGAACAGAATAGACCAAACCCTAATATAACAGTCAGTGAGCTTCGAGCGTTTATCGGCATATTGATCATTACTGGCTACAATTATTACGCCAGTTACAGAAATTTGTGGAGTCAGGAGGTAGATATTCGCAAGAATCTTGTAAGTGACTCCATGCGTCGGAATCGATTTCAAGATATTTTGCAAAGTCAAAAGACGACAATTCCAAGGCTTCTTCTAAGACCGGTGCAAATGCCGACAAAATGTGGAAATTGAGGCCCCTTACTGATCACGTGAGAGCAAACATTATTGAATATTTTCATGCCGAACAAAATCTTTCGTTCGATGAAAGTATGATATCTTATTTTGGTAGACAATGATGTAAGCAATTCACTAAAGGGAAGCCGTTACGATTTGGCTACAAAGTGTGGTCTCTTTGCACTCCATCAGGCTACTTGGTGATCTTCGAAATTTACCAGGGAAAGAATCCTTGTTCGAATGTTGAGTATAAAGCGAAGTTTGGAAAATGCGCCGCTCCTTTGATCAATATGATCGATGATTTTCCTGATAGATTGAAATCGCTGCCATTTTCGTTTTACTTTGATAATCTGTTTACCAGTTATCCTTTGTTAGCTTATCTCAAATCATGCGGATATAATACTACGGGAACAATCCGCGTATACTAGCAACCTGTCCACTGGTACATCAAAAAACTTCAAGTCTATGGAAAGAGGCTACTCGGAATCAATTTCGATGAGAAGCACTGATATTCGTTTTAAGTCCTTGTGCGATCACGGAATACAACAAATATATGTGCGGAGTAGACCGATTAGACCAAAATTCGGCTCAATACCATATCGCATACAGGATAAAAAAGTGGTGGTCTAGCATTTTTACCTGGCTGGTAGATGCTGTGTTCAAAATGCTTGGCAGCTTTATCGGAAAGCGTAGCCGACAAATGACTCAACTAGAATTTCGACGACAACTGGCAGTATACTACTGTAAATGTTACGGTAAAAAAGTCAAATCAAGTGGTCCGATGTCATCCCACACATAAGCACAACAACTAGGTCGAGTTGAATACACTCTGCGTTATCATCAGACTGGGCATCTTGTAGTACCATCCAATCATAGGCATTGTGCCGGTGAACGATGAAAAGTTAACGGACGAACAGCATTATAAAATGCAAGGTAGGACTTTGCGCAAAGTGTTTTGCCAATTACCATACCAAACAATGATTAATTTCAGTTCTTTTTGTATTCTCATAAATATATGTATTTTTTCCTTACTTAATAAAAATGTTTTGAAACTGCCAATTTTTGTGAATTTAAACAAAAATATCTCAAAAAATCGTTTTATCTTGCAGAAAAAACTTGTGCCCTAGCCGACCCAGGGTTACTATATGGTAACGCTAGTTTTTCGCATTTTCCGGAAAAGTCCTAATAATGTATGTTAGTATAGCTGTAATGATTATATGTTTATGTTTTATATACTCTTCCTTATTTTATTCTGTCTCCCGATTTCCCAAATCTTAATTGCGTGTGTTTTTAATCCTAACAAAGTCATCGCTTTAGATTCATTATTTGTTGACTTATCTGAATTCGTGTTAGATTATGAGCGTATTCTGATTTGTGGTGATTTTAATATAAATCTATTAATTAACACTAGAGTGCACACTGGGGTTGCCAACCGTACAATAATATATAGTATTGTACTAGTTTTTGGGTCTGCGTACTATATACTGTTGGCAAAAACTTTAGTATGCAAAAATACTATATTTCTTCAGCTATAAATATAAATATATTTCAGTAATATTCAAGAAAGAAATGTTTTAAAATTAATGACATTTATACTGAAATAACAATATTAAAAGAAATATACCTTAAAACAAAGGGTCCACAGATCAAAAATGGCAACATTTTTAAAAATACTTAAGGCCAAATTTACAGATTTTCAGTACAAAAATCTGTAGTTAACTGCCGATTCTGAGTTAACTACGCACTGTGAATTTGGCCATTAGAAATATTTACCAAATTTACTTAAATTATTTCCCTTATGCTCCCTATTCCTGCAACTTCGGCATTCACAGAAAGATTTTTTTCTATTAAGATTGTGAAATGGTGAGACGAGAGATATAAAGCGACTATCTCACTAATAACAAGTAAGAAAGTCTAAGTTCGGGCGGAGCCGAACATTAAATACGCGGCGCAAGTATTAAATATACGTTTTTCACCTTTCCGAAAGCTACCGCTACATGGTAAGCCGGGGTGTATCAATTTTGAGTAAATTAGCGTCCTTAAATTTCGAAATATTGAAGTTTCAAGCATTTCTGAAATTTACCGTTATATGAAAAGCGGCCGTAATTTTAGTCCGATTTCAATAATTTTCAACGTTTTGCTTCTGTGTGGCAAGTACAATAACCACACCGAGTTTGGTACAAATTGGTAGAACGGTTACCGATATACATATATGTGATCATAAGTGGGCGGTGCCACGCCCAATTTCCAAAATTTTACCATAAGCGTATTTCTTGGTAAAGAACTGTTGCAAGCGTCAAATTTGAATAAAATAGCTTTAATATTTACTGATTTATAGAAGATTTTGCATTTCTCTAAATTACCATTATATGGGATGTGGGCGTGGTTATTGTCCGATTTTCAGCCATTTAGTATGCTGTACCAAGGCCAACATCTGTGCCAAGTTTGGAAGAAATTGGTGCAGCGGTTACCAAGATATACACATGTAACCATAAGGCTGCGCCCGTTTTCCAAAAATTTATAATATTCTTATTTTTCGTCTGAAAATTATTGTAAATATCAAGTTTGAGTGAATTATCTATAATTATATGGGAGGTGGGCGTGGTTACAGTCCGATTTCGCCCATTTTCAATACCATCCGTCCTACGCCAGAAAGAAGTGCACGTACCATGTTTCGTTAAGATATCTCAATTTTTACTCGAGTTATCGTGTGCACAGACGGACGGACACACGGACGGACAGACAGACGTCGCTTAATCGATTTATCTTTTCATTCTGATCATTTATGTATACATTTGTCTATATCTATCCCGATTCGTTTTGCCTGTTACAAACAACCGTTATGTGAACAAAGTTAAAGTGTGCACAAGTGCGCTCGGGTATAAAAATGAACTTTTGATTTATATTAATTTAGATATTGATTGCCATAAAGTATATGATACTTTCAAAGAAATATATTTTTTTATAGAGGAAATGCATAAGAAAGCAAAAAGATGTACACTTAAAAAGCATTTTTACTTTTTCTATAAAAAATTCTATATATATTTGAAGTGTACTATATTTTTTCAGATTTTTTTGAAAAAGTACTATACATTTCTTAGAAAATGTTGGCAACCCTAATGCACGCGCTCTTTTTTTACACCAATGCACGCGTGGCCTACTATAGTAGACCATTTTAAAATGTCAATAAATGTTTTTTTAGAAAACATTTAAATGAAACTTATAGTTAAAAAATATAGTTAAATCTATTACGTATACGATCACAAACTTAAATTTTTTCATAGCAAGTAGGAATTTGAAAAAATAAATAATTTAGTTATGTAACAGAAAAATAAGAATAATTTTACTTCTTAGATCAATGTCAACATTGAGTGCCCAGCGCAGGCTGGTGTTCAGGACAAACCCATTTGTTACAAATCTTGCACCACCTTTTTGTGGATCGACTTACGAGCTCTGGTACAATAGGTGAACCGACCAACTAAAATTTGGTATTACATCGTGCTGTACTTCTTGATGTGCTCCTAAGAGCTTCCCTATCCCAAATTTTATTTGTTGGAGACGTGTTTAATGGATGTACAGCGATTCAAAGTGGATTTCAAAAATTCGGGGGACTATTCTTGTAAAGAGTAGGCAGGGAAATTTTTTTCGTATTGACATTCATTTGGTTGATTATGAGAGCGTCGAGTGCAGCAATGTTCATCAAATCGAAAAATATTTTAAGGAGCCATGGGCGGCAGTTTCTAATAACACTGATGCACCGCATATACAAAGTAACAAAATTGTAAATTCAGTACACCACTATGGTAGGCCCGCGATTTTCGCGCAAATTCACAAAAAAGTGCATACGCGTGGACCAGTTGGTGACAGCAGGACTCTTGGTTGTTAGTGGAATTACCCCAAAGAGGTATGCTAATAACTCCACACCTAGTCTTCTTGATTATTTTATAACCTGTGACCTTTTACATGTTCTTAAATTCGACCAAGTAAGTTTTATTTCCGACCATGATTTAATTTTGTGTACTCTAGATATTGTGATGAATCGTTCAGGTGTAGGTGATACCTTAGTGTATCGTGAATTTAAATCGGTGAATGTAAACTCTTTGTATTCAGACCTGAGTAATATAAATTGGAATGACTGTTGGAGTCTTCCAACTGTTGATGATAAACTCGACTTCCTCAACAATAACTTGTCCATGTTATTTAATGTGCATATTCCACTGTGTTCTGTAAATGTTGTAAATAGTTCGTGTCCCTGGTACAATTCTAAAGTTCGTTCTGCCATCAGGAAATGCAATAAGCTTTATGCTAAGTGGAGAAAAAATTTTACGGATACTCCTTGGAATCGGTACATCGGAAATCCGAAATGAAACTACTGCTATAATAAGGCAAGCTAAGCGTTGGTACAGTTACTCAAAACTAGATCCTTTACTTCCGTCCAAGAAGCTGTGGCGCAATCTAAAACAGTTTAGAATACATGGCAAAGAAACACCCGAGTGTGAGATTGATCTTAATGAGCTTAACGACTATTTTATTGGTGCTAATAACAAATCCAATCGTGCTCACGTGTTAAAAGATTTCATATCTTGTGCTAGGTCCAAAACAAGAGTTTCAATTTATGGCAGTGAATGAGGTTGATGTTATAGAGACTCAGCCAAAAATTAAGTCTAATGCTATAGGGCAGGATGGAATCTCGCTGAAATACGTCCAAATAGTAATTGAATATATAATAGGCCCTCTAACCCATATAAATAATAAACCATTGTTTTACTAGCTCATGCTTTCCAGCAGTTTGGGAAAAGGCTATAATTATACCAGTTACGAAGAAGCCTTTCAAAGGCTTTCGAAAACTTAATGGCTGTGCAAATTTCAGCAGTTGTACAAGAAGATAGTCTACTGTCACCACTACAATCTGGCTGCAGGCAATAACATAGTTGCTCGACGGCAATGGTCAAAATACTGGATGATATTAGAATTAACTTTGGCAACGGCGACTTGGCACTTTCCTGCTTACTCGACTTCTCGAAGGCATTTGACTTAGTGGATCACAATTTGTTGTGATTGAAGTTTAAAAAATATTTCGGCTTCAAAGGCAATGCGGTGAAACTCATGGTCAGCTACCTTGATGGTAGAACTGACCTAGATTTGTGTATACTGGTGTTCCACAAGGGTCTGTACAAGGTCCACTGTTATTCAGTCTTTTTATCAATGATGTTTTCTTCTGCCGTATATGCCGATAATATTCCAAAATTGTGGATGGGTTCCAGATCACTTAGCTGTAGTCTTGATAACTATTCGTCCGCAAGGAATTGTATATTTATGCATAAACTTACCGTATTCAAGATACCTGCCTATCTCTTTAAGAAGCTAATACCAGTAAGGTCACGGAGACACAACAGTTTCATTATTCCAAAATTTAATTACCTAATTACCTATTTTTCATTAACGCGGTTAGGGCCTGGGATTCGTTACCTGAGACCGTAAAGACTGGACTAAGCAGATGCAACTGCAAGACACAAATTTAAAATCATTTTAAAACAGTATGATTGCATGGTATTAGTGGTTCAAAATTTTCTCTATCCCTCTTTACCAAATTTCTTTGATTCTATTTTTCCCCTATTTGGAAGTAATATTTGTTTTTACTATTAAGTTATATTGTATTTTTATACCTGAGCGCACCTGCGCACTGTTTTATTTTAGTAACTACTGAAGATTATTCACTCAAAGTTTACGTTTACAATCATTTTTAGACGAAAAATAGGAATATTATAAATTTTTGGAAAATGGGAGTAGCCACGCCCACCTATGATTACGTTTGTATATCTTGGTAACCGCTCCACCAATTTCTCCCAAACTTGACACAGTTGTTTGGCCTTAGAACAACAAACCAAATGGCTGAAAACTTTTAAAATTGGACAATAACCACGCCCATATCCCATATAACGGTAATTTAGAGAAATATGAAATCCTCGATAAATCAGTAACTACTAAAGCTAATTTATTTAAAATTGATACTTGCAATGATTCTTTACCAAGGAATACGTTTATAATACAATTTTGGAAAACGGGCGTGGCGCCGCCCACTTATGATCACATGTATGTATCTCGGTAACTGTTCTATAAATTTGTACCAAGCTCGGAATTTAAGGACGCTAAATTACTCAAAATTGATACTAACAATAATCCTTTGAAAAAAAGTAACATTATTTGGTATTTTGGAAAATGGGCGTGATACCGCCCAAATATGACTATATAAGTTTATCTCATTATGTCTAACTGAACGTTCCACCGAAGGTGTTTAAAATAGGGGCAAAACCCTCCGGCTTAACAAATAGCGGTAGTTTTCGGAAAGGTGAGAAACATATATTTAATACTTGCGCCGGGTATTTAATGTTCGGCTCCGCCCGAAAGTATACTTTTTTACTTGTTGGTTTTAAAATTTGGATTTAAGAAATTTGTATTTAAAATAATTACTGTAAAATATAATAAGTATATGTAGTTGAAGTCCTATTAAAAGACATAAGCCTTACTCTGTACTACCGGAAAAATTAATAATAAATTAAATTAAATTAAAGGGAAGGGGGACTAAGCAATTGGGGTTTCTCAAAATTCCAGACTTTAAATTAAATTTAATTTAATAAATCGAGTAAAAGATATGCAATTTTAAGAAAAAGCAATTACTTAGTTCTAATTCACGCGCCCAATGAATTATAGAGATAATTATGGAGTTACAAAAATTAAAAAATTATGAATAAAAATCAACGAAATAATGACCCACATGAAATTAAAAAAACTAAGGTTTTACAAAAGCTCCTTTGTTATTTAAATATACTACGTTTTGCTCTGCAGCCTCATATACCATGACATTTTTAAGCAAACGGGGTAGTAAATAATAACGACCGAGCTTGCGGTTAAAAGTAAAAAAGAGGATTTATAGGCCTTTAAAATTATGTATAATATTCTATTGTCAGGCTTGGATTGTCGGCGCTTTTCATCGGGCAAATTTAAAAAAAAAAAAACATTTTTTCTTATTTTTTAAGTTTTGACCATCACTTATTTCCTTAAAATCAAAATATGTAGTACTGCCTAAAATTAAATCTATTTTCAAATAAATTAATACCACATTTATTGCAATTACATAAAAATTGTCGAAGTTCGGCAACTTTTCTTAAATACGGTCTTGAATTTATAAATGTGTACGTACCGGACTTTCAGATTTTTTGAGCATTGTGGCTAAGGAATTCATCAATATTTATTCAAAATTGATAAATACCTACAATCGCTCTTTAGCAAAAAAGTGTTTTTCAAGAAATTTTAAGAAAATGGGAGTGGCACCGCCCACTACTTCACCAATCTCCACCAAATTTGGAACAGACATTGTGCTTAGCCTCCTTAAGCACCGTATTGAATATTTTTGCAATGGGACAAAAACCGTTGTATTGTGACATAACTTCCGTGAATCAGATATGTGGAAGTAATGTCAGACTTTACTGCCATGGACCAAAAAACGATCGATGGTAGTAATTTTACGATATAACTTCCATGGAGCTTTGTCACGGTTCGGTGGAAGTTATGTCCGTGGATGTTATGTCGAAACCCTTTCGGCACTAGTGCGTTTCCCGACAGGATTCTAACATCACGCCAGCACATATGTTTGCTTATGTCTTTAAATCTCTACTATCGAATTGTTGTAATTTTTTTTACTGAATTAAGGGCTACTTAATGATTATGCAAATATAGAAAAACCTTTTAAAATTCTGACTTTTTCATATGTACCTTACTTTAAGCACAACAAAACGAATTAATAAATAAAAGACAATTATTTTAAATATTGTGTAAAATAAATTGCACAGTAGGGAGGCAAAAATATCACAGCTAAACGGACAAACATATAAACTTTATTTTGGCCTCTAGTTAACGATGGCGTTTTCTGAAAATCCGTATCACGTAAAAATTTTGAGATATTTAGGAGGGAAGTTGTAGTGCTCTGGCAGGCTAACCTAATATTCACGCACGCCGCCAATTTATTGTCAAAAATTTCTCATTCAAGCTAACTCAACTTCCAATTTTTGTTCTGCGTGATATTTTGATTTGACGTTCCGCTCAATGAAATCAAAGCAAGCCCACGCAAGCCAATTTCGGGTGACGCAAAAAAGCAAATTCGATGGCATGCGTAACGAAACGCAAGCCGCGAATATTAGGTTAGCCTGTGGAAGTGAAATTTTCGTCGTTTATAACACTGTGCTCAGGTTTGAACGTTTTTTCTCGGAAAAGGTTTTAATAGCAGATCTTACTTAATTGGGGCCTTATAAATTCAATGGCGTTCCCCGTTTTGCCACATTTACTCCGGTTTTCGAGATAACGGTACTCTAAAATGTGCTTAAATTTTAACTTTTTTGTTAATAATTCCCTCATTTTTAAAGTTAATTGACTAAACTTTTGCACGTGAAAGTTTTTTGATAATACCTTTTGAAAATCATCGAAATCGGTTCACTATAACATATCGCTCCCATACAACTCATTGTTCAGATATGTGGTTTTGCCTTATAACTCATATTTTGTTTCCTAATATTTTTTAATTTTGTTAGGTTGTACAATTTTAGAAAAATAACTTTAAAACTGAGGGAAATATTAACAAAAAAGCTAAACTTTCATTTCATTTGTCAAATGAATGAATTTGAATTTAAAAGATCCCAATCAAGGAAGTTCAGCTAATAAACCTTCTCCTAGAAAAAAAAGTTCAGCACCTGAGCACAGTGTTATAAACGACGAAAAATTAACTTTCAGAGCTCTAAAACTTCCTTCCTAAATATCTTAAAATTTTGACGTGATACGGATTTTCTGAAAACGCCATCATAATCTAGAGGCCAAAATTAAGTTTATGTGTTTGGTCGTTTAGCTGTGATATTTCAAAACTTTAAAATTTACCTACGGTGTTATTAATCAAATTAACTTTGTAATGTGTACTTAAAACTCGATGCGATGCAAGGGTTCTGGTAATCGATTCCAAAAAATATCGTTTTAAAACTCTCGAGTAGAAAGTATCGCTATCAAATGGCAAACGAATCGTTATGGTATTAATCGTATCGAAATTCGTATTCTTACTGCCAACGATACTGCGTAAAAGACTGAAGCTAGGGATGCAAACAATGCATCGATGTTTTTGAAACATCGATAATATCGGTTCAATTTTCGATGTTTGCCATCGATGTTTACAATTTACTAACATCGCGCAATTGACGATACATCGATGGAAGTTTCACCGATGTTTTAAACATCGAATTTAAGGAGACTCCGACTTTCTTTCGGTATTTTTTACTGACCTTAAATTTATTATTCATTCCGATTTTTTTTGTTATTCATGGCCTTATAACAATTATATTCAATAATTTTATTGAACTTGAGGCCGTTTCTTATGAAAAATGTTATTGAAAGTCAACTAAAATTTACAAAAGGTAGAAGTTATAGCTGCTATTTTGGAGACCACCACATCTCCTCAGTGACCTCGGTTGAAGAAGTCTGATTAATAGATGTGGTGATCTCCCAAATAGCAGCTATAACTCCTTAGCTTTGTAAATTATTGTTGCTTTCCACAACATTTTTCATAAAAAACGGCCCAAGCTCAATAAAATTGCTGGATTCATTCTGAATGCTTATAACCTAGTCTTTAAAACAGAAGCAAACACCCCTCAGAATTTCAACAAGATCAGGCCTAGGACCTTTAGGCCCGAACGACCTTACGATGGTATGCATTTTGATTCTAATAATAGAAGGGGTATAGAAAGGACAATAAAATACAGGAAAATACAATCGGAATTATTAAAGTATTCAAAATTGCTTTAAATTTAACTAGAAATTAACAAATTGCAAAACATCGGAAACCATCGATATATCGATGTTTCTCTGGCGATGTACTTTAGCCTCGATGTTCTTTTCTCCGATGCATCGAAACATCGATGTATCGATGTTACTGCTCAAAATTTGCATCCCTAACTGAAGCGCTTCACAAACCAACTGATTGGACCTTATCAGCGTGGCTTCAGATCTGGTAAGCCCACCATTAAACTGATTTTCACTGCACGTCATATTCTGGAAAAGACACTCGATATGCAAATCGACACACACTATCTTTTTGTCGATTTAAAGCTGCTTTTGATAGCATGAAGACGGTGCCATGTCCAAATTTGGGACCCCCGCAAAACTAATACGGCTGTGTAGAGTGCCGTTGAGCACAACTTTCAGCTCCGTTCAAATAGGGAAGGACGTCTCGGCGCCGTTTGAAACCAAATGAAGTTTTAGACAAGGCGATTCACTCTCATGCGAATTTTGCGATCTGATGCTGGAAAGCGTCAACCTGAACCGTGTGCAGATGGTGCTGACATCGTTGGCCTAAAAGCCAGGCAAAATATTTTTTTTTTCACTTTTATTTCAACATATTTTGATTAAAAGAAAAATACTGATAAAAATAAAATATTTCACACAAACAACAAAAAATACTATGATAGCACGGCCGAGTAATCATAGTCAACTTATGTACAGTAGACTGCATCACGCCCCATACAATAAAAACTTGGTACTGTTTTTCCACTGGAACTATAAAATGTATTATATTTTAAGACTTCCACCAAAACATCTCGCAAAAATATTAAGATTTACGTGAGCTGGACCGATTTGAAAATACCTCCAAAAATTGAGTTTTTTATTGATAAAAACAGTTTTTTTTTAAATTTTTTGAAAAAATTACCTCAGATGACTAAACAGTTTAAGCTTAAAAAGTTTTCATAAAAATATTTTAAAAAATTTTCTACGGAATCATAATAATGAGATTTTTGATGCTGTTTTTGAACTGTTTTCAAAGACTGGTTTAATAAAAACTTGAATAATTCAGCCAAAACCTTACCAATTTAGACTTATGAGCAGGAAACGGATTTTTTGTGTAGATTTGAATATATATTTGAATATTTCTGTGTAGATTTTTATAGCTTAAACTGTTATTTCATCTGAGGGGATTTTCTCCAAAAAATTCTTTAAGAAACTATTTTTATTCATAAAAAAATTAGAGGTATTTTCAAACCGGTCCAACTAACGCAAGTCTTAATATTTTTCCGAAAAATTTTGGTAGAAGTTTAAAATATACTAGGTTTGGTAATCCCGCCGGAAAAACCGCAACTTTTTTTGGTGATGCAGGATGTGCAGTAGCCGAAAAAATTATAGCCGCGCCAAATTTTCACAAGTTTTAAAATATTATTTTTGTTGTTATTTAATTTTGGTTGGTTACTTGTAGTTCATTATTTAACAACATCCGTATAAATCAGGGACGTGAACCGGATGAACAATTTGGTCGATTCGGTTCAGCGATTCGAACCGTTTTTTGCACTTTTGGATTGGTTCGTCAAAGCGGTTTTTTGGGCTTTGAACCGGGTTTTCGGTTCGGTTCAACGGTTCGAAAAACAAAAAAATTACGCGCAAGTTTAAGTGTCAAGTGTCAAGTGCAACAACGCGCAAGGTTACATTACATTTGATATTGTCACATGGTAAACCAACATGGTGGGTATTACCATGTTTACCAAAAAGAAAAAAAGTGGGTTCATTTATCTATTGAAAATTGGTTGAAACGAACCTTTCAATCTTTATTTATTTTTTGTACTTATCTGTACAAATGTACCATCGAGTGCCACTGCCTTAAAATTTTATTATTAAAAAAATTCAACACATTTTCGTAAAAATTTCGGGTTTTTTAATTAGATTGTGAGTATGCAGTTTTGTATCCCATTGAATTCTAGTAGAATAAAGTACAAGTTTCAATTGGCTAAAAACTACGATTGATTTTTTAGAATTTTAAAAAAAGCTCGAAATTTGTACGAAAGTTTGTTGACTTTTTTTTTAATATAGCACAAATTTGGAAACTTGGATTTACACGGGTTTTGTTAAAGAATGAAATATATTATATGAAATATATTATATAGGTAGGAGGGTGAGGGGTCAGAACACCTTTTTATTATTCAATTCAACCTGTAATTTTCTACTCAGTATAGTCATGCTTACGGTGACCATCCGTCATTTATTTTAAAAGACAGTTCTTTATTTTAACCCCCTGTCCTTTATAATTTTTTTCAAAATAAAGGACTCCTTTTGTCCTTTATTTCTTAAACTGTCCTTTAAATCAGCTCTGCATTTTTCAGAGGTAAACTTTTAAACACAGAATATGAAACATAAAAATATCCCTTATAAAATATAATGAAAGCCTTCGCCAGTTTGTTTCGCACCCCACTTAAGGGTTTCTACTTAATCGGTAAACTTTGTACAATCTATAAGCACAGAGAAAGTTGTGCCCAGGATCGTGTTGCACGCTGAGTTTCCACTTCCACTGAAAGATAACAATAAACCCCCTGCTGCACAGTGATTAAAAACTGGCATGTTCGTAATTCACTGGAGCCTTCATTTTTTTCACTTAATTTGATTATTTTGACTGAGCCTGATTTGTAAATTTTTATTTAATTATATTAAATTTTTTAGTGCAAAATGCAGAAAAAGTAGCAATTTTGAAGAAAATGTATTCTCCTGTTCGAGTGAATAAATGTTACATAGCAAACACTAGTTGAAAACAATTGTATGGTTTTTCCAAAACGAAAAAATTACAAAAAAATTTGAAATGTTTTAAAAAATGTTCACCAAAATAAATATTTTTTTTTTAGTTTTTAGTAAAAATTGGTTGAAAAATGAAGGCTCCGGTGAATTATGAACATTCAATTCCAATTTGGAACCACTGTGTGCTGGCTTCGTTGTGCAGTATGAATTATGGTAAACGCATTTTGGTGACAAAGGATGGCGAAGGCCTTGAAAAGGATTTGGCTTAATTTTTCGCTACAGCAGGGGAACTTGTACAATTAATGAATATAATTAACTGGTAAATATTTGATTTAAATTACGATATGGGTAAGGTACTTTTCTCATACAAGTTGTATGTACGTATTCCCAAATCTTTTTGAAAAAAAGTCCTTTATTTTACGTTGGTTAATATGGTCATCGTAGTCATGCTTTAACGCGTATATTCTGAGTACATAATTAGCAAGCATTATTGCACGCAACTCTGTAGGACAAATATAACTAAAGATTATCGTTGATTTTTTTAAATTTTGTTTGTGGAGGGTGTTACGAATTTTCTTCCATATAACGCATGAACAAAACTGAGTTTTATATGGAAGAAAATGTGCCACACCCTCCACAAAAAATCTTCGGAGATTTTTAGCGACTTGAAACTGGCACTTTATCATACTTACTAAATGAGCTATAAAACTGCATACTCGAAATCTTTCTAGGAAATCTGATTAAAAAAGCGAAATTTTGATGAACATTTTTTTAATTTCAATTACTTTTTGTGAACTTTATGCAAGCTTGAAACTTTTATTTATGTGGTATCTTATAAAGATCGGCCCATATCTTAAATGAAAATTATTAAAAATAAATAAATAAAGATAAGTTCCAACAGCATAATTTTGAATTTTGACGGCAATTGTATCTCTTACTTTGTTGTTATGGTTTTGTCAATTATAAGTCGTCGCCTGGGTAAAAGATTGTCGTAAGCGCAATTTTGACGATTTTTAGTTATAGATGCAGTTATATATTTTGAAATAAGATCTTTTGATTGGTATCATGTGTTTTTAGATATCTCCGTTAGTTTCTGAGATATTGACTACGTTTTTTCCGATAATTTAGTAAAAATTTAGTTAGTGATGCAGTCATATTAAACTAATCAATATCTTAAAAATGGCGTCCTCCATTTTCGGATATCTCCTTTAGTTTCCGAGATATTGAGTATAAGGTGTCATTAATTTAGTAGAAATGTTGATCACATTTTGTCGTATTTCATACAATGTGGCAGCCAATTTGTGGACAAATGACGCTTACGACAAAATTTTACCAAAGAAAATCTCTCATATACCCAAAACTAATTAACAATAAACATTAAAAATTAAATAATATAAGAATTTAGCGAACTAGTAACATTTTCAGAGACTTTGGAGAAATTCTATCCTCGCGTTTTTGAGAAATTGCATTCCAAACTTCAATTGCGATTTCCCACAACCTGCCGAAATCAACATACGACAATCTTTTACCCAGGCGACGATGTATCCGCACATACATATTTTTGTATAAAATAAAAATTGTTTTCACGATCTGAACATTACTTCGTTTAAATGGATCACCTTTGTTAATATATGGGCTTTAATAGTTGGGCTTTTAAAGAAAATCCTTCATTTCTCATTTGTCCCGTTAAATTTTATAAATCCCGTATTTTTGGGACAAATTATGGGATTGTCCCGTATGACTGGGAAAAAAATCTGGCAACACTAGCGTACACTGGTGGCCCGATAATTAGAAACGATTTTCTCTTACAAGTTTTGCCCATATAGTTTTATTTATTAGTTATAATTTATTTTTTAAGAAAATATAGTGCATGCTACAACGAAAAGCATATAACACAAAGATTTAAACCTTGTACAAGATTTATAATAATTCGACGAAGTTAAAAAAATAGTCACCAAAATTTCCAAGACTTTTTTCGAGGATGTAGTTTCATAGCCCATTCAATTTTAGTATAATAAAGTGCAAGTTTGAATTAGCTCCAAAATCTCGTTGATTTTTGAGATTTTTTTCGCTGACTATGTTAAGGGTTTTCTTCCATACAAAGCATGTTCGAAATTTTCTTGTAGGGGAGAAAATGAGCAACACCGCTAAAAAAATTTTCTCAAAAATCAACGAGATTTTTGAGCTAATTCAAACTATCCACAATAAACTAATTTATAAAAATAGATGGTCAAAACTTGTAAAAGAAAATCGTTTCTAATTATCGGGTATGTAAACATACGACTTTTGTTTTGAGCCAATAAACTGAATTACATATGTACATACATTAAAATCAATCGAGGCTGATGATCCTTTCAAGTCACTGCCAATTAAAGGTATGTTGAAAAGGTTTTGTATTCTTTAGGGTTCAATCGATACCACTAAGGTATCACTCTAATGAGTACTTGTACTCAAAAGACTGAAAGTACCGATACCTACTCAGTATCGGCAAAGTATTGAGTACTTACTTGAATTGTTTTCATCTTCTCTTTCGAGAGATACTTCCCTTTTTTGTTGTAAAAGGTCGTATGATTACGTCTTATCATGGTTTAAAACATTGTATGTAAAAAGCCAATAAAGTTGCAGGTATAGAAAACGTATATATGTAAGTTATTTAGTAAGAATACAAAATAATTATTAATTAATATTTGTGGCACATTACCAAGGAACAGTATTGGTTATAATTTGTTCCGTCATATGATTGTATAGAATATGGATAAGTTTCAGATTTTTATTTTTGTTTTTATTTTCAAACTAGTTTTATTCACTTTTTTAATTAAAAAAATTAAAAGCAAATCAACAAAGATTCATCAAAGAACGTAAAGAATAAGAAGGAACATCTTGTGCCTTCTCTTTTGCGCTAGTACGTTTTCATCAAAATTCAACACTTTTTATTCTGAATAAAAGGTGTTTAATTTTGGTGAAACTTTAATTTTCTTTTCATTTTTGTACAAAATTTGAAAGTTGGTTTTACATGGTTTTGTCATAGAATGAACTATATTTTTTATAAAAAAAGTAACTAAAATTAATTTGGTCACCATGGTCATAAGGTCACCCCTATAAGTATACAGCGCACTGCATCATTTACAAACTATTTATGAAAAAAAATTATTTTTTCTTTTGGTACATTGCTGAGGAACAATATTAGTTATAATTACTTCATATAAGTATATTATTCACAAAATATTTATGAAAAAATTGGTTTTGGGGTACACTGCCAAGAAACAACAACTTTTCTAAATGCTTTCCAGACAAGCGATTTCTACTTTCTCTACTACATGGCGCACTTTTCGCGAAAACTCCAATAACGGGCGTCATTTGATGAGTTGCCGTTGCAATGATAAAAGTAGTAGAAATTACTCTTTCGATACCAAGTACTTTTTTTTCGATACTTACCCGATAACGAACAAAAGGGTATCGAGTAAAAAAATACTTGGGATCAAAAGAAAAGTATCGAGTATTTATTTGTATCGATTGAACCCTAGTATTCTTATAAAACGGGCTTTCAAAGGTGGGTTTAATAGAAAAGATGCTAAAAATGTAATTATTATAAATAATAACTCATTAACCATTTTTATTTAAAAACTGACGATCCACTAGCGTTACCAATTAATTAATAATGAAACGGAATTGCCTTAGCAGTTTGTACTTACCTTAATATTTTAGTCATTTCCATCAAATATGTGATATTTCTGTAGTAAAGTCAAATTTCGTTCGACGTTCCGTTGTAAAATGTTTATGGTCACTTTTTCGGAGCTACAAGTTTACTAATTTTAACAATCCGATACCTCTTTTGAGAGAATTGAAATTATTGAACCACAAAATGTTTTTACAATCGCAATACCTTCCACACATCAGACGCTGATTATTTTGCTTCATACATAGATATGTACATACATATGTATGTTTTTATGTGCGTGTGTACATATGAAATTTTCTACCTTTTAACACCGTTCATATGAAGAGTAATAAACTCGAAATCGGTTTTGACTCAAATTGTATGTCGGGAATTCCACGATTCCAACTACATTTTTTCAACTGTTGCCGATTCAAATAGTGGCTTTGTTGTTATTGTACACTTGATGTGTGCCCAATTTGACACACCGACCCTATTTCTGCTATGATGCGGCTATTTTGACTTCCAAAGAGTTTAGTTCTGCGCTTGTATTTTTTTCACAACAAACATATAATCACAAAGACAATACTTCAAGCAACAAATTCAAATTTTTTCTACCAACAAAAGGCTTTCGAACCATGTTATTATGGCATTTACTTAATTTTGCCTCCTCAATGTATTTCACGTACTTATGGACATACATATGTGTACATAGTAGCTTTGGTTGTATGGTCGTGCGTTCAAAATTTATTGTTATTGTGGTTTTTAAACTTTTTATTTCACTTTTTTATGATTAGTTTTTACGTATTTATGCTTTTTTCACCTTCACAAATTAAACAATTCAAGTATGTTGGTACATATGTATGTATGCACATTAGGGTGGTCCAAAAATTTATGTAAAAAAAAAAGTTAAGTCGGAATTTTTATGCTCCCACCCCCTAAGATTGTTCTATACCGAACATACCCCTCTTTTTACAACGCTTTTATCAACTTGCAATGTTGTGGGTCCAGAAACTTTCAATGTTGTGGATCCAGAAACTTTCAATGTTGTGTGTCCGACACCAAAGCAAAGCTTTGAAAAGTTCCTATAAAAAAGCATAGTGCATAGGGCCACAGCTGTAGTGAATAGGGCGAGGTAGATGACATCTAGATGTCGCCCTATGTACTACGTTTGCTACAGCGGAAATAGACGACACGCCATTTCTTTAAATAAAATTAATTGGTGCTCGTTTGTATGTACATACATATGTAAATGCATGTGTGTGCACCTTTCTATTAATATCGTTGAATTATTTTAATATCTATTGCAAAATTTTATTCAGACAGGACTAAAAAGTAGAAAATAAATAATATAAAAAACTTTTTAATATACAACGCTTTTATAAATGGACTAAAAAGTAGAAAATAATATTTCTCAGTCCCATAGAATTTGTTTTGATAACTTTTGATTTTGAAATTTTAGCAAAAGTCATTATAAATAATCTATGAAATTGAAAATGAAAAGCGTGGGGCGCATGTAATACACTTGAATTGATATGAAAAGTAATATATGTATGTATGTATGTGGGTATATGAATAACGACCGCTTAAAATCGATTTCAAAGTTCTACTTTCGCTGTAGAAATTTTAGGTTTACGTTATGTAGTTTGACTATTGTCAATTAAATCGAATGCTTTGTATTGCATGCGCTCCACGTTTTTCATTTTCAATTTCATAGATTGTTTATAATGACTTTTGCTAAAATTTCAAAACAAATTCTATGGGACTGAGAAATATTATTTTCTACTTTTTGGTCCATTTAAAAAAGCGTTGTATATTAAAAAGTTTTTTTATATTATTTATTTTTTTTATTTTGAAATCAAAAAATATTTAGAGGTCGCTCAGTGCTCAAAGTTTTCCATGTATTTTATATGGATAAAAAAACAACTTTTCGTAGAATTGGTATAGAATTCTTGAAAATCAATCTTTCAATCTCGATATATAACAATCCTAGGGGGTGAGAGCATTAAAATTCCGACTTTACTTATTTCGGACCACCCTAATGTACATACTATAATGCGTATCTGAATATGAGTTTCATTCTTCGGCTCGCTTCACTGACAAAAGTACGTCATTATTTGTTTTCATCTTTTCATTGTGTCACTCTTATTTTTATGTTTAAATGTTCTTGTGTTCCACTAATAGCCTATATTGTTTCTGGAAGTAATATATTCAAATTTTAATTGATTATTTTAGTTGTGCTTTCCAAAACCACTTTATTTTAGACTTTGTCGATTACTTGATTTACAAATTTTATTAACTTTAAATCTGAATTTTATGAGTGAAACTGACAAGCTTCAATACTTCATAAATGACTTTTCGCATGCTAGAAAAGTAATAATAAAGGCCTTCATTTATAAACGTTCAATATTTTCAGTATTTGAAATTAAGAAAAGAAAGTTATATTTGTGGAATACTAAAGTGTGTAGTATATGTACGGTGACCATCCGTACTTTATTTCATAGGACAGTATTTTTTCTCATAATGCTGTCCTTTGACTTTATTTATTTTTCTAAAAATCTATTTAGTCCTTTATTTCAATGCTTGTCCCTTGATAGTGCTTTTTTCCACGGTTGCCACTGTTGGTTGTTGCTAACCAAACTTGGTTGTTTTCCTTTTATTTTTTCTAATTTGGATGTTTGCTAGTTTTTTTCTTTGGTTTGCTTGTTTTTTTTTTTTTTGATTAGAAATTAGCAAACTTTTTCTTTACAAAAAGCATTATTGCATACTGAATGCAAAAATTAATAAATGAATTTTTCAAATTCCTATTTTTAATGTTTTATATGCACATATAAAAAGTAAAAATGTGATTTTACGCACAAGTATTTCAACAATTTTTGTTTTCCGAAATAGCCGCTATAACTTCTACCAAAATGTAAATGTTGTCCACAAAATTTGCATAAAAAAAACCGGGCCGGGCTCATTAAAATTGTTGAATTTTTGGTTTTTGTAATAAGTTTGGCAGTTTTTACTCGATATTTAAGTGGATAACAAATTTCGTTGTTTTTTCTTCAGATTTTCGTTGGCTATTTTTCTAACAAGTGGCAACCGTACTTTTTTCACAAATTTTGAAGAAACAGAAGAGAACAAGTTGGGAAGCTAATTTTTGTCATGTACCTTCCCGAGACGAGGGAATTCAACATTCTTATCAATATAGGAAAATGAAGATTGTGCAAAGTTTATTTTGTTCTATGGGTAATGCGTTGCGGTAGGAATTCACCAAAGCTAACGTTAAGTAGCGTTGACTGCAACTCTGTATAGGTAATGTAGAGAGCCACGATTGAGAGAAAACAAAGGTTGCGCCGATCTCGGACCGGTATTCCTCTCTTAACGAATTTGACAGAATCGTTGTTTGCATGACGTCACACTGGTGCAACTTGTTTACGTTTTCCTTGCAACATTTTTTCTTCTTCTTGCATTCTTGCTCACGTTTTGGCATTTCTCTCTCGCAGTTGCACCAGTGTGACGTCACACAAAAGTTATTCTCAAAAATCCTCTCTGATCGGCGCAATCTTGTATTCTATCATTCTTGGTAGAGAGTAACACTTTAGCCAGAGGGTGTGATATCGCACACTTAGATTTAAAGTGCGTTAACTCAAAATTCATAGAGTGAAATATAACTGCTTGTGGATTTTACAGATTCAGTGCAATTAATACAAAAACAGGTATAACAGTAGTTGTTTAGTTAATGTATATAATCATCGCATTTGATTTATGCAAAAAATCGCCATACAATTTTTTTTGAGTTGATCGCACCTTAGATATAGGTGTGCGAAATCACTAGCGTGACCTGCTGTGTACCACATCTACTTTCACATGTAAAGGATCCACTTATATTCCCGTACACAGCGGAGAAGCGATTAATTCATCTTCAGCTTATGCTTTTTTCATAACAGATATTTATCAGGTTTCCTCATTTCAGATTAAAAAAAAAATTATAAGATTTCATATTCTAATAACAACGAAGGAATGGATTTTATGGAAATTCTATATTCTTTCTACATTTGCAATTAAAAAATTATAAGGTAAGCTTTCCCTGTTCGAAAATACATACAGTACATATTGCACATCATCTTCAAACGAGGCATAACTCAAAAATCGGAACCCAGATGGAACGTACAGATTCAACCCAATTAATACCAAAAAGATAAATTACGCAGCACCACTGTGGTCGCCGGGGACTAGTAGGACACAATGAATGAAGCTGCAGACGACTCAAAAGACCGCACTACGGACAGCGACTGGATGCCTTCTGATGTCGCCTGAACACCACCTACACGACGAGGCGAAATTGCTCCCGATCAAGGAGCACAATACAATGCTCTGCAAGCAGTTCCTTGTTGGGAGGCCACCCAAATGGGCAACTGCTTGCAGAAGAGTCCTCGCCCAAGCACGTCAGGAGGCATCTCTACGAACTGACGGACGAAGTCCAGAGGTTCATTAAACAACCTCTGGACCCGTCAGCTTATCGACAGGCCCTGAACGGCATTCACAGGGAGTCAGTCTCAAGTTATGTAGACTCCAGACCTATGAAATCCGTTCTAGGTGCACAACCACCGGACATTGACGAAACGTAGCTTCATCTGCCTTGGGAGACTAGACCCACAATAGCCCAACTTCGCTCTGGCTACTGCAGCAGGTTAAACTCATACCTGAGCAGAATAAACGCATATGTACCAAATGAATGTCCGGCATGCGGAGAGACATCCCATCATAAATAAACTGCTTGCAGAAGAGTCCTCGCCCAAGCACGTCAGGAGGCATCTCTACGAACTGACGGACGAAGTCCAGAGGTTCATTAAACAACCTCTGGACACGTCAGCATATCGACAGGCCCTGAACGGCATTCGCAGGGAGTCAGTCTCGAGTTATGTAGACTCCAGACCTATGAAATCCGTTCTACGTTCACAACCACCGGACATTGACGAGACGTAGCTTCATCTGCCTTGGGAGACTAGAACCACAATAGCCCAACTTCGCTCTGGCTCATGCAGCAGGTTAAACTCATACCTGAGCAGACTAAACGCATATGTACCAAATGAATGTCCGGCATGCGGAGAGACACCCACATCATAAATCACTGTTATTTGCAGATTATTTAAATAAATACCAAAAGTAACTGTTATTTCGCATTTATAAAATAACAATCAGAAATAACTGTTATTTAAGGATTAATTAAAAAAAGTTTAAAAATAATTACTGAAGAGCGGTTTTAATGATAGAAGTTGTAACTGTTACAGTTCCTGTCGTGTGCGATATGTGTCTAGCAGGGTTGTTCCGAATATTCGCATTCGCAACCGCGGAGCTTCCGCATTAATTTTAACATTCGCATTCGCTTTCGCATTCGCAAAAATAAATGCGGATTTTTTGCGAATGCGAATATTGAAAGGACCGAAAATTACAGTTATTTTTTTCCGAGTTAAACTTGGCCAAGTATTTTTTATTCCGAAATAAAAGTACTTTCCGGATAATAAACAAACCGCTTATCAAAATTAAACAAGTTTGGCATCCAATGAAAGAGGACTTGAGTAGCTTTAAAACTGAAATGTCTAAAAGAGGAAAGCCACACATTGAAAAATATTTCAATAAAAAATGTTAATTAATTACCACAGAACAAACATTGGGTAAGGTATATATTTACGTGAATTTCTTTAGTATTAAGTTATAAAAAATATAACTAGAGGTGGTAACCTTCATTCGTTATTTCTGTTTAAAAGCTATTTCAGTCCTCTTTCATATGAGACCAAACTTGTTTAATTTGGAAAAGCGGTTTCTTTATTATCATCCGGATAGGACATTTATTTCGGAATAAAAAATATTAGGCCAAATTTAACTCGGAAAAAAATAACTGTTACTTTCGGTCCCTGGAATATTGTGCAAGTGCACAGATATATATCTAACCAGTCACATAAGAAAGCATTAAAAATGAGTTATAAAAACTAAAATCGAAGAACGCTGATGACGTGACAAATTCCGAAATAACCAAAAGAATGAGAATGAAGAATTATTTCGAAAAAAACGGTGTTTAAACAACGATTGTGCCATGATGCTAGATTGTGAAGATGAAAGTCAGGAGGATACATCCGACATTTGCAGCCCCGATGAAATTCTCAAAAAGTAATTATTGCACCGCAATAAAAATAAATAAATATAACTGAAAGTCCTCTCAACTGGTGCAGAGTCAATCGAAAAGAATTTACAATTTTGCCGAGTTTCAAGTTTGTCGCCTCGAGCGAGTAGTTACATATATAGTGGCGCAGGTTTGATTTACGACCCTTTAAAAAGTTTTTATTAAGTACAATGTTCCAATTTTTAAATTCAAGTACAAAAAAAATATTAAAACTTATCATGAGTTTAATTTTCCCCGAAGTGGTTCACTTTTCATGTACATATTTACTATGGGCGGAATACAAATTTTCGGGGGAATTTTTTTTCGGGCAAAACTCAGGATAAGGAAGATTATTAAAAATTATTAACCTTTCCATTTGTTATTTACCTAAATCACCTAATTTACCCACCTAAATTATTTCTTAAAAATACATGTGCGAATGAGAATGCGAATCTTAGGAATAGCATTAAAAAAGCTAAGCTTTGTAAATTATTAGAACATTGAACCGGTGCTTAACCTCTACAGTGTTTTAATCTAGTAGTCAGTGTTCAAAAGGGGCATATTATATTTCATAAAAATTAATTTTGCTGCCTTTTCTCCCATGTGGCGATTTCTTAGAGGCTCGAATATAAGGCCGGCTGCACTGAACAATTGCTCACTGGGAACGCTGGCAGGTGGATCGCTCAAATATTTGCGGGCCAGATCTGTCAATTTGTCGTATTTTAGTTTAGTTTTTCTCCCATCGAGAAGATTTTCACCGAGATGTGCTAGTTTTTTTTTAAGACAGGCCTTCAATTGAGCTTTAACTTCACATTTTTTAATGTCTCCATATTCTACATCCGAGCCTTCGCTTTCGCTGGGGGAATGTAAAATTCCTTCTAGGTTGCTTATAAAACTTTTAGCAGTACTTGGAGAAGGGCCAACAATGTTACTTGTTATACTACTTAACCGTTTAGCGCCTGAGCCAATCAAACAATATTAGGGTTGACTTTATCTTTCACAATATCACTGAAAAATGTATCGTGGTTCGAAAAATGTGGAGATAGTAAACAAGGAATCACTCTCAAGGAACAAGGTAGTTTTTTAACATTGAAAATTTTGAAATTTTCTACATTCATGAGAGTTTGCAGAATAACCACCAGTGTTGCCATTTCAACCGTTTTCCGATTTAGCCGGTTGCGAAAGCAAACAGCCGGAGAAAATTCGGTTTAGCCGGCAGCCGATTTGTTAGGCGATAAGCAAAAAAATAGCCAATTTTAGCCGATTTTGCTATTTGCAATATTTTCTTAACATTTGTATTAGGGATGTTGCGAATGTGGAATTTTAGACATCCGCGGATGCGAATGCGGATGTGGATTTTTAAAAGCAACATCCGCGGATGCAGATGCGAATGCGGATGTCATGTATTTTTAAGAAATAATTTAGGTGGGTAAATTAGGTGATTAGGTAAATAAAAAATGGAAAGGTTAATAGTTTTGAATAATCTGCCTTATCCTCAGTTTTGCCCGAAAAAAATTCACCCGAAAATTTGTATTCCGCCCATAGTAAATATATACATGAAAACCAAAAGTGAAAAGTGAACCGGTTCGGGGAAAATTAAACTCATGATAAGACTGAATGTTTTTTTAGTACTTCAATTTAAAAATTGGAACATTGTACTTAATAAAAACTTTTTAAAGGGTCGTAAATCAAACCTGCGCCACTATATAACAACTCGCTCAAGGCGACAAACTTGAAAAACTTTAAACTTGGCAAAATTGTAAATTCTTTTCGATTTACACTGCACCAGTTGAGAGGACTTTCAGTTATATTTATTTATTTTTATTGCGGTGCAATAATTACTTTTTGAGATGTCGGATGTATCCTCCTGACTTTCATCTTTACAATCTAGCATCATGGCACAATCGTTCTTTAAACATCGTTTTTTTCCAAATAATTCTTCATTCTCATTCTTTTGGTTGTTCCGTAATTTGGAGAACTTGTCACGTCATCAGAGTTTTTCGACTTTAGTTTTTGTTATGCTTTCTTCTGTGACTTGCACAATATTCCAGGGACCGAAAATAACAGTTATTTGTTCCGAGTTAAATTTGGCCTAATATATTTTATTCCGAAATAAACGTCCTATCCGGATAATAAACAAACCGCTTATCCAAATTAAACAAATTTGGTATTATATGAAAGAGGACTGAAATAGCTTTTAAACAGAAATAACGAATGAAGGTTACCATTTCTATTTATAATTTTTATAACTTAATACTGAAGAAATGCATGTAAAAACATACCTGACCCAATGTTTGTTTTATGGTAATTAATAAAGAACTGCAAAATTCAATATTTTCTGTAAAAATGTCTTTTTCAAAAATTTCATGCATTGTTATGTCATGCCAACTCAAACAAGGTGTTAAGCCATGTCATTCTATCTCAAACGTTCTGTTTTAGCATGTCGTTGCTACTTAGCTAAGCTGTTGTTCCCTGTTGTGCTTCTGTAGCATAATTTTAATACTGTTTGATCCTGCCTTGGATGAAAATGTATACAGGGTTTTAAGTAGACAATTCTTTAATTCATTTTACTATAATAGGTGCTTAAAAAAATTAACAAAATCTCTTCCCGTATATAAAATGTAATTAATAATGCTGACTATGTCGCATGTGTCTCATGTGTTGCTTGTGTTGACATACATAGATTTGATGCATGATTTGATTTCAATTATTCGACAGTGTCTTCATATGTTATTGAGAAACATGTATGAGCGACATAATATTAACTGGCACTTGCATGACGTGACACATGTTGCTATATTTTATAGTTCAACATTTGCAGTCCTTTAGTAATTAATTAACATTGAAATATTTTTCAATGTGTGGCTTTCCTCGTTTAGACATTTCAGTTTTAAGGCTTAAAGAGGACTTAAACTCTTTCATTGGATACAAAACTTGTTTAATTTGGATAAGTGGTTTGTTTATTATCCGGAAAGTACTTTCATTTCGGAATAAAAAATATTTGGCCAAGTTTAACTCGTAAAAAAATAACTGTAATTTTCGGTCCCTTCAATATTCGCATTCGCAAAAGATCCGCATTGATTTTTGCGAATGCGAATGTTAAAATTAATGCGGAAGATCCGCGGTTGCGAATGCAAATATTCGCATCAACCCTGATTTGTATACATATATAAGTTTCCAGTTTTACAAATTTTGCGACCCAAAATCTATTAGAAATGGGTAGCCTCATCTTGGATAAATTTTTCATATCCAACTGTGTTACATATATACAATTGAAAGACAATTTTTTCTAATCCGAAACGTCTTCAAATACTGGGCTGATTTCAATGATTTTTATTTTAAGCTCATATACAGTGACCCAAATATAAACTGAGACGCGACATTTTAGCAAGTTTTGGCAATTTTTCTTTAGTTAATTAAATGTTTACTCTTTTTTATGAAAATAGAGCTGATTACTTAAAATATACAATTTAAAATTTTCAGCAATATTTTTAACTTTTTAATCAGCATCTTTAGAAATTTAAAATTTTAGTATAATAAAGTAAAAATTTAAAGTACCTAGCACTTACCGCGGATTTTTTGATTTTTTTTTGCTGGTGGTAACTTCGATGAAATATTAATAATAAATCAAAATAAGAATCTGTACCCTATTGGATTATATATGATAACGTTTTAGGAACTTATGCCCTGTATGCAGCTCTCAAGAAAACGGTCAAGAAAAATTTGCCATTATTTCGTTTGTGTGTCCAAGGAATTTTGACATTTTTGATACTTCACAGCCTGTTGCCTCACTCTTTCCTCAAGAAATAATGGAACGGGCATATATTTCTGTTGCAAACCTGGGTTGCCTTGTGCTCTTTTTTCACAAAAAACTTTTGAAAACCGTAGTAGAAAGCGTAGCAAATTCCTTAAGAACTGCGTACTGCCTTGAGGAAATTTGACTCAAGAAAATTTCGTACAAGGTACGTCATTTTATATGGAGTTTCTGCTTTTCTTGAGAGCTGCATACAGGCCTTTATTCAGCAAGTTTTTTTGAGATTGAAATGTTTTTAAACACCGAAATTGAGAGAATGTTGTCTGGTGGCGTCATGCGGCGAACGCTTATACATATCAAGACATCAAAGTGCCTACACACATAAACTTGCAATCATACTGCTCGTCAAATTGACAGCCATCGGTGTTTGCCTGTGGAGTTTTGCGGTAAATTTTTAAATATTTTGTTAGTGTCACATTACTTTAGTATCAGTTTATCGGTTACCGAATTATCGTGGTGGAAGCTTGATAATAATGTACTCGTATTGAGAGGACAAAATTCTCCAGCAGAAAAAGTTCTGAGAATTTAGCAGCATTCGCTCGCAAAGAGACGAAATATCAACAGAAGTACGAGAACGCGAAATTTGCAAAAACTTGCAACCTTCGAAACAGCTGATCACTTGCACAGTTGCCACTGGTGATTAATTTGGCAATTTATTTTCTGTTTGGTACATTTCCCCCGATTTCGCATTTTATACAATTGAATAGTTTTCGATAAGAAAAACCTTTTTGAAGTACAAATTAATTATATCGGAATGAATAAGTTATTTTTCTCATAATTATTTGTGATATCACATGGTGACGCATTCAAAAACAAGAGTATCTCCTCCAAACAGTCATCATTGATCCAAAAACAATGTAATAGATATAAATATATATATATATACATATATAAATTATAAAATTTTGATTTCAACAATCAACCTACCAAAACCGAAAACTTCAGCAAAACAACATTTCAGCATGCTGCATTTAAATCTATTTTGGTATATTTAAATTATAGTACAAACGAAAAATGTCATACGGCATCTATAGTCAGCACACACTAAAGTAAACAAACTAGCAAATTAGCGAAAAATAAACGCAACAAACGTTGTGCATATTAAATTTACTTTCACTTTCACTAGCATTAATAATAAAATTTGCAATAAATAACTCAAAATCCCATATATTTTTTTGTTTATTTACAAACATGTGTTTGTTATCAGCTGATTTTCTTACTTTCAAGTTTTAGCTGGGAAAAATTTTTCCAGCATAAATTTGCAGCTCTCTTTCACATTTTGCTCTCTCAATTTCCCCTAGTTTGCAAGTTTTTTGGGTACGAGAACACAAAACCAGTAAAAGTTTTCTAAAACTTTAGATAGTTGGGCGTACGAGTACACTCCTAATTTTTCTGGTTTTCATCCAATTTTGAATCCGCCCGCTGCCGAAAGGCATAACGCATTTAAGTAAATAAAGTTCCTTAAATTTTTTGTTACAATTTATTTTTTTTTTATAGGAAAAATGCTACAAATCAACTGTTGATAAACATAGTTTACCAGACTAAAGGTGTGGTTAAACGTGGCAATGCCAGCTCTTTTTCTGCGCACTTTGCTGTCAAAATGCGAAATCGAAAGTCTACTTTCCCGTGTAAACAGTCAGAAAGTCTTTTTTGCAGATTTGCAGAAATCACTTTCGGCAATAAAAATTGCAAGGTGTAACTACAACTGAAATTACGCAAATCGCTTTCGGGAAATAATTTCTACTTGCTCGTGCAATAAATGTTAAATTGTTTTGGAAAATGGTTTTTCATAAAAATTACACTAAGTAACAAAAAAAAAAAATTTCTCAGTCCTTGGGATGTAATTGTTATTTCCTAGTCTGTTATGCCTTAAAAGTATGGAAACCACCTAATATTCCTCGGAAACTTTGCTTTTGTGACGCTTCCTCTGACATGTGACTTTAACACTAGGATCCAGCAAATTCCACTGCATCAGTCTGGACGTCAAAAGTTCAGCATCGGACTTGGTTAGACTAAGATCTCTGATCAAATCATTCATGTCCTTTTGGTTGGGATAGTATGGGTTTTTGTTATCAGCTAGTAAATTAAATCCTTCACCTTCATTGTCTTCCACACTCATGGAATCAGGGCTCTCACAGGAAGACACCTGCTCTTTCTCTGGAGGAGTAGGAACGGGGCGGTCAGAGCTGTGTGGAACTGGAGCCATGGATGAAGGAATGTCAGGATACATGATTTGACTTGCTTTTTTGCCAGTCCGACGTCATGCCATGACGACTGCCATGGTCACAAAAGCAAAGTTATCTTGCGACAATAGCTGTTTTCTATACTTTTGGGACCTAACTGACTAGGAAATAACAATTACAACCCAGGGACAAAAACCTTGTTACATAGTGTTATTGGTTTTATTGATGCTTTGATACTTAAATGAAAAAAGTGATACATATTGATAAATTTTAAGTCTCTTTTCTGCTACAATTTTTCACAAGCCCGCGGTCACACTGTGTGGGATACGCTGCAATTGTGTGCTTATACGACTTTTCCACGGCACCCCAATCGCGTAGTCCGCTATCTCATTCGTAATTCGCACTCTAATTACCCTTCGAATTACGTAATTCGCCATACACAATATTGAGAGTGAATTACCTCATTTATTGGTAATTCAGATCCAATTACCATGCGAATTACGAACATTTCGGTGCCATCTCTAATTTTTATCGGAAATTTATCGAAACTAGCTCACAAATCAAAACTTGCATATTTTCTGAGTACGAAAAGTAAAATTTATCAATGTGTATATCCCTAATTTAATACGGAAACTTATAAATTTTTAGGAAGAACCTACATTTTGCAGCGAAGAAAAACAAAAACAAAACACTGAGACAGAGAACTGTCAAATCGAATTAAGAATGTGCCCGTGGGAATGGGGTAATTCGCGATCGTAATTGGGAGAGCGAACAAAGTAATTTAGGATGTCGTGGGAAAATGTTATTAGTGGTCGCTATCCGGCAGATTAAAGCTGCGCGCTCTGCCCATGTACACATTCGCATTCGCAAAACATTTGTATCATTTGATCCGAGTGCGAATGTCGTTGCGAATGTGGCAAATGATGGCCCCTGTTATGAATTGCATTCGATCTTCGACTGTGGTCGAAAGTGCACGATTTTAATTTGGTATTATGACGCTCATTCGACGAAGAATAGTGCTATTGTGAATTTCGCTCGTTTAGATTGTTCACAATAGTCAATTTTTCACCATTGGGAAGCCTTGTTACAAATCGAACAAACTAAATAGTGTGCTTATACATACATATGTATGTAAATTTGTGCAAATTAAAATGAAATAAAAAAGAAAGCGAGTTTATAAAAACGTGGTAAAAATGAGTACAACGGGTTCTGGTTCAACCATTCGTCAACAGAGGATGAGAGCTTAGTAAACTGGCCAGGAGAAGAAAATGTTTAAGAGAGTTTAAGTGTAGTCTTTCGAATATATTTTGACATAAAATATATTTAAGAAATTTGTCTACAGATTTATTATAAACTCCGACTATGTAAGAGGCCTTTGTGAGCCAAATATATTTAAATTATTTTAAAACTATCACCAGCTCTACGATTTTGTTCTCAGACATCGTGTCAACTGAGTACTGGGATTTTCTTTCGCCTTTCGAGCTTGGGTTTTGTATTCACGGCGTTAAAGCTACATGAAATTAATAAAAATTGTATAATTTGTCTAGCCGCCAAAAAGTAAAAAACACAATGCACAATTATACATTTTTCACAATTTTCTAACTCTTCGCAACACCATCGAAAGCGATTCGATACTCAACGAAAATTTCGACACAATTGCATAGCTTATAATACGGATTTCACTTTCGAAATCGAATGCAATTCATAATAAGGGCCGATGAGAATCATTCGTATAACGAATGCGAATGCAAATATCCGCAACATCCCTGATGTACATACAGGCAAACATAAGAACAGAACACATTTCTGTGGGCATTTAAAAGAATAACTTAAGTCTCTCTTTCACAACCAAACGAAATATAATATGTCTACAAGACATATTTTACCTTCAAAGAGAAAAATTTTGTCATTTCATTTCATCCAAGATTATTTCAAAGACCACAAATCAATTTCATAATGGAAACGTACGAAACGTAAGTTTAACGACATTATGGATTTAATATTTAGCGATCTAAATTTTATTTTATGTCTGGTGCAATTCTTACAGATGGACGTTTTTATAGCTTATCTTCTGTTATTGCAAACCATAATCGAATAAGTAAACGCCGACGGTGAAACACGCATTCAAACTGAGTCTGATTTCACACGCTGTTAAGGTGTTGTTACATTCATGTCTGTTTGGATTTTAAGGGATGAACTGTGCGGAAATATGAAGTGGAATGGAGTGCTATTCCTGTACAGATTCACTTTAAAGGGACTCAGTTGTATAATTTTCTAATAAGTATTTAGCTCTTTTCTTATTGACACTGTTGTTTTAACAGATACTGTTGTACTTGTAGCGTGTACATAACAACACAATCTGATAACTTGTTAATTTTGTTCATTGGCTTATTTAAACATTTTCTACGAATGTGCATTTATTGGAGTGCAAATGTATTTGTACACCACAAGCACTTTAAACAATTTTCCATAATCATTGTTTTGTTCCACTTGTTTTTATGCGGCAGGGGTTTCGCATTATCGCACTCACAAACAAACAACGCCAACGAAAAGCGTCAAAAGATCAAATTCGCGTCGGCCACGTTTTCGAAACCGCCGTGTGAAACTGGAGCCAATTGAAAAAGTCACACAACTGAGTTGAACTTTTGTGGACATTTGACTAAAGCGAGAAGAGCGCCAAAGAACCGAATGAGGCACACAACAACAACACTGCAAATGCTTTGAATAAAATCGAAGAAAAAATTGAAAGAGAAACAAACGACACGGGCCAAACAATTTCACAGATACGCAAAAAATCCGAATCCAATCCAATACAGTTCAGCACTCCAGTACGAGTGCGAGGTAGTACAACACAACAACTACAACAACATAGAGAATAACAAAAACAACCAATGAGACAGTATGTTTAGGGATATGGCAATGGCGCTGGAGTTGCACACTGGTTGTTGTATTTGGTGGCAGTGGGGATGGTATTGGACGACGACGACGGCAACCACATTTCCGACGACGTCGATGACGAAAGTGTGTGGATACGAGTTTGCGAAGTTGGATTTGCGAATTGAAAATGCGAATGTGAGCACTAGCCCCATTACTCCATACATATGTATGTACGTATATGCGTATGTGTATGCGATTGTATGAGTTTGTTCAACATTGCACCGACTGAAGCTGATTGGAAAGCTATATAAGTGCCTTAAGGGGGTGGGGGTCTAAATAGAAAACAATCTACATACATATGTTTATAGGTAAATATGTACATATGTATGTATGAAGGCAGAAGGCATCCTAAAAACCTTGTCTGTCAGTTGCCATGTAGGTACTTATGAACGAAAATATGCAAATGCACATATGTATGTACATATACAGTTGTCCACAAAATAATAGGAGTGCGATATTTTGACCAGTTTT
>NW_023458559.1:16241118-16271411 GCF_013731165.1 Rhagoletis pomonella | reverse complement strand
AAAACTGGTCAAAATATCGCACTCCTATTATTTTGTGGACAACTGTACATATACATGCATAAAAACAAATGGACGCACTTACATAGGTGCATATGAATCCAAAAATAGTAAGACTCAAGTTGCAATTCGGCATTTGAACATGGTTGCGCATATTGGACATTTACATCAGTTATAGTTTAGAAATAAAAGAGGCTGATGCTTTGCATTAAACCAACTTGGAACTCAGCCTACATTTCAACAAAACACCTACCTTGTATTGAGCTTTCACTGAAAATTTATGTATTCTCCCAACATATTTTGACAGTGATTAAACTCGATAATTAATTAGTATAAGTTGTAGCACGTTTTCTTTTAATTATGAAAGACCAATCATTTGGCAGTTACCAAACTCACAACAACTATAGGAATGGAGCCAATGGCGTGTATTCACCATTGCTCAAAGCAAAGCACGACATGTACCTACATTTGTATGGAAGAATGATACAAATCTCAATCGTGATTTGTATGTATATACATATGTGCATATGCATACATAGCCACCCAGCAGACAATCGTATCCCAATATGCACAAAGCAAACATTTTTCCAACTTTTTTCCAGTCTTTGGGAAATATTTTTTCCAAGATTTGACTAAATGTTTGAATTGAAATTTATATCCAAGCTCAAGTGGAGAATTCAGCTTATTTTGCCTGAAGCTCGATAAAATTGTTTAATTTTAACAATAACTTTAAAATATTTACCAAACTGAACATTTGAAAACAAGTACACTAGAGTGGGGGAAAAAATTGCATCCTAGAAAACGGGGCACTCCCTCAGTATTTTCCTTTTGATATTTGTAATATCTATACCTACGAACTAGGGATGTTGCGAATGTGGAATTTTAGACATCCGCGGATGCGGATGCGAATGCGAATGCGGATGTCAAGCAATTTTAAGAAATAAGTTAGGTAAGTAAATTATGTGATGTATGTGGGTAAATAAAGAAATGCAAAAGTTAATAACTTTTATTTTATTGAGTACTTTAATTTAAAAACTGGAACATTATATTTAATAAAAAGTATTGCTGCTGTCTTTTCAGGTTGCAGCCTGTTGTTTAAAGGGTCGTAAATAAAACCTACCCCTCTAAATAAATGCCCGCTCGAGGCGACAAAAATCTTCATGTAAAACTTGAGAATGTTGGATGTATTCTCCTGCCTTTCATCTTCACTTGAGGAATCTAGTATCATTGCAAGATCGTTGTGTAAACACGGTTCACAATCCAAACCAGATGTGTCAGGTTTTTTTAAAGCTTTTTCGAAAGAATTCTTCATTCTCATTAATTTGGCTAATTCAGAATTTGGACAAGCTGTAACGCCATCAGATTTTTCGATTTTAGTTCTTGCAATTCACTTTTAATCCGTTCTTCTGCGACTGGTTTGAAAAATTTGTGTTTATAGCAAGCTAAAAAGGTGGACATGGCAAATAAATTGTTATTTTCCAGGAATGAAAATTTCGCACAAAATTCTGTTTTCAAAGTCAGAATCTTGCGCTTGCGCTATCTTTTTTAAAAGGCCCCCCGTTTTTTTATAAAATGTACAAAAAAAAAAACAAAAAAGAGGGACCAAATAACCACTTCCTCCACGTCGTTAGTCCTAGGTGATGTCAAAAGTGGTATAGGTGTACTGTAAAGATCATTTCATGTATCAGAAATTATTAATCGATCATATATGATTTTTTGACATTGGAATTCCTATTTTCGGGCATTGAAAAGCCCTTTCAGGATGTTTCCTGTGGCTACATTTTTCATTCTCGAACTTGTATCCAGCATTTGATATTCAGTCTAGTTATCTGACTTCGGCATAATTTCATTGAGATATGCCCCAATCGAAAAAGGCGAGCAGCTACGATTTCAAACCTTGAAATTTATACATCTGGGAGTAATTTGGAATGGCTTCCTGAAGGTTGCACTTGGCTACATTTTAATAATACTTAACGATGCTTGAGGACAACTGTGTGGACATTGATAGCTCGGTTAAATAGCTTAAGAAATAATAGGTTTAAACTTTAAAGACACTTATGTCAAAATTGATAAATCTGACTTTTGACCAGATTTGTTACACAAATACTCCTTTGTGCGGCAAAAAATATTGGCTTAAATTTGTCATTTTGTTTGCCAAATATACATTCGCAAAAGCCCCACATTATTGCGAATGCGAATGTCAAAATGAATGCGGAAGCTCCGCGGTTGCGAATGCGAATATTCGCAACAACCCTGCTACGAACATTAATTTTTCTACTGTAACCAATACAGGGTGCTCAATGACTTTGAAATCCGCTACTGGATCGCTGTGAAACAGGCAAAAATATTGGTGATTTTTACAAGCTTATATTTAACTTGGTCATCCCGCGGAAATTTCCTATAGATTTTAAACTAACTTCCCGACAAGGTAGAGACTAGAAATAGTTCCAATCACGATGACAATGCAATTTAAAATATAAATGAATTCCCTATATGGTCCAGGGGTCTTGATACAAAGGCGGTCAAAACATAGTAAAATGTATGGCTAACAGAGCGTAATTTGCCAAAGAACGTAAAACCTCTATAAAATTTTTAAAGCTGCCGGCGGTAGTAAATAAGAAGTATAGTTGCAGACCCTAGTAAGGAAATCAACTTCAACAGTGTTTAAATTGCCAAACTGTTAAGTTTTAAGCACTTCTGTTATGAATTACATTAGTTGTCATTGTTTACAAATTATCCAGCAACTTGCCAGCAACTCTCCAGTAACTTAATTTCTTAGAATTCGCTCTCAAAGAAAAAATTTACAAAAAAGTACGCGAACGCAAATCCAGTAATAATTTGCAAGTTTCATGAACAGTTGATCAATTTGTTGTTTATTAGCAGCAAATTCCTAATAAAACAATATATTTTATATTTATATTGGTTTATTTTGTAAATTTCAACAACAGAAACCCATAAACAGTTTCCTTATTAGTTTAAATTGGATCCAGCAACATCCGATCAGCTGTTTTCCGTACTGGAAAATTCTTACAAGTAAAAATTTATCCAGTAAAAATCCAATAAAAACTTGCAACTTTAGCTGTCATTTTCGCTCTCTCAATTTCCCCTACTTTGCAAGTTTTTGCGTACGAAAACGCCAAAATATGAAAATTCGTTAAAACTTTTACTGGATTTTACTGGAAATGACTAAAAAAAAACACAACTATTATTTGGTTTCCTCACACAGGGAGTTATGGAAATACAGAGATACAATAAAAGCCACGCATAATTCATATGCATGCATCTTAAATGTGTACATTAGGCCGGGTCGATTTGTGGGGAGGCAAAAAAATCGCCCATTGCTCTGTGAAAATCATATTCTAGGGATCAAAATAAGAAACTTTGCCGAAGGAACCATACCTCTAAAACGAATTCTGATGTCCCCCAATTTGGGTCGAACTTTTGGGTAGGGGCAAATTTTGAAAAATCCCACTTTGACCCATTTAGAGTGCTCCAATCGAGTCCAAATGTATGACCGACCCCCACTAACTTTGGAGGCCCGACCCACCGATGCCAGTGGCACACCCCCTGGAACCCCCCTGGGGGTTCACCATACAAACATTTCAAAAAATCGCCGGTTTTGCCCTTTACATGAAAAAATCAGCGAAATGCCTATGTTTTTTCTTTTTGGAGTTTATTTTTCTCTTTAGAAATTTATTTAGTCAGAACATATGTAAATGAAAAAATGAATTTAACTTAGTAATAGAAAAGAAATTAAAAAAAATATTAGAAATTAGCGTTTTTACAACCCTTTTAAAACCAAGGCATCACTGTAATGCATTTGCATGTCGTAAACATAGTTGTGTGGGTTTTTTATTCAACCGTTTTAAAAAATGAAGGTATCACTGTGACACAATTGCAAATCGGAAAATTGCTTGTGTGCGTTTTTTAAGACACAGCTGCATGTCGTAAACTTACTTGTGTAGTTTTTTTATAGCACCTACTTAAGAAATGAAGGTTGTTTTTACAACCCTTTTTGTCGGTATTTTAAGGCACCTTCTTAAGAAATGCGCGTTTTTTGCAACCATTTTAACAATTAAGGTATCACTGGAATGCACCGCAACCCTTTTAAACAATGAAGGTATCACTGTGACACAATTGCAGATCGTAAAATTGCTTGTGTTGTTTTTTTTAAGCCACCACAAGACACAGCAGGTAGAATTGAAATTACCATTTCATTCATTCTTATTACCTCGTCTCGTAGACCATATATAACGCAACAGTTTTTGTGAATGCATTAAGTCGTTGTGAAGAACTCAAAGTGTGAAGTGCTAATTTCAGATAAAAAAATATTTCAAAAAAAATAATAAGTGAAGTGACCATTCCAAATCAAAAAGTTTACAATGAATCCACCATCCTCTACACCGCAAGATGAAGCAACTACATCAACAACTATCGAAAACCCAATGAGTCATATACCCAAGCATGATGTTACTGTTTTTGGTGTGTCTACTGATTTAACTGATCTTAATTTACCAACCCATCTGGATATCTTGAGATATTATTTTTACTTAAGCGAACGTGCTAAAACAGAACAAAAAAAAGTTTTCCCATAAATCATTCACTATTCAAGTACAAGATAAGTTGATTGGAATTTGGGAAAAACTTGGTATGAAAATAATGCTGAAAAAAGTGTATTTAATAAATTGAATAAATTGCTTGACAAGTATCAAGAGCAAATCAAGAGAAGAAACAACACCCAACAATTTACAGAGTATGTAAAATCTCTGGAAACAATTTTTTACATTGGAACATGTAAATGCGATTTGAAGGCAGCTCCATGTGCATGCGGCTGGGTTCCCGAACGCCTCAAAGAGTTCATGCACGATCAACATAATCAGAGAAGACTAACAATGGATGCATTTGTGATGGAAGCTGAAGAGCAAGGAGCAACGTCTATGTCATCAATGCCAACATACCAAGATCCCGATGATTCAACATACGCACCGCCACCGGTTCAAGAAGATATGGATAGAAGCACAAGTTCACAATACACAGAGAGATACGATTGTTTTAACTTTGCCTTGGTATGTGACAGATTTGGTGTGCCTGACAGAGTAGCATCAGCATTGGGAACCGCTCTTTTGCAAGATTTTAAAATTAAAGATAAGCATGAGAAACCTCTCATCATGGATAAATCGAAAGTTCGCAGAGAAAAAGAGAAATGCAGACAAGAAGTGCTTCGCAAACGGTTAGATGATACCAATTTGTTAGCGTTTTCATTCGATGGCAGAAAAGATGATACTTTAACGATAGATAAAATTGATGAGAAGTATCATACTAGGATGGTAAAAGAACCTCATCTTGTTATTTTGAGAGAACCCAATTCTGAATTGATTGGTTACGTAAGACTGGAACATGAAACCGCTGAATACAAAACAACCAAATTAAATGTTTTTTTCAACGATAAAAATATATCACTGGATGCATTAATTGGAATATGCACTGACGGTGAGCCAACAAACACTGGCCCACACGGTGGAATTACACGACGATTCGAATTGCTGTTAAAAAGACCATTGCATTGGTTCGTTTGCCTTCTACACTTCAACGAACTTCCGTTTCGGCATTTGTTTGAAGCTTTGGATAAATCAACCAGCACTGGACCAAGATCGGCAACCGGAAAACTGAGCCGTCAAATCGAAACTTGTGAAACTCTTCCGGTAAGTTATTGCTATCACTCATTTATTATAATTGTCAACCATTTTTAATTATTTTATTATTACATATTTTCAGGTGGTGGACGGCTTCCAGAAAATTGAGTTGCAAAATATGCCCCCTGCTCCAGAAAAAATTGAATTTTCCACCGATTCGAAGTACTTATACGACATGGCCCATGCAATTTCTAGCGGCGTGGTTCCGGTGGATCTGGCTAACATCAAACCAGGGAAAATTGTACATTCTCGGTGGCTCACCAAGGCCGCTAGATTATTGCGATTATATGTGACAACGGAAAATCCAGATGCAAATTTAAGAATTCTGGTTGAATTTATAATTAAATGTTATGTGCCAATGTACTTCAATATCAAGTATTACAACTCTGTCGTGTACGGCAGTGCATTATTTTTCAAGTTGTTTGGTTGGTCACGATTTCTAGAACCTCGTTTACACAAAATTGTCAATCAAGTAATTAAAGATAATTCATATTATGCGCATTCGGAAAATATCTTGTTATCAATGTTGTTTGATGATAGCAAAGAAAAGCGCGACTGTGCCATCAAGAAAATTCTACGCTATCGAACCGATGTTGACGAGCCAATGAAACTTAGAGTTTATAAAAAACCAGATATAAACTTTAATTGCACAAGTTATACGGAAATGATCAATTTGAATGATATAAATATCGTATTTGAACCACCATTCACGCGAAGCATTCCGTACGATACATTGAAAGAATATTTAAATCAAGATGATCCACCGTTTAATGATCCAAAAATTCCATCACACATACAAGGAACGGAACGACATGTTCAATTGCTAGCTAGCGTTTCCAAACGGGTTATACCGGGAAATGTAGAGGCTGTTATGGCGACGACATTAGAGAGCCGTCGAAATTGCCCAGACTTGAAAGCAGGGTTCGTATTTGCACACACATGCGCAGCACATCCTAACATTTTACGCTCATACACGTGTGCTGTGCATATAAAAAATTAAAAACTTGCTCACATCACATGTGTGTGCCGTTTGGTAAAAAGCACGGGCACATGTGTGTACTTTATTTTTATTAATATAAAGCACACGCACATGTGTGTGCTTTGCGTAGAGAAACTTATACACTTCGATTTCTATTTCAAATCCTAAAATAATTTTTGAATATGTTTTCTGTCATATAAAAAACAAACAACATCTCACTTTTTATTGAATAGTCTTTAACGTTTAATAAACAAATTCTTTTAAAAATATATTATGTGCATGTGCATGGGCTGAAATTTGTACAAAAATCGGCTCACACACATGTGCATGTGCTTAATAACAAACAGCACACACTTTTCTGTGAGCAGAGTTTGTTTTCCACTTTTGCACACACATGTGTATGAGCAGTGAGTGCAAGTTGAATGTGTTTCTGGCGTGTGTGTGAGCAGAGCATGTGTGTGCAAATACGAACCCTGCTTGAAAGTAAAAAAGACTTCAAACAATAATTTTTTTTAGTTTCTTTTCTATAACTCACTTAAATTAATTTTTTCATTTACATATGTTCTGACTAAATAAATTTCTTAAGAGAAAAAATAGATATTATTATAAATAAATAATAAATATTATTATAAGTAAATAAATAAAAATAAAGAAAAAACATAGTCATTTAGCTGATTTTTCATGTAAAGGCCAAAAATGGTGATTTTTTGAAATGATTGTATGGGGAACCCCCCAGGGGAGTTCCAGGGGGTGTGCCACTGGCATGGGTGGATCGGCCGTCCAAAGTTAGTGGGGGTCGGTCATACATTTGGACTCGATTGGAGCACTCTAAATGGGTCAAAGTGGGATTTTTCAAAATTTGCCCGTACCCAAAAGTTCGACCCAAATTGGGGGACATCAGAGTTCGTTTTAGAGGTATGGTTCCTTCGGAAAAGTTTCTTATTTTGATCGCTAGAATACGATTTTCACAGAGCAATGAGCGATATTTAAATCGACCCGCCCTAGTGTACATACATAGGTACTTCTACTATCGCGCAGGCGGAAATATTTCAGCTAGTACGATCAGGGTTGCCAACTGTACTTAGCTATGAAGTGCCATATCGAGGATAAACCAGTGCCAAAATGTGCCAAATAGAAAAAAAAAGTGCCAAAAAAGCTGTCATTATTTTTAGTTCTTCTCATTTAGCAATAAAATTACAAACACATTCCTAAAACAAAAGTCCAGTGCAAAGTAAGATAAACCACTTGTATACACTATAGAAATTAGAAAACTTTATTTGACAAAAAGAAGTACACGCAAAGGATTTCACAAAAATGAATTGAAATATTAGCTTTGTTTCTTAACAGATAATTATTACAAATTATCACTAATTTCTGCTGGAAAGCGTTTCTAAACCCAAAAATCTAGCAGCTCTCTCGGTCTTACGCTCTTATTTTTTTGGCTCTCCTGATAATTTCTGCTAGTAAAATTTTTACTAGCAGAAACTAGCAGCTGTCAAAATGGATAACCAAAAATTCGCACCAAATATTTTCAATAGTCAAATACATCGATCAGCTGTTTACTTGCTGGTTTCTGCTAGTTTTCCGTTTCTTTACTATTTCTTTATTTCGCTCTCTGTGAGCGTAATTCCCTCAATTTTCCCAATTCTTCTTCTTTCTGATAATTATCTGCTAGAAAAGAAAAGAAACAAAGCCATTATTATTTTTCAAAAGTGCCAAATTGAAAAAATAAGTGCCATTTGAAGTAAAATACGCCCAAAAATGACACGGTTTGAGCTAAGTTGGCAGCCTTGTGTACGATGTGTTTCTTCTGAATACTGTTAAGGCGATGTGGATAATGCTGCAGTCGTGTGCCATGGGATGGTAAAAATAAACGGAAAATAATTGTCTATAATTAACATACCGAAGTGGTCAAAAGGCTTAGGCCCATTTCAGGTGGCCTACTTAAGTAGAGATTGTTGATTAACTTTCACTATTCATTTTTAGATCATACATTTAATCTGAACTTAAATGGCCAATATTAGCTATTTAAATATGAGATATGCAACCCTGGGTATGTACCAAACAACCAACATTGATTGGTAGGTTGTTTAATCAATCCAACCATATCCCACTAAAAAACAATCAGCTGTTCAGCACAAAATGTGAACAAACAAGCAAATGCAACAAAAATTTCAAGGATCTAGCAGCAGTGCTGCCAATTTATTGGCATATTTAAATAAAGTTGATCTGAAACCCAACGAAAGCTAAATGGAATTTAAACAGCAATCCACAATTAAACTTAAGTGCCGTTTAAATATTCATTTGAAATTGGCCCTTAGGGCCCGTTGTTCAATGTCTGATTAACACAAATCGGAAGCTCCGGTTAAATACAAGAACTGCTTTATCGATCACATATTATATGCATGATGTCGAAATCTTCGATAATGGTGTACTGGTAGATGAAAATGCTTCAGTTTAAGATAGACTTTACATTTAAAGAACTATTCTATTTAAAGCAACAAAATAAAATCTTTATAAGAGCTGTTTTCATTATATAAATAAAAATAAGATATATCATGTAAAAAAAAAATATTTTTTAAAAACAAGCTTTTATTTAACATGTACAATCAAAGGAATAACATAAAATAGTGTAACAAAAGTTTTTTTAACAAAAGATTTTTAAAACTGCACTAAAATGAATAAAATAAAATAATTTAAAAAAAAATATTTTTTAAAAACAAGCTTTTATTTAACATGTAAATACAATCAAAGGAATAAAATAAAGGTGTGTCACACAAGATTTTTGAGAAAGAAAATTTTGTCAAAACTGCACTAAAACGAATAAAAAAAAAGTTAAGGTCTCGTTAAAGTTACTAAAAGCCATTTAGTGAAAGGAGTTACTCAAACTCTAACGAAAATTACTAACAATTTGTACTAATTTACTTCGTATTTAAAAAATTTTGCCGTGCGAATAACGAACCGGCATTTAAATATCTGCATACACACATATGTATACATACCTATCCAATTATGCATGAACGCTGAATTCGCCGACAAGGTTTTTTAAAAACGAAGTAAATTAGTACAAATTGTTAGTAATTTTCATTAGAGTTTGAGTAACTCCTTTCAATAAATGTAACTAGTAACTTTAACGAGACCTTAACTTATTTTATTTTATTTATTTTAGTGCAGTTTTGACAAAATTTTCTTTCTAAAAAATTTTGTTTTGTTGTTTGTTTGTATTCCTTCGATTGTAAATAAAATTGTTAAATAAAAGCTTGTTTTACAAAAATATTTTTTAACATTATTTTATTATTTGTTTTTGTTATTTTTATGGCCTTTATAATAATTATATTCAACAATTTTTATGAGCTCGAGGCCGTTTTCAGTGAAAACTTATTGTGGAAAAGCAACAATAATTTGAAAAAATGGTAGAAGTGATAGCTATTTCGGAAACCACCACATTTCCTCATCAGACTTCTTCTCTTATTATAAAATGCTACTGGTGCCATGACAACTGAAGCTTGTGATATTTTTTTAGATAATTTAAATTCCAAAAGCGCAAACAGTCAACGACATAGCGTAAACGTACGTTGACGTACTGTTGAAAGATAGAGAGAAACAATGGCAACGTCACCGCCATGCGGTGGTTTGTTTTCGTTAACACGCGAATCCCATAATGTAGATCGTGTCTGCGTCAACCTACGTCTACGCTACGTCGTTGCGCCTTTAACCAATTGCTTCATTAATATATCGAGCCCTAACGGCCAAAATAACGTAAGCGACATTTTTTTCAAAATTTTCTTTTTGATGCAGAAATATTCCTAGAGCATCTAGATGCATTTCTGCATCAAAAAGAAAATTTTGAAAAAAAATGTCGCTTACGTTGTTTTGGCGGTTAGGGCTCGATATGTACTCAATACTTGTAGAGTAAAATATCAGCATAATGAGCATCCTCTACATTTATACTTAGAAACGTAAAGTTTGGTACCAGCACCTTTTTCAACAAGAAGAAAAATTTTGGAAGGTGCCCCAAGCCCTATCTTGGAAAATTTTTGTGGACCACTCTAATGTACACATGCATAGGAGCATGGTACTATTTGATAGCTTTCAGGTGGTTCCAACAGCCGAATTCCAACATTTAATAATAATAATAGCTGTATTCTCGGCAGCTGTTTTTCATGGCCAAATACCTCCGATTGTATATTGCCATTGCCTACCGAGGGGCGACTGCTTTCAGAAAAAAAACTGTTTTGTTTTTAGTTTTTTTATTTTGGTAGGAAACTGGTCTCGAACGTAGCTCCTGCGAAATGATAGCGCACACTGCTAACCACTACCCTACACAGTGGTACAGCCCCATACATTTTTGGAAAAGATTAGTAGGAACCGGCGTAGAACCTCGATTTTCCGTATGTCACATTTCTGGACACAAATTAAGAAAAAACGAAAAATTGCCGTGATCGATTTATTTTTAAGCATACTTCCCATATAAACCTAACCTAAAAACCTCTTAAAAATGATATTAAAATTGCACCGATTAATATATGAGTTCGAAATTTTGTCCATATTTTTGTAATAACGTTGTATATAAACTCCAAAAAATGCACTTAATTGATTTATTTTAATGCATACTTCCCGTACAAACCTAACCTCAAAAATGCTTTAAAACATCCTAAAAATAACACAAATGAATATATACCTACGAATTTTTTCCATATATTTTTTATATTTTCCATATATTTTTACGCTCAAAAATTGAGCGTAATTTCAAAGAATACCATCCATACAAACTTAACCTCAAAAACACCTTAAAAATGCCGTAAAAGGCGGACCGATGAGCATAGCACTCCGAAACTTAACCCATATGTTAGTTATAATATTATAACTACCCAGCAAACACAGTTTTAAACGTTTGAGGAAAATGTATTTCTCAATTTGATATCAAATCTTTTTCTCAAATGATTCTCAAATTTAAATCGAGGTTTAAATTTTACATTTGAAATTCATTTGAGATTGATTTGAAGAAAGTTGGCAAATGTCAAAAGATATAAAAATGCGCAGTTAAATCAACAATTGTAAGAATAAAACTAAGATCAATTGAAGAAAAAATAATGAACAGAAAAGTTTCAAAGAGAAAGTTCACAAATAGTGGATTTGATGTTTGCGCGGGTTGAAGACGAATTCAAGACGAATTTATTAAAAATTACTTTATCTTAATTGTTTCTTTTGTTATGTACATTAGGGCGGGTCGAAAATCTAATTTTTCTCAAATCCCTTGGTAATAGTGAAAATATATTGTATCATGCAGGGACGTGAACCGGATGAAAAATTTGGTCGGTTCGGTACAGCGGTTCGAACCGTTTTTGCACTTTTGGATTGGTTCGTCAAAGCGGTCTTTTTGGTCTTTGCACCGGGGTTTCGGTTCGGTTCAACGGTTCGAAAAACAAAAAAATAACGCGCAAGTTTAAGTGTCAAGTGTAAAGTGCAACAACGCGCAAGGTTAAGGGTCAAGTGCCTGTAAAATGAGATGGGTTGCCTTTACATCTGATATTGTCACATGGTAAACAAACATGGTAGCTATTACCATGTTTAACAAAAAGAAAAAAAATTGGTATATTTATCTATTGAAAATTGGTTGAAACGAACCTTTAAACCTTTTATGGAAAGTGGTTCGGTTTCGGTTCGGATCAAACATTTGTGGAAATTTTCGGTTCGGTTAATGGTTCAGTTAATTAATAGAAAAAATTGGTTTTCCGGTTCAAACCCGGTTCACGTCCCTGGTATCATGAAGTCAACAACAAGCCTGCGAAATATTAGTCTTTCATTTTAATTGTAAGAGCCCGCGCATCGACCGCCAAGTGACCCACAGCACACTAGTCGAATAAGACCAATACTTGTTAAAAATTCTGGGTTTAGCCAAAAATTTTGGTGTATATTATTAGATAATGAATCCTTTAACGCAAAAGATAAAGGCAAGTATCATTTCGCGCAGCCCTTTATATTATCGTTAATCTCAAACTCATCTATTTTCAGGAAAATTTTAATTGTTCTCTTGATAATTGCACTGGCCTATAGTCAAAAGATGTAAAGAACAACATTAATATTGCTGGCGTGCATTTAGATCGCTAGTTCCAAATATTCTAATCCTTTTTTAATATTAACTATAGTTTGCGAATTTTTGCAAATTTGGTAACAATATCGGTAGCTCTAACAGAATAGCCATTATTTTCCATCATCGCGGAAAAATTTTGTTTATGCAAATTAGTATGGAAACACTGAACAGGCACAACTTCTAGACACACTAATTGGTTTACTTATGTTTATGCATACAATATAAAAATTGCAAATATAAGAAAATGATAAAAAATTTTGTTCAAGACTTTTAATTTATTTTTTTTAAAATAATTTTATTTTTTTTTATTTTAAAATAATTTGTTTATAATCTGAACTATTTTAGTCATATTATTATCAAAAATCAGTAACATTAAGTCTCGCCTTCAATTTGTTAATTATAACGCACCGATCGAGTAACATTTACCAAAGTTATATCGAAAAACTTAAGTGGATTTCCAGTTTTTTTCTAAAAAATTTCTCTTCAATTTTATAAATAACCTTTAAATAAAAGAACCGGATTACAGAAAACTGTGCCAGCGAGTGACTTTTTTCGTTCAAGCTGAATGCAAAGCAATATCGTCCAATTGGAGAGTCCTCAAAAGGATTTCCCAGGATATGTTAAAGACTACTGCATTTACCTACAGACACTTTTTCACATAATGGAATTAACTAAAATATTTATGTATATCTAAACACGTCCCCTACTTTCATATAACGGCAAATTTAGAAACCGCGAAAAATGTGCTTCTGCGGCGACTAATGAAACCCTTCCGCACCAGTTTTCAAGACTGGAAAAATGGACTCAAAATGGGCGTTTCTCACCCTAATTGTAATGTATGTAAATACTTATATGTTTGAAACTACTATTAACTTGTCGAACGATTCCTAATCTTTGACAATACATTCATTCACCACGATCTTGAAAACTGACCAAATCGGCGTGACCAAGTCCATGGCCATTTTAATATTATATAAACATCCGAAAACATTAAAAGGCTTGAAATAAATCTCGTCTCACTTTTTTGTATTTTTCACTTGGTTGCTGAAGTAATGAAGAATTGAAAATTCATAAGGGAAAATTATAGTTTTTGTAAGTTTTATCTTAATATCTTAAAAACGTGTAGACTTATTGAAAAATGATAAATGAACGTGAGGTACTAAATTTAATAGCCCTTAATTTGATATATCGTCTTGTTTATAACAATAACGCATTCCATAGATATTACAAGCCAAAGTTTCATTTACAAAATTCATATTGACTCAATTGCGCGGGCTAAAGATAAGTTTTAAATTAATCTTCCGTGGCCAATAACAATTGGCTGAGACCTGAGACATCATAATATTACTATTACAATGCGGTCAAATGACTTTTATTTTCCCCCATACAAAATCGACCCAGCCTAATGTACATACATATGTACAATGTGAAGAAAAAATAAATATGAAATATACATTTCCTATAATAATTTTTATTTCCACATTTGAGGTGCAATTGATAAATAACCTTTGAAATTGATTTGAGAGTTAACCATATTCTCAAATGGAGATCAAACTCCCCTTTTTGTTGAGAAAGCTGTAATTTTCAAATCAATATCAAATCATTTTCAAACGTTTGACATTTGAGAAAGGCTTTGATTTTAAATCATTCTCAAATGTATATCAAACCTAATTGTTTGCTGGGTAAACATCAAAGAAATCGGTGTAATTGGATTATTTTAACACATACCTTCCAAGCTAAGGTAGCTGGCACTTACCGTTGAGTTTTGACAATTTTTTGTTGACGGTGTTCCGGATTTTTTGCCATATCAAAAAATTTTAGAACATACTTTGTATGGAAAAAATTCGTAATACCGTTATAAAAAAAAAACAGAAATCAACGGCAAGTCCTAGCTACTTAAAATTTTCACCATATTATACTAAATTTTAATGGACTACAAAACTCCATACGTACCATTTTGTAAAGATGCTGATTAAAAAGTTAAAAATTTTGGTGAAATTTTCCAGAATTTTCATAATTTTTGCACAAAGTCTGAAATTGAGACTTATGTATGTATATGGATGTTGTTCAGCTAAATTTGCATAAAAATAATAAACATTAAATAAACTAAATAAAAATAGCCAAAACTTGCTAAAAACTCGCGTCCCATTTCATATTTAGGTCACTGCATTTTTTTTAAAGAAGGACGTAGCGGGAAAATTTTTGTTATGAATGGCTTAAATTTAAGTGCAAAGTTTTATTCGCGACACTTAGAAAATAACGAATAAGAAAAAAATGCACGGATATCGATGTGAAGCCTATGGGAATGCAGGTGGGAAAGCATTTTTACATTCTCTCGCTTACCTCCAATGGCATTGCCAGGTTAAAGTAATGTGTTTTGTAAACTAGAAGGTAAGTTGAGTCTCGATTTGGAAGCATGGGCATGTCATTGGATGTAAGCGAGAAAATCTAAAAATGATTTACTGGTAATGCAGTGGGTAAACGAGAAAGTGAAAAATTTTGTGTTGAGGCGAATTGTAATGCGTTTTTGCAGGGTGGTTAACTGAAGGGCTCAGTTGGGCCAAGAAATGTTGGCCAGAAATAAGAAGCAACCAGCCCACTAGGTAGATATGTATATAAGAATGCATGTAACGACGAATATACATAAATATGTACATATGTATGCATGTACGTATGTATGAATATGTATATGTATGTAAAAATCTACGGTTTACACATAGGGCCAATTTCACAATGCGTAGTTAACTCAGAATCGGGAGTTAACTACAGAATTTTGTCCTGAAAATCTCTAGTTAACTGTCGATTCTGAGTTAACTACGCACTGTGAAATTGGCCCATAGAAACTTGATATTTCAGATCACACTGCTGGGGTTTCGTTATTGTTTCAATATATTTATGTATACATATACATACGTATGCATAGTACATATGTATTTTGAAATGTATGGATACAGTTGTTGTTAGCTGTTAGCCATGTTGTTGGTTACCCGCTGCCACATGTCTTATATTTAGGCAGTCAAATGCCATCTCAAAATTGCTGCAAGCCATGGACTACAAATTCATATGCATACACGCTAACGTACTAATAAATACGCAAATGCACATCCTATGCCAATATGCAGACACCAGAAAAGAAAAAGTTTGCTCTTTTCTTTCATATTCTTTGAATTGTTTGTTGGCATGAAACGTGGAAATATGTACAAACGTAGGTATGTGTGCCGTTAAAGTAGTCAATGATGTACAGACATTTGTTTACAAACATATGTATAAATATGAGCTGCAAATGTACATACATATGTACATACCTAGTACATACACATTTATTAGTGATATCATGTAGGTATGTATGTATGTATTTTAAATAAACTTAAATTATCGTACTTCTATGTACATACATACATTCCAGTTTCTTAATTGATTTTTACAAAGTATGTTTCTTACTCTTCACAAAAAAATTTAAGTAAAGGAGACCTTTACCCTTTTGCAAATGTAAATATACTAGGTGGTACATATGTATGTATGTATGTACTTGGCATTTAGTCACTATAAAAATTTTTGTGCTGGTTGTTTCCTTCAATGTGAGGTGCGTTGTTTTAAATATCTTTTGACTATGTACATATGTACGTACTACATATGCTAGATAAATACAAAAACGAAATAGTTTTAGAGGAATAGTCTCCTTGCAACCTGGGCTATCTCAGGGGGCCAAGGGAACACATGGACTACAAACAGGCGAGGCATCAATAATCTCCTCCAAGACACACGCTTCCGAGGCAAGAAGACGGTGGAACATAACGACTCCACTAATGATTGGAGGATCTACATAGGTAATCGGTGGATTACAAATGCGAAAATCGAATGGTCTTTACAAACAGAGACGCGGAATAATTATTTCATGGTGGAGGTTTAAAAAAGTCATCAAAATTTTCGTAAGAATTATAAAAGTCTTTTGATAATAATTATGTAGGAGAAAATAGTTTTAAGTCATCGATAACTATTGTTTTAAGACTTATATAATAAAAGTCTTTTCATAATAATTATCAGCGAGATAAATATTTGTAAGTCTTTAAAGACTTTTATTTTGTCTTATCATAATAATTATCATTGAGATATATATTTGTAGGACGGGGCTTGTTCAGGACCATTTCGGGATGACTTGTCGGAGCCTAGTTGGGGGCCAGTTCGGGGCTAGTTGGGGTGCAGTTTGGAAATTGTTGGGGAGTAGTTTTGGACCAGTTAGGGACTAGTATATACAAACTGGCCCCAACTGATCCCGAACTACTCCCCAACTAGACCCGAACTGTGCCCCAACTAATCCCGAAATAGTCCTAAACAAACCCGTCTTTTAAGACTTAAAATATTTTTTCGCACTCATAATTATTATGAAAAGACTTTTATAAAATAAATATCAAAATAAAAATCTTTGAAAACTTAAAAATATTTATCTCTCTGATAATTATTATGAAAGGACTTTTATATATAAGTCTTAAATTAAAAGTCTTTGAAGACTTAAAAATATTTATCTCTCTGGTAATTATTATAAAAGGACTTTTATAATATAAGTCCTTGAATAATAATTATAGATGACTCGAAAAATGTGTATCATAATATAATAATTATTGATTGACTTTTATTCTTTTCACTTATAATAGTTATGTCTCTGCTTACAAGTCACCGTGACTTGATAGCATTCACCTGGAAGAGCGGTCATTATAAGAAGCTGCCTTAACATGGGCTATATTCCGCTAGGCTGGAGAGAGATGAAAGTCTCTTTCACACCCAAGGCAGGTAGGTCCTCTCACACTAACCCCAAAAAATGCAGACCAGGGATGGAAGAGTAGGTACAATTGTACCTTTTTCCGACTTTTTGGAACCAAAAGGTACATTCGGTTCATTGAGATTAATTTAGGTACAATTAGACGATAGCCAAATAAATATCCATATTAAAGACTATGCTGCTCGCAAAAAAAAATTTAGAAAATATTTGTAAACAAGGAACATTGTGAACATACATATTGCGGCAACAAGGAATCTTAGCAAAGTGGCCAAATTCTTTTATTAAATTCTTTTGTGAACAGTGAAAAACTCCTCACATTTTTAGGGCTTTCTAGCAAAGTGACTACACTGCATTTGTGTGAATTGAAAATTTAAATTGTGAATGAGTTGAAAGTACGGAAGAAGCAAATAATAACACTGGTTTACAGCAAAAATTTTCTATTGATGCCACTATCCAATTCCTATGTAGAATTGCTCGGCGATTCCGAAAATCGAGTCAGTTTTTTTTCTATGGATACGTTTTCGAGATATTTGCAATTTACCGTTATTCAGCTTAAAGCAAAAATTAGTTCCTTTTAATCACGTATATCTTACGAAACAATTTAAAAATCTTAATATAAAATACGGCGAATGAAACCTAATGAAATTCTCCATAAACCGTATATACATCACTATCCGATAGGGCTTATAGTTTCTGACAAACTACTTAACCAATTTTTGTTTTAAGCTGAATAACGGTAAATTGCAAATATCTTGAAAACGTATCTATAAAAAAAAAATTGACATGAATGTGTAAAATTGACAATTTTGGAAAACAAGTTTGAAAGTTTTTTTTACTAGACTTAACTCTGCATTCATGTAATTGACATTGTGTTTTCCGTGTACGCATGGTATTCTGGGTTTTGGTATAACATAAAACGTCCAAAGGTTAATCAAGTCAACCCAATAACTCAAAATTGGTAAATTTGCACATTCGTGCTTCTGGAATAAGGGCGACGATATCTATTTACTTCACATTTATTAATTTTTATACGCCTGTTCTACATATTTTTGTAGTATGAAAATAGTAGTTAGGTATGTATATTTTGACACCTGAGTGGAAGATCGACCTATCTCGACAGCCAGTTCGAAAACGCCTTAACTCAGAACACTTTTCAAGAACAACCTATTTCAGAATTTTATTGAAAAAGACCTAGAATTTGGTTTAAGAACGCGCTATTTCAGAATTCGGTTGAAAACCGCTCTATCTCAAATGGAAATATATTGAAAATGTGCTGAGATAGGGCGTTTTTGAACCGAGTCCTGAGATAGGGCGTTCTTCAGTAAAATTCTGAGATAGGGCATTCTTTAGGTAAATTCTGAAATAAGGCGTTCTTAAAAAGTTTTCTGAAATAGGGCGTTTTGGAACTGGCTGCCGAAATAGGTCGAGCTTCCCCTCAGGTGTCGATTTCCTGTTAATATTTATTCTTCTATTTGCATGAAGGCAAGTCAATAAAATGTAAGTATAGTACTTCACTCTACTTACTAAACTAAATTTATATTTGGCTATTAGTTAAGATTGTATTTTCAAATGGAACCATTTAGTTTACACATATGTTTGTATTAATAAGGATTAATCAATCAAGTACATACATTAAAATTTCGAAATAAAATTTTCGAGGAATTTTTTATGTGTCAGATACATACATAAGTTATGTAAAGTTTGTATGGCACTGCATGGGGCGGAATCCTTGGAAATACTTGAACTTTAAAGTTCAATAGGATAATACGCATTGGTGGTCAAGTGGTTGGTGGGAAAAGATTACACAATGACTTTTCACAAAATATGGCTCACAGCTGATTGTTAAAGATTGTCACGTCGTGGCGTAAAAGAGATATGCAAAAAGATACTTATCTATACATTGCGAGTTTTCGACTACCGTAAAATATTGACTTCTATGTGCAATCTTATTCAAACAGGACCACAAAAAACTTTTTAATTTTTCTATACACACATTCATATTCATTTACATTTTGTGTACCAACATACACACATATGTATATACTCCATATTCAAATAAGTAAATACATACATATGTGTATGCATGTGACATGTACTTGGCCTAATTTGTTATCCACTATTACAAAGTTTACTATGTATGTACAGTATATTTTGCTTTGCTGCCTCTATGCTTAAGTGCACATTTAAGATACCTACCCCAAAATGCGCATCAAAAGCATTATTTTTAACATTTATAAGGAAACTGCTCCGATAGATGCACTCAACATACCTGCACATTGGCGATACCTGCCTTAAAAATTGTGCGACTAGTATCAATTATCAAAGAAAGTATTACGTTTACCTGCACTGGCCCTACAATTACCTAATTTCACAACCTTTTATTTATTTTGCTCATCTCGCAGAACAACGAAAATGGCTATCAATTTATGTAGTTATATAGATAATTAGATAACATTCGGTAAAAATTTCGCTTGCAGTAATTTCTACATGGTAAGTGCTCCGCCAATATTTGGTTTCATAGGGATTCGGATACCTTCCTCATTGAAGTAGTAAAGAAAATTCGCTTAAGTGCCTTTTTCGGTTACGTGCACAAGTTTTTCGTGCAAAGAAGGATGTGCAGCTAAGCAAAATATACTGTATCTATTTTTTTAAAGTCAGAACATGAAACTGTTGCACATATTAAAATGGGAAACTTGGTTCAATTATTAATCGAAAATCAATTATTTATACCGACGCGACAAAAGCTCGCATGGCTTAAGTAAATATTTACTTAATTCGAACGACGAAGAGTCAATTCGCGTCCAGACGCGCGCGTCAACAAATCAAACTGAAGGGGAAATTAGAAAATATGTATATGCGGTCTTTCATATGACAATATTTACATACAGAATATGTAACGAATGAGTGCATGCGTACATAAACATACATATGTATGTATGTACACATTCAAGCTGAAGTGTATAAGTACATAAAAATATGTAAGTATATGTAAACTTCCATGCCAAGGTGCAAACATGTCAGCAAACTCGCATAGGAGGACGGGGGCACCAGCTTCAGCTTGAGTTGTAGTTATACCGAATGCTCCAAAGAAGCATACACCCATTTGGGAGTTAACCACACGTCGACAGCGGAGTGGCTGGCGAACGGCGCCGGCAAAGAGCCAAATGCAAAACTTAAAACCAAAAAATGTAGAAGAAATCAATTAAAAAAAAAAAATCCAATTGGAATGTTTTCCGTGAATGTGCAAAGAGCACGTGTACAACTCGGAAATTCTCACACAAATCACCTGAAGCAATACGACGAATGTTCAATTCATTGGCAATATGCCACCAGTGCTGCCATTTTCGTGCATTTGGAGCTAGATTTAGCTCTTTATTTTTCTTTTTAGCTACGAAAATTGGGCTTTAGCTCCTAGCTCTTTTTAAAATTATCTAGCACTTTTTTAGCTCCAGGAAGTTTTAGTTGTGTTTGATAATATATTAAAATTACAAATCGTAAATTCATTGTACAAGTGTTGACTAAAATTTATTTGGCTTTCGCGATCGCAGGCTATTTTCGATACCTTCAAATTATTCTATTCTAGAAAACTTCCATTCCTAATGTAAATGGCGCGTAAGCAAATGGAAAATGGGCAAGTAAGTCAATTAGTTTATGCAACGTGCGCGGGAGCACAAAAACTATACCGGACAGTAATTCGAGTTCCGATAAGCTCAGACGGTGATTCTCTCTCAGGCGGCCACGGTAGAAAAGGAAAGCCAACGCTTAAGCACTGATAAAATTACAAATTTCGAAATTCAGTGGAAAAACATACAATTGTATCCATGGGAAAATACAGAACTCATGGATCTAGGTTAATGAATTAAAAAAATAATTAGAAGAAAATCGTTTTTCTGAACGCTTAGTAATTTTACATTTAAGGAGAGAAAGAAGTAAAACTCTTTAGACAAATTTTTCGAAAAAATTATTCGTAACCCGAGTTTTTATGGCCAATTCAAATATCTGAAATTGCAGATTTTAACAGTTTGTAAATAATTTTTAGTTTAGTTTATATAAGTATGTGCATAGATACATATAAGTGTTATAACGAATTCGAAATATATACAGCCTTTTTTGGTTTTTTTTTCAGCACTTAAACTTATAAAATTCGTTGTTTTTATTAAAATTGCTCAACTTAAAAAAATCTAGCTCTTCATTTTAGCTACTATTAGTATTATTAAGCTCTTTTTTTGGCCGTTTTAGCTCCAAACGAAATTTTCTCTGGCAACACTGTATGCCATACTCACAAAAACATTTGTAGGTATGCGCCAGGGTAGCCACTCAGATATCTCCTTATTTACAAAAAATAAAATTTTAGGTATGTATTTTGATACACATATTGCTGGTTCTTCTGTTTATTTTATTTTTAAATGTAATTCATATATGCATTCATAAACCAAACTTTTATATAGTTTCTTAACAACTAAAGAATAAAAAATGTACACATAATATTTACATACATACAGTGGTCGATACAAATTGAAACGTAAAAAATTTTGACAACTTTTCACAATTATTATCATGTTTTTTTTGTTATTCATTTTGAGTAATTTTTTTTATAAATGTATAGTTCATTCTTTAACAAAACCCTTTTAAATCCAAGTTTCAAATGTTGTGCAATATTTTAAAAAATCAAGAAACTTTCTAAAAATGTCGACCTTTGGGTATGCAGTTTTGTAGCCCACTTAATTGTAGTATAAAAAGCGCAAGTTTCAAGGCATACAAATATTCGTTTTAGATTTTCTTTTTTGTTTGCCGAAGGTGTTCGGGTTTCTTCCATATAAAATAAATCGTGTTTATTCGTTATATGAAAGCAAATGCGACAAAGAAAATTATAAAAAGTCAACCGTAATATTTAGCCATTTGAAACTTCATTATACTAGAATTGAAGGAGCTATAAAACTGCATACGGTGACGGGCGTGACATCTCAACTTACATTTTTTTAAATCATTATGAAATTACACTGTACAGCACTCGGCTGGGTATTGGACCAAACCAACTTTTTTTAAGAGATTGAATCAGAAGTAAAAAAGTAATTTCTCCGTTTTTCGAGCTTTTTTTAAATCGGTTATTAATTTTTTTGTTTTAAATATTTTTTATAAGCAAAAATTGGTATTTTTTTCCTTTTAAGTGTATTTCTCAAATTTTTATATACGAAGTATACAAACATGCATTTTAGAAGAAAGGGGGTTTAATTGCCTTTACAACGGTACCAATTTTTTAAAAATCGGTTGGTAACTTTTTTGTCTAAAATATTTTTTTTACAAGAAAAAAGTTATTTTAGAACCTTTTAAAAGTTATTTTAAAGTCCTTTAAATGTGGTTTTTCTCAAATTTTTATATACGAAGTATACAAATATGCATTTCAGAATAAAGATGTTCAATCGCCGTTATAATGATACTAATTTTTTAATAATCGGTTAGTATTTTTTTGCTTAAAATATTTTTTTTATAAAAAAGGTATTTTTTCCTTTAAATAAGTTTTTTCTCAAATTTTAATATACGAAGTACACAAATATGCGTATTAGAAGAAAGACGGTTCAATCGCCTTTACAATTTTTTGTTTAAAATATTCTTTTTATAAAATAAAGGTATTTTTTATTTAAATGTGTTTTTTCTAAAATTTTTATACACGAAGTATACAAATACGCATTTCGAAAGAGGGGGTTTAATCAACTTTACAACAATATAAATATTTTTTAAATCAGTTCCAAATTGTTTGAAAATAAGGAATTAAATTTTTCGAAGACCTGAAATTTAACCCCTTATAGCACCTTTAATATAAGTTTGCACAAACAAAGTTATATACCATTTAAATAAGATCAAAAGGGGACTACGTCTATATTTTTAGGCCTTTAGTTATTTATATGCAACAATTGAATATAATTTTTTACCAAAGGTTCTATTTCGGACTTCGAAGGCCCATATCTCGATTTCGGAGGCTAAGTTCAAAAAACGGAGAAATTACTTTTTTACCTATGACTCAATCTATTCAAAAAAATTGTTTTGGTCCAATACCCAGACAAAAAGTTTATTTTTCCTTACAGTGTTAGTGAAGGAAAAAAGAAAAAATTCTTCACAAAAAACAGTTCATCTCCCGCTTTCACATGTAAACTGAAATTCTCCACAAAAACGGTTCATTCCCTGATTCCCCACGCAAACTGAAATTCCGCACAAATCGGGTGGGTTTGGCTTCCCTGGTGTGTACTATGCCTACGGTGACCATAAATATGGATTCAAAATGAAGGACAATTTTTCAAAAATATGCCTACATATATTTACGTAGTATAAAAATATCAAAAGAGTATTTATGATTCTAAATTCTTATTACATTTTAAACTTTAAAAATGAATCACGTTTTCTTCATCGATATTAATCTTTTTTTACATGATTATTTATAAAAGTATAGTAAAACACATTATAATTACAACAGCTTACAGGAAAAGTGAAAATCTTTAATAAATTATTTTATAGGCAAATTTTGAGCCGTTCAAAATGAAAACAATACCTTTCTTTTTTTGTTTTTTTGGTACTTTTCGCAGTTATTTGTCAAAAATCGACGTCATGAATCGACGTTAACGACGAGTTACAAAGTGCCCTTTACCAAAATATATAATTTGTGCAGATTGCGCTCCATAGCATCTACATTTCTAATCCGATTTTCATTATCTTTGGTTCAAAATTTAGTGTAATGATATATCTTCTTTATCGAATTTTTTAAAGTAATGAAAAAAAATAGTCAAATGAAACTGCGTATTTGATTGAAAATCTCACTTTTTTGGACTTTGACGACAAAATGCAAATGGTCGCCTGTAGTACTAATAATTTTCATTGAAGTCGCCACAAGTTATATATTTTGGTAGATGCACATCAATACCCTTCGAGCTGTAAGTCGCTTACGTTGATTGGGAGATTTTTTCATGAGATATTGAAGAAAAGCTACGAAGAGTACCAAAAAACACTTTTTTGAAAAAATCCATCCATTGTCCGATAATTTTAAAATAACGAATAAAATGCGGGACAAATGCAGGACACTTGGAAAAAATCAGTACATTTTCAGGATTTTTAAATTTGAAAAATTACGCAGGACCGACCTTTGAAAAACAGTACAGTCCTGCAAAAAACAGAACGGATGGTCACCGTAACTATGCCTAACTGTGTGCGCTGACGTTAAGACAGTGTCCACCTGATCAAGGAATACAGTCACTTAAAGTGTGCACGTGTGTTCCCAAAGAGCGAACTCGCGGAACTCCGAGAACAAGCCAAGAAATGCCAATAAATCTCGAGACACTTCACTTCACTTGATATTCAAATGAAATTTATTTACATATGTACATATGTACAAAATTTATAACAGAGCGCGATTCGCTTAGACACTCCTATGTATGTATGTAAAATCGAAAGTGGCGCTCACCAATACATACCAACGTCCTCTTCAAAACTCCTGTGCATCCCCTCCTCTAATCGGGCGTATGCAGCCCAAAGAACAACTTGTCTGCACAAACGCAACGAAATACAAACCCCTAATAGTATTACAAACAGATGTATGCACATATATATAGAAAACATACATATGCATGCACAACTGTTGGTGAAGTAATTATGGACAAAGCGAAAGAGCGATGCCTGTGTCTCCTAAATGTAGCATAGCAGGTGGCATTCAATGCCCTCAGTAGACAAGGATGGCTCTATTCCACTAGCATTTGAGGTACTCTTTTGACATTTGTGTACAAACATATGATTGTATGAATTTATGCACTCGCTGCCTCGGCAGCACTTGTTGCCACAGGCACTGCCGGCGGCGCCGCCACCAAAGCTCTCAGCAAAGTGGGCGTTGCCTTTTGGAGCCAAGCTGTAAGATTGGAGGTTGAACTTGTGTTACTTTCCTTCTTTCGCAGATGGAGCATATTCAGACGAAGACAAATATATGTAGAAATAACTGGTAGACAGAGCTACATATTTGGCAGTTAACAGCTCTGTGGAAAATTAGAAATTACATGTATGTATGTATTTATGTAAGTATGTACATTTGAAAACTAGCGCAGTAAAATTTAAAATACTTATTAAGGGTTGTTTTTTCCATTAATGCACCACCAAATATTTAGTATTTTACTTCGTAGGCAATGGATTTGCTATAAAATGTTGACTTCAACATGGATACGATAGGTATCATTTGGTGAAATATTATTCCCATAATATAATTACGAAGCTACCGAATTTACCAGCCGAATGCGAATGTGTACATGGGCAGAGAGTCACTTTAATATTGTTGAAATGGCTCTAAGTATGTCTAACCAGGGCAGTGGCAGATACAGAGCTCGAAAAAGCAAAACTTCGGATAAAATATATTACCTCAAAAGAAAAATTAAAAAAAAAAAAATTTTTAAAGTTTTATTTTTGTTTTAAATTTAATTTATTTTATATAATAAGAATTCTTGTAAAACTCTTCGCCAACGTGAAAAATTAAAACAATGGGTATGTAGATACCAGAGTGTCCAGATTTGGCGATTTAGCGCCAATTTGGCGATTTTTTGGAAATATTCGCGCTTAATAATTTAGAAAATCGCCATTGGCGATTTTTGGCGATTTTTTCCCTTCAAATAAATTTTTTCCAATTATAAAAATATACAAAACTTAGTTTTCCATGATAATTTTACAGAAGAGGCTAATGAACTTCGTGATAAACTTGACTTACCAAGCATATTAAAGGAATGTCAAAAATTTTTAATCACCCTAATCGAAGAGCTTTTGAAACGATTACCTAGTCAATTAAATACTTTTAAAAAAGCTTGAAATGTGTTTGAATCACAAGAGTGCGAGTTTCACTATCCATTGATATATATGTATATGTATCCATAAGTTTCTCGGCGACGCCTCTAACGTAGCGAAATGAAAAATCGTTTTAAAAAGACTTTCGAAGTTGTATTTCTTCCAATTGTCAAAAAATTTTATTTGTCACGGGGAAAATACCGTAAAAATTATTTGTATGGTGCGAATATCTATAGAAATTATCAGGGTTTGAAACTGTTAGCACAGCGACAACAGCCAAGCATTTGCTTTTTAACCGACTTCCAAAAAAGGAGGAGGTTATCAGTTCGTCGGAATATTTTTTTTTTTTTTTTTTTTTTTTTTATGTATGTTACCGCATAACTTTGGACCGCGTCAACCGATTTCGATAAAATCGGAAAGGTAGTGTCTCAGAGGTGGTCCCATACTAATCTCGTTAAGATCCGATCAGCGGATCATGAGATATATATATATATATTTTTTTTTATATGGGAGTTGAAGTCGGTTTTTTTTTTGCTAAAAATTACTAGTTTATAAATTGTTGTTGCTTTGCTAGCCAGCAATTACAAGTACCTGATGAAGATCTTGCAGAAGCAATGAGCTTAGCCGACGACGATTTAAAGGAATTTGAAGAAATGCGACAAGATGCAGAAAAAAACTTTCATTTGCTTTTCGAACACGTAGAAGAAGTATGCACCAACCTAGGTACAGAAATCAAAGTACCGCGATACAGCAGTCGCCAAAAGAATCGCTTTAATGTGAAAACCGGATACGCCGAGGCATACTATCGCATTGCTTTTTACATTCTCTTCCTTGATACATATATTGCTCATTTGAAAAGCCGGTTCCTAAACCATAAATCAGTTTTAAAGAATTTTATTGTTTTGTTTCCAAAGTATGATTTTAACGAAAAAAAAACTGAAGAATTGTTTGCTTTCTATGAAAAAGTAATCGACTGCTCGAAACAAAACTTTCTTCTAGAGGTAAAAATGTGGAAAAAACGAGTTTCACACGAACATTTTTCGAAATGCTCTCGAAGCATTACAAGTAGCTAATAGGACGTCTTTTGGGAATGTTTTTAAGATCTTACGTATATTGGCACTTTTGCCCGTTTCAATAGCCACACCTGAACGAAGCTTTTCATGTCTGAAAAGAATTAAAACCTATTTGAGAAATACAACATGTCAAGAAAGGCTCAACGGTCTAGCATCTATGACTATTCACAAAGATATAAATTTTTCAGTTGACGAAGTTCTAGAAGATTTTTTCAAAAAACCACGAAAAATTTGAAAATTTTTCGTTTCATTGATTTATAAGTAAAAAGAAAAATTTAATGTGTTTGAAATTATCAAAATGTTTTATAAATAAAGCGAAGAATTAAATATATGATTTTAAAAATTCGTGTTTTAAAACTTTATTACGCATATTTTCTTCTAAAGAGCCTAGTAGAGTAGATCTACGGTAAAATTACGTGGATTATGTGTTGCCGGAGAAGTGGGGCAGAACTTCTTTATGCGTAGGCGTCCTTCGGCCGCGCTTAGGGATTATAAACCTTACTACTCAGAATTCTCCTTTCTGTGTTGCCGGAGAAGTGGGACAGAACTATATATCCTATTTCCGAAGGCCGGCTACGCAGAAAGAAGTTCAATTCTCCTTTCTGTGTTGCCGGAGAAGTGGAACAGAACTTCTTTCGGCTTAATTTTTACCGTGGATCCACGGCAAAGTTACCGTGGCACGTATAAGTGAAGTGTCTAAAAAATAAGAATGTGTGTGCAACGAAAAACGAGCTCATCTCAGTGAAAATCCGCCCGATTGGTGGAAAACTAAACTAAAATACGATAAGTTGACAGATCTGGCCAGCAAATATTTGAGCGCTTCACCCGCCAGCGTTCCAAATGATCAACTGTTCAGTCGGTCTTGTAAGAAATCGCCTCATGGGAGAAAAGGCAGCAAAATTACTTTTTTTTTATATAATATGATCCTTTTGAGCTTTGACTACTAGATTAAAACACTCAATGTTCTAGTAATTTACAAAATTTTTAGGAAATAAAAACGATGGCCTAAGTTGATTACAGCTTTTTTAATTTTATTCTTAACATTCGCATTCGCATTAGCGTTCGCGAATATGAAAAATATGACATTGGAAGCATCCCTAGTATGTACATAGGTACCTATCACGGATGTTACGGATATTCGCTTACGAAATCGCAGAAACTCCGCTTCTGCATTAGTTCCAACATTCGTAGCCCTAATTACTACATATTACCTATTAATAGTATACTAATAATATCTAATTATTATACTGCGGGGGTTTATGCAGAAAACGAAGCCTAAAAATATGCACCACTTAACTATACAGGGTGACAATAAATAACGTTTGGTAGTAACGTTTTTATCATATATTTTTTAAATGGAAAAATTCATCAAAGAAAGCAATATGGATATTTATTTTGGGGGCGAAACAGAAACCAAACTTGATTTAAAATTTTCAACGGTTGGGCGCTGGTTTTCTGAAGACAATTGGTCCCATTCCCAACGCACGGATTGTTTTAGTGCCTCCAACCTTTTTTGGCGCTTAGCACATACTCTGGCCTCCAATCAACCACAGACTGTACTTACCCTGCAGCGGAAATACTAGTACAGAACTAGTGAGTTCACTAGTTTTCGGGAGTCGAATACCGGTACCTTGCAGATCTACCAGCCATGCTTTCTACTGTCGCATTTAACATGGAGTTGTCCTAGGAGGTGACAATTGACTCCCGCTGCGTAACTTTTCACTAGTACTTGTAGTAGTAACATGTAACCTGTAACCGAACCACTTTTTTTCGTTGTGCACTTCACAGATACTTTTTTAAAATTAAAAAAAAAACGAAAGTAAAGATTTTAAATTGTATGTTCTGCATAGTGAGATTTGAACTCGAACACTTTCGGCCGCAACTAATTCAGCCAGCATCTTTACGCACTCAGCTACAGGCACAACTTGTAAATGTGCTTTCAAATGTTCGCTTTGAATCAAGCCAGACGACGATTTGTTCAAATTTAAATTTGTCTTTGCTATTGTCGTTGCTATTTATTTTCATGTGATCGAACGTACGAAAGCTGCAGCGTGACGTTGTTTGAAATTTTATTATTGGGCTGAACTGATTCTTGATAATTTTAACAAAATTGTCACTTTAACGCGCTATATCTCAGTCGTTTGTGTATCGATCGATTTGAAATTTTCACACAATAAACTACAAACTATTGCAAAGAATTTAAGTTTAACACCACTTCTTAATACTCACTACAAATAAAACTACAGGTTCATAACTTTTTTATGAGAATTAAGAGGGTGTTTGTTTTCAAATGCAAAAGCTGTGTTATAAAGTTTGAAATAAATTTTTTGTTTTAAAACAGTGTTGTAGATGACTATGTAGGGAAGTTTTTGCGAAAGTTTCAGAATTAAACATCAAGTAGTTGCAAAGTTATAACAATATTACTATGACTCACACGGTTAGCAGATTAGGGCGCTGCGCTCTAAAAGGCTTTATAACTCGGAAAAGGAAAAAAAGTCCTTTTTTATTAGTGATTTATATGTAAAAAGACTTGATCTTTCGATTGAGATAACTAAAAACAATATTAAAAATGACCATAATTCAGAAAAATTACAAATAAATTTTCGTTCAGAATTTTCACCATGAAAATGGGAAAATTTTGGAAAACGCTCAGTGCCATCGCATAGCCCGTACAAAAATCTATAGAAATCATAGTTTTCGAATCATTTTTCCTATTTTCTGTCTGCTTCGCAGCTTGTCGAACAGTAGCTTGTTTTGCACCGCTCAGGGCGCAGGGACATTTGACGTGAATTGACCCCAAAATAATTTAAGAAACAGAAATGTTATGTAAAAAGGGGTATCTACATATGTATTGCTTTATTTTGGTACTTTTAAG
>NW_023458559.1:16217431-16236118 GCF_013731165.1 Rhagoletis pomonella | reverse complement strand
TTTTTTTAATTATATGGTTGGCAGGCGTAGTCGCCATTCGATCTTGCCCATTTTATGAGCAGAAGTTGTTAGTCATTCAGACATAATTTGTGCGAAATTTCATCTCGATATCTATCTTAGTTCTTAATATAATAATTAAATTACCCTAATAGAGCAGATTGGACCACTGTGCGACGTTGGGCACTTTCAAAATTGTCTACTTACAAATCCGTCTATTACCTTGTTTATACCGACACAAAGCGCTGTGACTCAGTTCGGTGTGATTCGAAACAGATGCATAAACAAATTTTCAATACGCGTTGAAATCGAAAAGTGTATTGACTCGCACATAGGGACGAATCGACAAAAATGTTTGCTCCATATGTATTTGACAGATTTCAATGAAATTTGGTATTTAGGGATTTTCATCATCACTGATTTCGAATATTAAATTAAACTAGAGTGCCAGTTACTGTCGAAATTCGACAGTTTTTCTAGTTTTAGAAGCCTTGGAGAGGTTTACTAACTTAACACGTAGCAATTTTTTTTTATCTGAGAAGGTCTTTGGAGGACTTCGGCAGGACTTCGAATTGACCCGATACATTCAAGTTTATCGATAAATTTCAATGATTTGATACATATCGAAAGTTCGATGAATTTCAAGAACACTAAAATTCGATAACTCAACAAAATTCGTTAACTCGACCAATTTCGATAACTGTAAAATTCGATGGCTCGATAAATTTCGATAACTCAAAAATGTAAAAACTTTGGATGCCTTTATAAATTTTTACTTTTGACATCTCCACATTTTTCGAAAACTATCTAAACATTTTGATAACTCGTTACACTTTGTTAAGGCGATTAAATTGGATAAGCAGTGATATGTCGATAAGCTTATATAACCTTGAAATTTCGATAAACCGATATATTTTGAAAATTCCATAAACTTCGATTCGTTGAACCAACCAATTTCAGTAGATCAATAATTATCGATAACTCTGTAAGTTGAAAGAACTCCATGCATTACGACACCTCGATAAATTTCGTTAAGTCTATAAATAATGATAATTCAATAAATATCGATAACTTGATACATTTCTTTAACTTGACAAATTTCGTTAATCCCACACGTTTTTAAAGCTCGATAACTATCCGTAAATTTGGACAACTAAGTTTCTGTGTCTATAAATTTCGACAACTCAGTAAACATTGATCAGTTGGAATAATTCGATACGTTGCGATAATAAACTTCGATGATTCGATAAATTTCAGTAACCTTTATGGCTGATTTTATTTCGATTCCTATCGGAAAATTTCAACTCTGTTAACCTACCCAGCAAAAAACACGATTACCACAGAAGCGAAAGTGTAAACGAGCTAGGCGATGGGAATCGCTTACGCTTTCGCTTCAGGAAGGCCTTATTTTAACATGGGCATGTCATTGGCGGTAAACCCTTACCCGCAGCATTACCTTCAAACAAAGGGAGAACGCATGAATAAACAGAATCCAGAGAAGCGAACAAAGAATGCCTTACAGAGAAACTAATGTAGAATGCCCAGATGAGTACATACTTATTTATATTAAATCAGAAAATGTCTTAAAAGATTAAAATTAATTAAAATTTTTATAAATCAGTTTTTATACAAACATATGTATGTATTTGGGTATTTAGATTTTACTTAAAAATCGGTATGTACATACATGCATATTTAATTAAGCTTAAAATTGCACTTCCTCACTCATGTACTTCACTTTATTGACTGACTTCAACTTCGATGCAAATTGAACAAACAAAACATGATTTTTATGCGAGACAAATTTCCACAGAAACTAACGGTAGAAAAAGATTTTTTGGATATTCATTCTATTTTTCAGCTGACTAGGATACAGCATTCTACTTTGCATTCACCGAAATGAAGCAAAGAAGCGAAATAAAAAAAAATATTGTAGGACATTCTACTTTGCATTCCCTGAAATGAAGCAAAGAAGCGAATTAAGAAAGAAATATTATAGGACATTCTACTTTGCATTCTTCAAAATGAAACAAAGAAGCGAAATAAATAAAATATTGTAGGACATTCTACTTTGCATTACCGACAATGCCTAAAAGAAGCGAAAAAATTCGAAGGCATTACAACGCTATGCCTTCTAGAACACGTTACCACTAAAAGCGATTACCGATTTTTTGCTGGGTAATTTCGCCTTTATCTCAATTTTCGTCTTTATCTTCACTTTTGCCTTTTTTTGTCTTCAGCGTTATCACTTGTTTCTTCATCTTCATATTTATCTTTATTTTAAATTTTAATTTCAAATACGAAGTAAAACAAAATGCGGAACAGCTAAAATTGTACAGGTTGCAAAAACAACCATACACAAATATGGAAATTTTTAAAAGACGATTTTCAACCAATTTCGAAACTATAAAAACTCTCCTCATCTACAGATAATTACCTTTCCAACGGTGTTTTTGGTTTTGAAATCGGTAGCTTTACCTTGGTCTTCATCTTTGCTTTTATCTTTCACATCTTTGCTTATATCCTTTTCTTTTTCTATTCACGTAGATGAGATGAGGTGCGATGACGTGATAAGACGTGGCGTGATTTTATGTGATGTGATAGGATGTCATGTCATGTGTTGTCATATCCTCTGATGTCATACCATATGATGTCATATCATGTGATGCCACGTCATGTAATGCCATGTCATGTCATACGATGTCAGATGATGTGATGTCAAGTCATGTGAAGTCATGCCATATAATGTGATGTAATATCATATAATGTCATGTCACGTGATATCGATATGTGATGTAATATCGTGTGATGTGTTGCCATGTAATGTGACCACATTCCATGTTCCGATTAGTATATCGATAACCCTGTTGATAACTGTGTCGATAAAAATACCGATAACAATATCCATAAAGATAGAAAAATACAACGATTGTAAAATCGATTAATTCATCGATAAATACAACAATCTTCAGTATCGATTATTGTACATATCGTTAACAATATAAATGACTAAATCGATAACAAAATCAATTATTTAATCGATTATTATGCCGATAACAATATCCATTATTGTATCGATAACAATATCGATTATTATATTGATTATTATATCGATTGAAATAGCGGTTATTTAATCAATAACAGTATCGATAACAATGTCGATTATTTTATCGATAGCAATTTCGATTATAATATCGATAAAAATATCGAGTTTTATATCGATAACAATATCGATCTTCATCCTCATCCTTTTCTTCATATTTATCTTTATTTTTGCATATTCCTCTTCACCTTTACCTTAAAGTGTTTAAATTTACTTCGATCTTCGTTTTTGCCTGTACCTCTAGGCATCTTTGTTTTTGTTTTTATTCTCAAACCGCTAAACTGCTGAGAACTATTTCCATGTGCATTAATCCCCTTGAATTTGACAATTTACTCCCAACCAACCAACTGCCGCTAAAGAAGTTTCACTTCATAAATTCAAGAAATGTTCTTACCCTTTTAGTTACCCTAATTCTTATGTATCTGTCATTGTCTTCATTTTCGTCTTTATCTTCACTTTAGCCTTCTTTTTTTCTGACTTCATCGTTATCATTTATTTCTTCATCTTCATATTTATCTTTATTTCAAAGCTGAATTTCAAATGTGTAGTGAAACAACAGGCGAAACAAATTGAACATGTTGCAGCAACATGTATACACAATTCGAAAATGTTTAAACGACGGTTTTGGCCGTAATTTTCAACCAATTGTGAAACCATAAAAGCTCTGCTCATCTACGGAAAAATGCCTTTCCAACGGTGTTCTTGGTTTTGAAATCGGTTCGCTAAAATCGCCAAACGAACGGAGACAAAATTTATGTTAGCGTATTAATATATAGATTTCCAAAATTCCCAATGGCGGATCCAATATTGCGGACGATTTCTTAAAAAGTGTCTGTATTATTATGAAGCTTGGTGTCCAGAGATTTTCGTCGTCACTGATTTCGAAATTGATATTCAATTTTCAAAAATCAAAATGGCGGACCCAATATGGCGGACGATTTCTTCAAAAATTTATAAATTTTTATGGAGCTTGGTATTTACTCCATATGTATTTGCCAGATTTCAATGAAATTTGGTAATTAGATTTTCGTGGTAAATTTAAAAAATCAAAATGGCGGATCCAATATGGCGGACGATTTCGTCAAAAATGAGTAGATTATTATGAAGCTTGTTATCCAGCGATTTTCGTAGTCACTTATTTCGAAATTGATATAATATTTTCAAAAATTCAAAATGCCGGATCGAATATGGCGTTCCGAACAATAGGCGTTTTACTTTTAACGCAATGCACAATTTTTAGCACCATTTGAACCCATTTTGAATTTTGAAAATTTAATTTCAATTTCGTAATCAAAGATAACGAGGATTTCTGAATACCAAGTTTCATAACAAAATATAATTAAAAAAAAGTGGTGCGCCATATTGGATCCGCCATTTTGATTTTTGAAAATTGAATACCAATTTCGAAACCAGTGACGACGAAAATCTCTGGATACGAAGCTTCATAACTATCTATAAATTTTTTAAGATATATTCCGCCATATTGTATCCGCCATTTTGAATTTTGAAAATTTGATATCGATTTCGAAATCAGTGAGAACGAAAACCCCTGGATATAGGGTTGCCAACATTTTCGAAGCAATTTATAGTACTTTTTCAAAAAAATCTGAAAAAATATAGTACACCTCAAATATATAGAATTTTTTATAGAAAAAGTAAAAATGCTTTTTAAGTGTATATCTTTTTTCTTTCATATGCATTTCCTCTATAAAAAATATATTTCTTTGAAGGCACCATATGCTTTATCGCAATCAATATTTAAATTAATATAAATCAAAAATTCTTTTTTTATTAGTGAGATAGTCGCTCTATTTCTCCCATCTCACCATTTCACAATCTTAATAGAAAAAACTCTTTCTGTAAATGCCGAAGTCGCAGGAATAAACATCATAAGCGAAATAATTTTAACTAAATTTGGTAAATCTTTCTAATGGCCAAATTAACAGTGCGTAGTTAACTCAGAATCGACAGTTAACTACAGATTTTCGGTACCAACTGTGAATTTGGCCCTAAGTATTTTAAAAAATGTTGCCATTTTTGATCTGTGGACCCTTTGTTTTAAGGTATACTTCTTTTAATATTCTTATTTCAGTATAAATGTCAACCAATTTAAAACATTTCTTTCTTGACAATTACTGAAATATATTATATTTGTAACTGAAGAAATATAGTATTTTTGCATACTATATTTTTTTCCAACAGCATACCCAAAAAATAGTACAGTACGGTTCGCAACCCTATCTGGATACCAAATTTCATTGAAATCTGTCAAATACATATGGAGTAAACATTTTTGTCCTCCTATATTCTTGATTAGTCCTAATAAAAGACTTAAGAAAAAGATGCTCTATTTAATGAAGGGGGAAAAGGGGGGACGAGTTCGTGATATTTTTACATTGGCAATTTGTTGGATTGTCGAACTGTTGAAGCGAAATTGCTGTACTCATTGGAACTTTTTTTATAACTGTAGCTAATATACAAATTTCAACATTTTTTCAATAAAAAAAGGCAATTTATAAAGTAGGTATTATACCCATTTTACAAACAACTATATATTTAACAACAATCGCTAAATAAAGTACATACCTCACGCCTCACTTTCCATGTTGGCAAAACCATTAGTTGTTAATAAGAATAAAATGACAAGCGAAACTATTTTATCATCGCTTCAAACAAACAATTATTTAATTCGACGCAAGATAGAAAACCCAACTTTGCGCTTCTGCTTAAGCTGCTGCGTTGCGTTAAAAGTAAAAATTTGTGTGTTACATTGTGGACTGGTTTATAAGGAGTATTGGAAAGGTATGTGTGATAAGATTTAAAGACTTTTGTTTTTCTATTTTTGTCGTCGTAATTAGTCACTTTGTATTTATGTGCATCGGTTAGACAACCCGTATAAACGAATAATTCATTTCACGCGACATAAAAATTGGTTATTTTCCTTTATACTGCCCGTTTTTATACCCGAGCGCACTTGTGCACAAGGGTATATTAACTTTGTTCGCACAACGGTTGTTTGTAAAAGCCAAAAGGAATCGAGATAGATATAGACAAATGTATACATAAATGATCAGAATGAAAAAAGAAATCGATTAAGCCATGTCTGTCTGTCCGTCCGTCCGTCCCTCCGTGTACACGATAACTCGAGACAAATTTAGATATCTCAACGAAAATTGGCACGTATTTTGCTCTTTATTCAAGGTACGTTGGTATTGAAAATGGGCGAAATCGGGCTGTAACGACGCCCACTTCCCATATAACGGTATTTTCGAAAAATGCAAAAACTGCGACATTTCAGTAAATATTAGATGCAAATTGTTGAAAATTAGTACGTGGGGTAGAATTGTGGTAAAGAATAATATTATTATGAAATTTTTGGAAAATGGGCGTGACCCCGCCCACTTATAATGAAATGCTGTATCACAATAGCCGCTTCACCAAACTCGGTATGAGCCTTGCTATGGGTCTAGCTAAGAAATCTGTTGAAAATCTTTGAAATCAGGCAAAAACCACGCCCACTTCCCATATAACGGTAATTTACAGAAACACGAAAACTGCGGTAAATATATAACTACTGAAGCTAATTAACTTGATTGGAATAACCTTCTTCTTCTTCTTATTTGGCGCTGTAACCGCCTAAGCGATTTTGGCCGAGTTCAACAAAGCACGCCAGTCGTTTCTTTTCTGTGGCAACTGGCGCCAGTTGGAAACGCCAAGTGAAGCTAAGTCCTTCTCCACCTGGTCTTTTCATCTCAGTGGGGGCCTTCCTCTTCCTCTGCTACCACCATCGGGTTCCGAGTTGAATACTTTCAGAGCTGGAGCGTCGGTGTCCATTCGAACGACATGACCAAACCGTAAATCTTCCGCAAAATCTTTCTCTCGAATACTCCAAGAGCCGCATCATCGGATGTTGTCATTGTCCATGCTTCTGCGCCATATACCAGCACGGGTATGATGAGTAACTGGTGAACAGACGCTGCAGACTTCAGCCCTTAAACCGAATAAGTCAGAGGGGCCCCACCGAAGGTTCCTCTCTTTCTGCCGTGACCCAAGGCTCCACTCGGATTGGTTACCGCATCTCGCACATGGGTTGCTCACGTTGCCCAGAGTGCGTGAACGAGGGCGCAAAGGTCGGGATTGAGTATAGCCGTGCAACTGTAACAGCATACACAGCACAATAACCACTTAACAGAAAAGTAGAATATTATAAATTTTTGGATAATGGGCGTGGAGCCGCCCCCTTATGGCCACAAATGTATATATCGGTAACCGATTTATTCATTTCTACCAAACTCGGTGCACTTAATAACTTTGGTACGGAAAAGCAACTCGTTGAAAATTATTCAAATCGGAATAAAATTACACCCGCTTCCAGTATAACGGTAAATTTCATAAATACGAAAACTCCGATATTTCAATAACTGAGGACTCCAATTTACTCCAAGTTAATAGTTATAACAATCTCCTAACAATATATAAGACTGCTATAGGCTTTTAGGAATGGGGCGTAGCCCCGCCCACTTTATAACTACAAAAGTGTACCTCGGTAACTTAATCGATTTGTACCTAACTAGGTTCAATTATATCAGGGGTGGGCAAGGCCGGGGCCGAAAGGGCCACATCTAAGTTCTAAATGCTACAAAAAACCACAAAAAAGAACAAGAAAAACAAAGATTTGTTTTTTAAATATAGTTATTATTAGAACTGAAAAATATTAATTTTATTAGTATTCTTAATGTGGTTATAGTTTTTATTAATAAAACTATGTGTTATTATTAGTCAAACTCACAACTTCAATATTCTTTAAAAAGTAAGGCAGGTCTAAGTATATTTTAGCTCACAGGTTTAAATAGATTAGGCTTCTAGGGTTAAGAATGCTTAAGCATAAGCGGCGCAAATTTTCAATGATTATTGCGTTTCAGATTAAGACTAATACTAGATATTGTGAAAGGTTGGACTATACCTTAAAGATGACGGTTTTCTCATGGCCCACTGCACGAAGCTTAGAGTAGAGTAATGTATTTTAAGAACTTAAAAATTATCCTGGGTTATCAGGTGTCTAGCGATACGACCTTGTACTTGATATCTGTACTCTTTAAAAATATTGAAGAAAAGTATCGATGCCACAAATGTATCGGAGAGAAGTACTCGATACTTACTCATATCGAACTCATTGTAAATTGTCATGTGAAGAAAAACAGAATCGGTTCGAGTACTATCCGACCAAAACTTACCGAAAAAGTAGCCACAAGTTTGTATCTTGCAAAATTTTAATAATTTACTAGTACGGGAAAGAAGGAATTGACACTTTCTTTATTAGCCAACTTAACGTGGTGCAAAAACCACAACAGCATGATTCATATATTGTCAGAACCGAAATTCAAAATTTTTGGAAAGGCAAGTAATACTTTAATCGGGTACTCGATACCCACCTAAGTACTTGCGGGAATGATTCGAGTACAAAAAGTACTCAGTACTTGAAGAAAGTATCGAGTTACTCGTATCGGAACAACACTAGCAATACAAGATTAATTGTTGTCTTTCACGAAGTTCTTTAAATAAATTTTGAGCTAAGTACTCACCCGTATTTCGGGGGTTATAAAATTTACCTTTAGGTTTATGCATTTTAAGAATACATCGAAAATTTGTTTTAGAAAATAAATGTGAAATAATTGCAGAAACGATTAACCGGTTTGCTGAGCAACCGAGACGTCTGCTTTTTAAATAATTTTTGTAAAACAAATCGGCAAGTACATATCGTCCTCCGCATGCCAGAAACATGAATGTGTAAAGATGAAAATATTGGGATTTTTTTATATGTCGGGTCCCCCCCTAAATTCGATCTTGGCGACGCCCATGTAATGTTCCGATCTCAATTCGCGTATGTGTATATAAAAAGAAAAAAATATAAAAAAACAACACAATGGAAGAGAATGTCCAGCAAAGAAATATGTAAATATTTTAAAAAGGCAAAAGAGCCAAAATTTTCTAGGCAAGGAGAAAGTAAAAAGAGCCGCATTTTGCTAAGCAAAGAGCCGCATTTGGCTCAAAGAGCCGCGTTTGCCCACCGTTGCCCTATGCTCTTGCATTTGCATATTCATTGCATTTGTAAATTCACAACAACCTAATTCACATGGTTGCCATGGCAGCCAGCATCAACTTTTCAAATGCAATTCCAACTGCGAATTCCAAACCATTTCCACAACATCCTGAACAGCCCTAGTCTTTTGTTATGCAGTGAGGGAAATTCATACATATGGATCAATTTCCCAGTATTTAATTAACCTTATACTTATACATGCATATGTAGATATGCAAAATGAAAATTAATATTATGGTTAGGTCGCTGGTTCCCAAGTTTACCAGGACTGAGTTCTTTGGAATTTTATGAGCCCGCATAATGAGCATTTTCTATCTTAGAGCAATAAAATTTTCAGTTTCGGTCCGTTTTAAGTGTTGAGCATTCTAAAAACTGCACACTAAAGAATGATTAATAACATTTTTTAGAAAAATAATGGGTAAGCTGAATCAAAAGGAAGTCCGAGTCACACTAAATTCGATGTTCAAAACATCGCTGAAACTGACATCGATGTATCGTCAATTTAGCGATTTTAGAGAATTGTAATCGATGGCAAACATCGAATTGTGAACCGATATTATCGATATTTCAAAAACATCGATGCATCGTTTGCATCCCTAAAGGTGGAGGCTTATCACGCCCCCCATTTGCACCACGCGAAAGCCGTCTATAGAAAATTTACTTTTAATTAACAATTGCCATAGGTATGCAACAATATAATGGCTTGTCTTCAGTCGCTCATCTTGCTTCCGCCTGTATTTCAACTATTACTTTATATACATACATATGTATGTACTTACTTTCATAGTTACATTCCTACCGCTACAAACATCAGTTCCATTCATTACTTTGTTCCGGAGTGCATTTTTCTCTTTATGGGCTTTCATCATTGTTATTTAGCCTTTCTCATAATATAACAATGGTTTTGTTTGAATTCTTTAGTTTCTTTTCAAATCTAAGTATTCATTAGTACTCAGAATTTGTGCTGTGTTTTTAGCTTGCATTTGCATATATTTAGTGAGTGAAAGCGAACTAAGAAGTAGTATGACCATGCAATAATTAAGCACAAGATTGAAAACCAGGTAAGATTTATATTTTTAGAATGGAAGATATGTAAATATTATTTTCTTGTTGAGTTACAAAGAATTGGCTTCAAAACATAAACATAATACAAATACTAAAAATATTGAATGGACAGCTGTCTAGGAAATTTTATTATTTGGACAATTTATTAATATCGAAAGTCAATTTTAATTACACTAATAGATACATTTTTGGCAATCAAATTTTTAATTATATGTTCTCACAAAAAGCTCCTGCGTCACAAGCCAATAATAATAGAATTGTAAGAAGCGGTCTTGAACATTTTCAAACACTCATACCACGTACCTAAACACTTACTTACATCAGTGGCGGATCGTGAGCTCGATTTTGGATGAATGGAAATAAGAAACAAAAATTTTGTACGCCCAAGTTTGATAAGCATTTTATTTTATTACACTATACGGCAAAATCAACTTGTTTTCTGGGTATTGGACCAAACCAATTTTGTTCAAGAGATTGCATCATAAGTAAGAAAGTAATTTCTCCGTTTTTCGAAGTTAGCCTCCGAAACCTAGATATGAGCCTTGGAAGTTCGAACTAAGACCTTTGTTAAAAAACTATTTTAAAATATTGTATGTAAATAACTAAAAAAGTAAAAGTATAGACATGCCCGCCTTTTGCTCTTATTTAAACGGTATATAACTTTGTTTGTGCAAACTTATTTTACAGGTCCCTTATAACTTAACTTAAAAGTAACATTTTCATATGAAACAAAATGGTTTTGAAAGCTAATGTAATTGCCTTTTACGGAAAAATATTGCCATTGAGCCACAATCACTCTTTGACCTTAAAAACAGTGGCCCAAAATAGCGTTCATGTAAAATCCACTGGATTTTTTCCAAATTTTTTTTTTGCTCTTTTTATTTAAAGAATATTATAGATATATAGGACGAGCAAAACGATTCCACTGTTCAAACTTCAAAAAAAAATTTAATACCTTAATTTAAAAAAATCAGTATTTATTGGATTTCTTTTATTTGCATGCAGCTGTGCATCCTTTATTTTTATATCCCTCGAACAAAAAGTGCGTTTTAGTGCTATTAAAGACCTTTAATTTGAGCCAAGGTAGAAGTCTCGGGCCCTTTGAGAGTCAAATTATAACGACACTGAAGTTAAACTTCGAAATTTCATTCGACATTTCACGCAATTTGTTTCTAATTTCGGAGTAAAAACTATTACAGCAGTTTCGAAGTTTGGTTTAAAATTGTTATAACTTGGCCCTCAGAGGGCCTGGAGACTTCGATCTTGGCTCGAATTAAAGGTCTTGAATTGCACTAAAACGCATTTGTTATTCGAGGGATATAAAGTTGTGTGAATGATGCACAGCTGCATGGAAATAAAAAAATACAATAAATAATACCTTTTTTAAACTGAGATGTTCAAGTTTTTTTTTCGAATTTTGAATAGGGAATTGTATTGCTCGTCTCAAAATTTATAATATTATTTTAATTCCAAATACAATTTTTTTTTGTAATAACTCCAGTGGTTTTGCATATTTTTTTCGAAGAACGCTATTTTTGGCCTATTTTGCCCGCCGTAGATCCGCCCTGCTTACATACATACTTATATATGCTTATTAATGCTGCTCCCATCATGCACCCTTAGCAGGAAGCCTTGTTTTAATTATGAGTTTTTCTTGAATGGTAGGAACACGAACTCGCGTTCCGCCTCGCATGCTTCCACATTTATGTACTGCTACCAGCGTTGCCGCTTTGGTAATTTTTAACCAAATTTGGTAATTTTTTTCTTTATTTATCAAGTTTGGTAATTTGGTAATTTATTTTTCAATTTGGTAACTTTTTCGATTCGGTCTTACATGGTTCTGATTCCACATTAGTAAGTGGCCCGTAAGCGTTTCCTTTTATAGAAATACCAGGTAATCCTGAAAGTTTTGCAAGATGAAAATTGTTCCAGCGTTCCTTGGCTACTAGAATGGTGTGATCTTTAACAAACTGCGTGAAAGTGGCTATTGCTAAGTATATCCACCGTGCCCTTTCCTGGAAGGTTTTGGGTGGTTGTTGTTGTAACAGCATACATATTCCCCAAAGAGATTTTGGGGAGTGTTGCTGGAGTGACAGTCCTTGGCCAGATATAAATCTGGGTTGTTCCTGTTACGTAGACCCGACTGTCGTGGGAACCTACCTTTCCCTGTCAGTTGCAATTACCATCAATTGTCTGGTGTACCCGGCAACCATATATATGAGTAGAATTCTACGAAAATATGTATGTTCTCGTTCAAAACGCTACGGCATTCAGCGGGGGACTTCACTCTGTCTATGTGTGAGTCGAAAGCTTTCCTTCAAGCGTTGAATTTTTGATATATTTTCTTGTCACTTGTTTACATACAGTGGTCGAAAAAATTATAGCCGCACCATATTTTGACAAGTTTTAACATATTATTAAAAATTACCAAACTTATTTTATGTGCAGAACTGTACAAATATACATTTCGAGCCCTAACTGCCAAAATAACGTAATTATGTATGTTTCTGCACATTAGTTCTGCACATAAAATTAATTTGGTAATTTTTTGTTGAATTTGGTAACTTTTTTCGGTGATTTTGGTAAAAAATAAAAAAATTGTGTGGCAACACTAACTGCTACTCTGTCCTTGTATCGTGCTCCACCGCTTCAGCAGCGCAGACGAAAGAAAGAAGCGGCGGCAGTGTTGCCGTAATTCGCTGTGTTGCCCATAGCGACTCCATTTGTCGCCATTGTGTCAGCGACCGCCTTTGTTTGAGGACTCACACGGCATAACTCACCCGACCACTCGTACACACATATGTACATATGCGTATGCGGGAGGGAATGCATGAGCGTGTATACCTGATGTGCTTGAGTTGCTTCTAGTTATGTGCGTGGCGGAGGGTGTGTATACTCGCTTTTAATTCATTCATTATTTGAAACGGCAAGGTGTTGAACGAGAAAGGACTTCCACTTTGGTCTCCATTTTTCTATTCAGTCCTTTCAAATGATCGCTTCGTTATTCATGACGACATAAAGACAGAACGTTGCCACCAGACACCGAATAAAATGCTAGAAAAGAGGAGAAAAACCATGAACAATAGCATAATTAAATGAAATCTGAAATGTCTGCATAGAAAACGGAAAAATACGTAAGTAAAGTTTGTTTTTATGGTTTTGCTGTTTTTGTTTTTATGTCGAAAATTGTTATGGGAATAACCCGGCTTTTAATTGTTTAAGTATGCATCTATGTAGAAGAGTGTAAATTGCCGTAGTACGAGTATAATTGGTAAGTCAAGGACTTTAGAAATTTAATTAATCATTCCCAGTGTTGTCACTTCAGAAACGAAATGAGTGGTAGATTGTTAATATGAACTGTGGTAGATCTCTAAAAAAGCATGGCCGAATTTTTACTGTGCGCCAAATTATTATTCATCAGAAACATTAACCAATAATATAACAAATACTAATTATTGAAACGAAATGAAACAATATTGCATGAGTACAGAAGTCCATTATTAAAAAAAACATAGCATAAAAACCGATAAACAATGTTTATAAACATTAAGTCTCCAAATATTTGTACAAACATTATTTTATAGTACTTAGGTCCAACACGTACAATATATATTATTATAAGAAAAACGTTAGAATATACTTTATTATTTACATATTTGTGGGCAAGAACGTTCCATCAACAAATTTAAATTTTAAATAAAATTGTATAAGGTATTTCGAATGTACGTAAGTATTTTCAAAATCACACATTTCTTTAGTGAAAATTTGATTTTCCACTGATAACACACTAAGATGATTTCTCTTAGAAGATTTAATTATATTCATTACTGAAAACATTCTTTCAGCACCAGCAGTGCTATGAGGAAGGACTGCCAAATTGCACATATACAGTAAAACCCGAATAAGTGCTTCACGAAAAATTTCAGCTTTTCGAGGTACTTTGGCGGGTTGGGAACCTAAAAGAACCCGCTTAAGTACCTCGATGCGGGTACTTAAGCGAACATAATTATTGATCTAGTTACATCTTTTTGTTAACTTACGTAGATAAATATGTAAATCCTTGAATAAAACATAAACATTTAATGAAGTATACGTATTTATTTAGGATTTTTCAATTAAAATATGGTCCATTCCCTAACAAATACCATGTAAACCTAAGATTAAGATTAATTTAAAAATTTTTCTCAGATGTGTTTTTTGAGTATACAATTTCATAGCCAATTCAATTTTAGTGTAATGATGTGCAAGTTTGAAGTGGCTAAAAATTACCGTTGATTGTTTTATAATATTGCTGCCACTGAGATTCAAAATATGTAAATATTTTAAGGAATTTTAAAAGAGCACTTACAAGGGAAAAATTATAGGTAAAATGGTAAACGGGGTACGAAAAATTTAGGTACTTAGGCGGGTTGGGTAAATAAGCGCTGTTCTACGACTCTTCCTAACCCACAAAAAAAGGATATTGTTTAAGAAGTGGTAAAATAGATTGCATATCACCTTTTTGGATAATTTGTGGGTCAAAATACTTTAACAGTTTTAAGTTGTTATCAGCAAAATTAAACCGTTTACGTATTTCATCACACAGTTTTATATAATATTTAAAACTTCACATTTAACACAATGAATATCTATATTATTACAGTTGCTCTCTTCAAATTTTTCAGTTTTAGATTCTTAGGAAATTCTTACCACCATATAAATATCGTTGTTTAAAGTGTAAAACCGCGTATCAACAAAATGCAAAACCGCGTATATGAAGTTGTAGAAATAATTTTCTAGAGTGTGAAAACACTAATATTTCAAAATGGTTCTCTTTTTTATAAAGCAATCGCATGTCTGCCTAGTATATTTCATGACGAATGGATAAGGATTGAGCCAAGAGCTTGTGTGAGCAAATCTAATTTTTGGCAGCCAATGGCAGTTACGCGGTTTTGCAGAATCACGACACGCGGTTTTGTACTTTAAACGACGATATGTATTATTTACACTAGTAACTATTTATATAAATACTAGCTTATACCCGCGGGTTTCACCCCACGTTTTTATACAAATATGAAAAATAGTTTAATGATGTTATATTTTATTTCTGTGCCCATTTTGTTATAGCACGTTATTTTTAAGCGAGTTAAGGTATTTAGGCCGTTTAAAACTATGAAATTATAAAATCTCGTCTGCGCGCTAGGCATACGAAAGATATCAATCCCTCTAAGTTTACCTTAAATGGGTTCCAGGGATACGACGCGTGAAAGTGTAACCTTCTTGGAAGTGCCACGGCGGGTTCTACTATTTCCAACTCAAATTTAGTAACCTGGCCTTGATAAAATACTACTGCTCATTACTGTAGCAAATGCCGCAAGAGGTTTGTATGCATCATGACAGCTTTACATTATTAGGCCGAACCGGGCTCTCCTTTTCCATTAAATGCAATTTTTTCTGTCAGTACAGATTATAAAATAAATCTCCATAGCAAGTTTAAAATACTTCCAGAGATTTTCTATCCTTCCAGAGATATGTATTAAGAAATGTTTAGTATGTATGGGAGGCGACATGCCTCCTTTTTTAATAACTCACATTTTTTCCATGAGCAATTGATACATTTTGTATACACAACTCCATAACAAGTTCCAGTATTCTTCCACAAACACTTCCAGGGATATGTGGCAAGAAGAAGTCTTATAACCCTAATCTTCTTCCATGAATTTAATATTGATTTTACATACCCCAGTACCATGTCCCAGTCCTCTACCATGAACACCTCTTGAGATATGCACTATAAAACAGTAAATTTGTACGGGAGGTACCATGCCCCCTTTTCGAATAACGCAAATTTTTCTCCATGAGATATGCAGCATAGAAAAATCAATTTGCATAGGAGTTACCACACCACCTTTTCCAATAACTCTCATTTTTCTCCATGAGTATGGTATTAGTTTCACATCCATACATACATATATATTTCCATAACAAGCTTGAGTACTTTACCCAAAATATTTGAAAAGATATGCAATATGAAACTTTCAGTCAGTATGGGAGGTGCTACTCCTCTTTTCCAAAAACGTCCATTTTTCTCCGTGAGTATGAATATGATTTCACACAGTGTTGGCAAAATGTTAATCTGATTAACGATTAAAATGTTAATCGCGTTTGACGAATAAAATTAATTAGTCGTAATCAACTGTACGATTAATGATAAAATTTTTTTAATCGTCAATCTCTGGCTGCGATTATGATCAATTAATTTTAATCATTAATCGTTAATCCAATTAAAAATAAAATCTGATTTAGTGGTGTAGTTTGTCCGAATTTGAAACCAAACACCAGTTATAGTAATTATTTTGTGTTTTACGCTTATAAAAAGCACATAATATAAAAAAATTATAATTATTGTTATTAGTAATACATAAAATGGGAACTTTTATAAACCTTGTTTGTAAAACGTTTGTTGGCAAAGATCTTAATGAAGATGCACACCACATCCATACATTGATGAGGAAGCCCAACTTAGCCATACCGAATTAAATTGCTTTGTGTGCACAGGAAAATTCCAGCATAAATTAATTAATCACCAAACCTACTTGATCAAATTAAGAGTTAATGATTAAAAATTAATTTTTTTAATCGCGATTACGATTAGCTGTTTAGCCAGATTAAAATTAATCATGATTAACTGTAATCAGATTGAATTTGATCGAATTAACTAATTGATTAAAAAATCAATCGATTAATGCCAACATTGATTTCACATACATATCTCTATACCAAGTTCCAGTTCTCTCCCGCATATACTTCCAGAGATATGTATGTAATATGAAAATTCCAATTTGTATGGGAGGGGCCTTGGGTTATCGGAATTACTTTCAGTCTAAGACCATCCTTACGAAATCCGTCGTAAGTGTACCAAATTTCGTTCTGATCGGGAAACCGGTTAAGGAAGTAGCCTATTTTTCAATCCAGGTCATAAGCCATCTGTGAGCAAAATTTCATTTTCAAACAGGTGGCAATTCTTAAAAAAAAGTAGCCTATTTTCCAATCTAGGCCATAAGCTATCTGTGTGCAAACTTTCATGCAAATCAGTTCAGTAATTTCCGCGTATTAATTTAATTAAATTTTTCTAATAGGTGGCAACTCCTAAAATAGTAGCCTATTTTCCAACGTAGGTCATAAGCTATCTCTGTGTCAAATTTCAAGTAAATCCGTTCAGTCGTTTCCGAGTATTAATTAAATTAAGCTTTTTTAACAGGTGGCAGCTCTTACAAAAAATTAGCCCATTTTACACTGTAGGTCATAAGCTATCTGCTTGGAAAATTTCATGCAAATCCGTTCAGACGTTTCCGCTTATCACTTTAATTAAGCTTTTTTAGCAGGCGACAACTCTTAAAAAAAGTATCCAATTTGCCAACCTAGCCCATACGCTATCTCTGTGAAAGCTTCCATACAAATTAGTTCACTAATTTCCGCGTATTAATTTAAGTACCAGGTTGATCGAGCTTTGCCCGAAGTGCATATACTTTTGGAAGTTTTCAGGATTTGGATGACTTTAAAAAAATATTTTATAAGCAAAAAAAATTAGGTTTTCGATATCTATTAAGTAAATTTCTTACTACAAAAATTAGGTGAGCGTATATCGATGACTGAGTGGAAGATCGACCTATCTTGGCAGCCAGTTCAAAAACGCCCTATCTCAAACGAAAATACATTGAAAATAAGCTGAGGTTGAGCTTTCTTCAACCAAATTGTGAGATAGGGCGTTTTCCAATCAAATTCTGAAGTAAGGCGTTCTTGAAAAGCTTTCTGAGGTAGAGCGTTGTTGAAAAATTTTCTGAGTTAGGGCGTTTTCGAACTGGCTGCCGAGATAAGTCGATCTTCTGCTCAGCCATCGATATGTACTGCGTATATATTTAAAAAAAAAAATGCTGATTGAAGGTAACAAAATAAAAATTTTCACTACATAGAAGCGTGGCAACACTAATTCAAAATATTTTCAGATCAAAGTTCTCAACAATACCTTTCATTTGATATCCATATTGCGATTTTTTATATAAATTGTGCAGAATCGAAAAGAAGTGGCAACCTCACACTATTATCCTAAGGGATAACATTTTGTATATAGGGAAAGCACAAAGAATAGTAATATTTTACCTTTTTTCTAAACAAAAAATTAAATTAATATGCGATTTAGAATAGGTGGCAACCATATTAAAAATATTTTTGAATTAGGGATCTTTAAAATAGCTTCCATTTGATACCCATACTATGATGTTTTAATTAATTTGTAACAAATTTCGAATAGGTGGCAACCTTATACGAGTCTTCTCGGAGATAGTGCCTATTCAGATAACCTTTAAATCCAAAATATTATCAGATAACCTTAAAATCCAAAATATTATTATTAAGATTAATAGCGAAAATGTTAAAAAACGTC
>NW_023458559.1:16209935-16217421 GCF_013731165.1 Rhagoletis pomonella | reverse complement strand
ACTGCTAGTAGGGCAGAGGTTTTAGATATCACGCCGACCTCTGCAGGGCATTCTTCCGGTTGCACCCACAAGCGGAGGGATCTGGACTGAAAATTCAGCGGACGAAGAATCAATTGGTGTGTTATCACTTCGTGTAAAAGGGCCATTGAAATCTCTTATCCCCTGAGCCACCACAAAGGAAAGAGCAAACCGCTCTCGTGGTAGGAAGAGTTATTCGATCTTAGGTAGGGTGACCAGATGAGTCCAAGGAAAAATCAGGACACTGCATTTTTGAAAGCACAATCGATTTCTTTTCCATCAGAGTTTTTAAATGATTGTTTTTACGCTCAATGGTAAGAATTGAGAGTTCACAGTTGAGAGTTGTTGGATGTAGGCAAGTGCTAGCGAACAAAAGCTCGACACTTTCTTTAAGAACAACAGGCAGGATGCTTAGGATAAAACTCAATAGCATGTCTTATGGCATCTTCATTCGCCAGAGTGCTGGCAGCAAACCTGTTGTACCTTGACACAGTGGTTCTCTATTTATGTGTTAGTGACGATCGACAAATTTTGTACGCCTTACGATATGTTTACGCAGTAAAAAGTTTATAAAGGGTCAGCTTTGTAAAAATCAGGACAAATGAAAAATCAGTCAGGACACTTTAATTCGGCCCTGAAATCAGGACGTCTGGTCATCCTAACCTTAGGGCATCGAGCAGAGGCGTTTTTAACAATGCCAGAAAGCTAAATTATCTTCCGACTGGGCACTGTATAAGATTGGACTTATGATATATATTCCGAGATAAGGAAAGCAAATAATACATGTCGTGCCGCTGGTTGGTGCCTATCTTTGCAAGCTGCCTGGATAAATGTCATGTTCCGGGGCCTTGGAGGGTGGTCAGAGTTGTTTTCATTCCTAAGGCGGGTAAAATCTCTCATGTATCACCCACGGACTTCAGGCCGATGAGTCTCTCCTCGGTTCTTTTGAAGACGCTGAAGAGTCTGATCGATCTGCATTTAAGGAGCGGGAAGCCTACTGCAAGCGTACGTCTGTTAAAAATGCCCGTTGAGAGTATCGAGCAGACCTTTTCGTAGAAGGAAATCGCTGTTAGTGCCTTACTTAATATCGAGCGGGCTTTTAATAAACTTTTGCCTGAGGCTATACTTAACTCCCTAAATAAGCCAGAAGTTGGAGCCAAGATTTGCGAGTAGAGGTGCCCGGCAAGGGAGAGTTATTTCACCGCTGCTTGATGACAACGAACCTGTTGGTGGCTCTGGGAAAAGGTCGCTGTCGGGTGGTTGACTATGCTGACGATTTAGCATTGACAACAAAAGGAAAGTTTCTGAAAACACTGTTTAAACTTATGCCATGTTACCTGAACTTGGTTTAGAACTGGGTTTCTAGCTGCGGTCTGCGTGTAAATCCCAGTAAAAGTTCTTTTTACTAGGACGGAATAAGATACCGAATTGCCGTCTTCCTTCAATGGGTGGTTTTCCTCTAAGGTTTGACAAAAAAGAGGAAAGAGTCAAGAAGGCTACATTGGCCCTTTTTTTAGCAGAGGGCCATTGGCAAGCGCTGGGGTCCCTCGCCGAAGGCTTTATAAAACTATAATTAAGCAGCGTCTTCCAAGCAGAGGTGGCCGCAATAAAAGTGGCTTCGGATTGCTTGCTCTCTAGTGTAACATCTTTTAAGGAGGTGAAGAAATCGCAGGAAACTACATGACCGATGAGCAGGCAAGACAGGGAATCTTTGAGGAATTACTGGTGTGATCTCCTTCTCGACAGATGGGCGTTTAATTAGCTCAGCGAGCGTTGGGCGAAGACCTTACATGCATGGTGGAAAAATCCTTCTGGCCACGTGTAGACCAGGGACGGCCTGGGGAGCTCTTAAAACTAATCAAGTTACATCTCTCGCTATTGATGGGAGTCATTGCGTTATATGTAAGCATGCTGTAAAGCTTAATATTATCGATGACCTTTACTGCACCAGCTGCATGAATGATGATGAAGTGAAATTAACATCTGCTGCTCTAGTGCCATGCCTTTGCGAGTGTAAAGTTTAAGCACCTTGGGTCGGACTTTTTCGCACTCCTTATAAGCTTTCGGGAATAGACAACAGTCGCTTGAAGATCTTCGTTGCGGGCACGGAACGTTTCTCTTGCAGGCAGGTGTCGTCCTTCTGTCCTTGAAATGATTTTTCACTTAAATTGCTGGAACTGAAAACCAGGCCCCTAGTGGAAGTTAAAAGCTCTGTTACGGGTTCATACTTACGGGTTTTGCTCAAATAGAAGGTGATCTACTTGCTTTGAAAAACAAATTGCTGCATACCAAACATTTCAAACACTAACCTTATATTTTTTAAAGTTATTGCTGTGTGAAAATCATCTTATAAATTAGTGTATATATATCAAGTGAGTCAATAAAATATCTATTATATATGTCAAAAAGGGAAAGAGGTCTGAATGACAAATGCCAGTTACATTGTGCACATATGTATATCTAGGTTTGAATTTCATACTATGAACATATCCTTGTCGTTCATCTCAGCACAGTTTATGTGCATTTGCAACAGTTAAACATTGCAGCATCAATCTCGAAAGCAAATTGAGCTACAATTTGGATATCTGGTATTTTGCATATTGGTTCAATTTTAGAGCTTTAACGGTTTAATCAATCCAATGCAGTTTTATATACTTAATCTCATTGCGAATGAGAATTACATAGATATTCGAAAACATCAATTGTGCTAAACAATTGCAGGTAAATTGCATTTTTTTGCAGTTACAATAAAAGGGTAAAGAATTGTTACACTTCTTCCCCATACAAGATTGTGCGAAAAACTAACTTTCAGGTACACATAGAACTTTCCCTCTATGAATAGTGAAACATTTCTACACACAGAGGAAAAAGCATAGGAAAAACTAAATAGTGGAGAAATCGATTGCATTGGTTGATGAGAAAATTTGCATGCCCTTTTGTCTATTTTCTGTCAAACCTACCCTCCGCAGACAAAGAAAGCGAATAAAAAAAAAACAAAGAGACAAAATAAGAATAGAAAACACACAAAAGACGTAATTTTTCCGAAATAATCGCAGCGCAATTCGCAGCAGCCGTTAGGATTTTTCTCCTTACACATTCATGAACTGATTGCGCTTCCCTCAGCATTTTTTTATTCTCCAACCCGCCTTAATTTAGGGCCAGCAGAGATTCTGCAAATGCAGCCGCTACACCGACCTATTTTAGATCGATCCAGTTCGCTTAAATTCAGCAAACACTGCCTTTTCTTGCTTTCCATACATTTTTATTATTTTGCAAATGCTCCGTTTCTTTGTCGGCTGGTTGGTCGATCTGGCTCAATTCATTATTTATGACTTTTCAATATTGTTTCACCTCCTGTGCCTCCATACCGCTTTCGATCTAATGAATACAATTGCAAATGAGCAACGAACAGGATAATGCAAAAGAAAATAAGGAGCAAACTGGAAAAGGGTTAGAGCACCTTTTTTGTTGGATAACGCATAGAAATAGAATTTGCAAGAAAATGAGGCGAAATGGTTTGAGGTGTAAAGCCATGGTTACAGGCTAAAGGACAAAAAGTGAATGAGGACGGGACCGAGGTAAGCAAAAGAAATCAGGAAAATTTAAACTAACTCCCTTGAATGTATTTGATGCTATACACACCGTATGAAACAACTTTTATATTACAATTGTATAATGTACATACATATGTATTTATGTATGTAAAAGTAGAACCAATTGCATGAAACTCCTTCGAGCTGAACGGGCCATGTATATAAGTAACTACTCACATACATAAAAACATACATATGTACATATGAAACTACAGTGAAGCTAATCTGAGCAGGAGTTATATTCCCTATATGTATACAATTTTATAACTGTTTCGGCTATGGTACTTCTCAGTAGTTCAAATATGTGAACTGATATTCGAAAGAACTGCCTATATTTTCTACGTTGAAGGAAATAGTACATAAATATTTGAGAGCAAAATACGCAGAAAACCCAAAACATAAAGGAAAACTTTTACTTTATGTTTAATATAACTTAGCAGATTTCTTTACTGCTGTCAAGCTAAATGTTTATACCAGACCTTTTCTGAACTGGCAACAAAATAAATAATTGTTGTCAGCTAACGAAGTATCTAGCTAATCTTACACCCTTGTAATATTTATATGAATTGTTTTACCAGCTTATTTATTGATGGTTACGACAACAATTTGAAAAAATGGTAGAAGTGATAGCGACCCCAGCTGACTCAGCCAGTTGCCTACACTGAGGGAAAAAATATTAAAATCAAATAGAAACGTAATTGATCTTACTATAAACGTCAACGAAAGTACTGTATCCCTGCAAAAATCGTTGGACCATGTAGTCCATTTGTGGTATATTGGAGTACTTACAAAAGTGTTCCTCTGTCATGCTGTAGAGGACCAACTCGTGTCTCTGCGCCAGCTTATTGTTTGTTACCCGATAACTGCTCGTGTTTTAACGAAATGTGATTGATGTTGAGCATTTGAAAGCACATTTGCATGTCTGGCTGTAGCTGAACGTGTAGAGATGCTCGCTGTTAGTTGTGAGCTCCCAGCATGTTCGGGCTCAAATGCCGTCAGAGGCAACATGTAATTTTTAATTTTTGTCTTAGTTTTTATTAATTTTGAAAAAGCATATGAGAAGTGAAGAACAAAAGCGTGTACAAACGAAAAAATATAACAACAATGCCATTGTTAATATGTTGGAGTAGTTTTGTGCTACTCTGATGTAATGCAGGGATGAAGTATATGGTCCTGCCCTAGGACATCGCAATGTTAATTGGACCATATTTTTTATATGAATTGTGGTTAATTTTGGAGTATTCCTTGGTCCTTAGGGAGTACTCTTTACACGTATGCATGGAGTAGTCGCGATTTTTGCAGGGATTTGGTAAATATTCAATTCAATTACGCGCATATTAAAATGACCGCGTTCGTACTGAAAAAGCATCCGTGAAGTGAATAATCAAGACAAAAACTAAAAAAAAAATTTATTTGCATGTTGCCTGCAGTGGAATTGGAACCCGACCATCTCCGGATATCAACAACTTGTGGCAAGCATCTTTGCGCACTCAGCTACACCCAGGCATATAAATTCGCTTTCAAATGTTGAATATCCATCAACACCACAGCACGCGATTTGTACGGATAAACATGCAGTTACTAGGTATGTATGTGTGTGTTGTCACCGCCCTGCAAAAAATTGTGTGACTAATCTCTAAAGAGAGTGTTCCGAGATTACTCTCAATCGGGTACAACTGGGCATTAATTAGTCGCAACTAGTCTTATACGGGTACTATTGGAGATCAATTAGTCTCGACTCATCCCTTACGGGCATAATTGGAGATCAATTAGTCCCCGACTCATCTCCAACAGGGAACTATTAACGATTTAATGATATGTACGCACTTAGTAAATGAAATTTCATGTGCGGCGATGGCAGATAGAGAGAGTATTCGCCTACCAAACTGAGGACCAAGGTTCGAATCGCAGCTGGCGCAAATTTTTATTTTTATTTTTTAAAAGTGAATAGTCGTATTTTATACCCGTTCGGGTATAATGGTGAACAATTAGTCTCTTCATAGGACATGCTCGAACAAAAGCGAACAGTTTATTCCATATAAAGAGATCAAAAGTGGTATTAGTCGCATGTTCCTCTGCGATTGCTCCCGGAGTCATCCCGGATTAGTCGCATTTTTTGCAGGGAAACTATTTTGGAGCACAAACGGTTACACTATCCTCTTTACTTATTTTTCTCTGTAAAGACAAACTACATACATAAATACATATATGTATATGTACATATAATATGCATGTTATGTATATACATATTTATGTATACAACTTTAAGAAATATTAGTGGTATTCATCTAAACCGATAACTTTATCAAGCAGATAATCTTATAAGTTTATGCACTCTGTTACATGAACGACCCACACTCTCTTTTCGTTTACACATGCGACAATAGTCGTGTTTTCTTTGGTTATAAAGCGCAGTGTCACTAACTTTATACTACTAGCACGGGGATAAAGAAATTATAGAAACTACCTCACTAAATTGGAAAAAATTATATTTACGAGATATCTATTTAAATAAATGTACATATAACATAAAGGCTATTTATTTGAAGCAAGTTATAAGAAACAATGGCAGAATTTCTGTTTGTGTATGAATTCATTTGTCACGGCTACCAAACTTTGCGAATTATCAGTGAAACAAAACAAACAGACGGGATAATAATTGAACCAGATCTCTATCAGGATCATATCGTTGTTGAATTTGCGTGCAAAATTTGTATGCGGATCCCGATTACTGCCTAAGAAAACATAGCTAGAGTTGCGACAGAGTTGCATTGTCTTCAGTTTATCAAGTTTATTCAGTGAAATCGCTGGATAAATTTATCAGAAATGTGTAAACGAGTTTCCATACAAATTTTGACAGTTCATTTATAAGGTTTACACAATTATAAGTTTATACGGTTTACAATGCATTTATAAGGTTTGATGAATACCCTTATTGTATTAAATAATCTATGCTTATGTTTATAAATAATTTTTTTATGCTTTCTCTGGTTGCACAACGCTCGCTGCGAGTTTGCGCGTTACGCGGCATGAAAGCAAAAGCACCTGTGGCAGGAGCGAAAAAATTAATAACTAGCGACTCCGTGCAAGTTTCCGTGTTTTTTTCTTTTAAATAATGTATTATAGAATGAGGATTGATATTCAATGTAAACGATTAAAAAATCTGATCGAGTAGTAATAAATATTTCCATTTGTTTATACAAATTTTTTATAAAAATTAAAAATTTTGTACAAAATAATGATTATTTGAAAAATTTAAACAATCAGGCTAAAGCGTATCTAATTAACTATTATCATAAAAAAAGCAGCAAGATACATGCTATCAATCAGTGGATAATAAATAATTACTGAATTCGTCAAAAAAAAAGTTAATAACAATAACAGGTCTATTCTGCACGTTACCGAAGATTTTGTAACCGGAAAATTGTATTACCAAAAAATGTTACCAGTTCTTGTCACCGCGATTCTAGGTACGTTGGTAACGCAGTTAAAATATTCAGCAATTCAGCTATGAAGAATTGGGCAAATCCAGGCATTGCATATTTCACGGGGCATTAAGTTGTTACCAGCTTATGAGATGGTAACAAAATTTACCGGTTACAAGAATATACAGAATGCGAAAAGGGTTTAAAAATTGACAGGAACTTTATTTACCGGTTACAAACTTTTTATTACCAGCGCAGAATAGACCTGTAAGTCTTGTAAAACTTCGAATTTTGCAAAATTGCACAAATTATATTTTTTTATGGTTGTAAACCGAATAAAGGGATTTGTGCGAAAAAATCTTGACCGTCCAATTTTGGGTGGCCCACTTGAGAGATTTTCACTCATATTATTGTCAACATGTCATTGTGGTAACAATTAGTCTGTTCCAA
>NW_023458559.1:16169373-16194935 GCF_013731165.1 Rhagoletis pomonella | reverse complement strand
ATTTTTGAAAATATGTGCTGAAAATGTACACAGAGCTTTTATTTACCCATCAGCAAAAGTTGGAGCAAATTTTTGCTATAATTTGTCAAAAAAACCTAAGCTAAAATCGCCCTTCCCCATATGATAAGCTGTGCTACGAAATAGCTTTTCGCATTTTCTGACGAACGTACTATTTTGAGTTGTGACTCTTTTGAAGACGGTGTGCGATATGTAAAAATATATCAGCATACATATGTACATACATACATATCGTCGTTTAAAGTACGTATCAACAAAATGCAAAACCGCGTATTTGAGGTTGCATAAATTATTTTCTAGAGTAAAAACACTCATATTTCAAAATTGTTCTCTTTTGTATAATGCAATAGCATTTCTGGATAGTATATTTCAGGACGAATGATAAGGATCGAGCCCAAAGCTTGTGTGAGCAAATCCAATTTTTGGCTGGAAATGTCAGTTACGCCGTTTCGCAGAATGACGATACGCGGCTTCTTACGTTAAATGACGATATGTATGTACACATGTTTTTTGCTTAAGTATTTCGGATCCTCCCGCCGGCAGCAGAATATGAAAGTAAAACGGTAAGAACCTAACAAAAAGAAAAAAATATTCATTGTTGCAAAAACTGGATGAGCTACTTCGAAATCCGTGATTTATAAGACTGTTTTGCTGTAGGTTTAGGTTCTTATATGAAAAAACATTCATATTACACAAGAAAAAAAAATACGGTATCTAACCTTATGAAGAATAAGCCACTAAAGCGAATGGCGTTCTCAGTTTTTTAATAAAACAAACCAGAAAGTTACCCACGCGGCCTAAAGTGACTATTTGGTACTATTTTTCACGAATTTTCAAATTTATTCGTTAGGATTTTCCCGATAGTAGTAATTTTTCCAAATTTAAAATACTTAAATTTGTAGCTAATTTAATGTAGTTTTTAAGGAAGTGAACAGATTTTTAATCGATTTATTTTTGAACTAGTAAGTTAAATTCATGTGAAGTCATGTTGAAAACCACTTTCCAACTTGACAAACCTCATCACAAAATTTAAAAGCCAAGGCAGGCGTGGATGAAGCTACCGTACTGTGGGTATTCCACATCTATGTATATTTACGACTGATAATTACAATAGGTTTGTATAGTAACTTCTCCAGTAAAACATTGCAGCGAGAGCGTAAACTTGAGAAGAAAAGAAAACTAGCAGAAGAAGTTATTGAACACAAAACCAGTAAAAACTTGCAAGTGAATAGTTGTTGCACCGTTTTGATATTCTGCTGTAAACATTTTACTATTTATAAATCAGTTTTAAACACTTTGCTTTACACAAGCACTTACACAGTCCAGTACATCACTAATATTTTGATTTCCGCTCATTTTACTTTTGTTTGTGCTAAACCAATTCAACCAATGGCGGCTTTTGACATTTATTCTTCTTCTGCTAGCTAATTTCTGCTAGTAGAAATTTCACTAGCAAGAATTTGCAGCTCTCCCGTGTTGTTACGCTCTCGATTCCGTGCTCTCCTGCAAATGTTTGGGTTATCATTACGGTGACCATATTAACCAATGTAAAATAAAGACATTTTTTTTCTAATTGTTTTGGGAATACGTACATACAACTTGTATGATAAAAGTACCTTACCCATATCGTAATTTAAATCAAATATTTACCAGTTAATTATGTTATTTAACTGTACAAGTTCCCCTTCTATAGCGAAAAATTAAGCCAAATCCTTTTCAAGGACTTCGCCATCCTTTGCTACCAAAATGCGTTTACCATAATTCATACCGCACGACGAAGCCAGCACACAGTGGTTCAAAATTGGAACTTAATGTTCATAATGCACCACAACCTTCATTTTTCAACCAATTTTTACTAAAAACCAAACAAATATTTATTTTGGTGAGTATTTTTTTATAACATTTCAAATTTTTTTTTTTGTTTTGGGAGAGCCTTACAATTGGTTTCAACTAGTTTTTTTTTATATAACATTCATTAACTGGAACAGGAGAATACATTTTCTTGAAAATTGCTACTTTATCTGCATTTTGCACTAAAAAATTTAATAAAATCAAATAAAAGTTCAGGCATCTGGCTCAACTGGTCTTTTGCAAATATCGTAATAATAATAATAATAGATTGTTAGTGTTTGGCCGAGCTTCTCCTCCGATTTGTGGCGTGCGCCTTGATGTTGTCGCACAAAGCGGAGAGACCGAGACCTACAGTTTTACGCCGACTCCGAACGGCGATTGTATTTTTATGAGAAGCTGTTTTTCATGGCAGAAATACACTCGGAGGTTTGCCATTGCCTGCCGAGGGGCGACCGATGTTAAGAAAAAACCTTTTTCTATATTTCTGCGATGTTACCTTGACCAGGGCTTGAGCCCAGGTGCTGATGAGTGAAAGCGCGCACTGCTTACCACTACACCACAGCGGCCGACAAAATATCGTAAGCTTCCATAAAAAAAATAAAAATTAATCATATTAAGTGAAAAAAATGAAGGCTCCAGTGAATTACGAATTCAGTGGAACTGGAAACGTCAGCGTGCAACACCATCCTGGGCACAACTTTCCCCGTGCTTTATAGATTGTACAAAGATTTCCGATTAAATAGAAACCCTTAAGTGGGGTGAGAAACAAACTGGCGAAAGTTCTGAACACATTGAAAACGACGAGCTACCGACCACAGCTTCCAATTTGTCATCTTTATTATCTAAGCGCTTTGTCGATGGCGACATGATTTCTTTGAACGCGGCAGCGACATCATGAATTTGTATGAGTTTGACATAAAAGAAGAGGAAGAACCTTATCTGTCGCCAGAAAAATAGAAATAGATCTAATCTGGCCACAACCACAGCCGTCGCGTAGCCCGATCGTCGCCAAAATAATTATCTACATAAGAGTACGTGTTAAAATAATTTGACAGCTGTGGTTTGTAGCTCGTCGTTTTCATTGTGTTCGGGCTAGAAGTCTGTTATTATATTTCATAAGGGACATTTTTATTTTTCATATTCTGCGTTTAAAAATTTATCAACTCTGAAATTATTAACTCTGAAAAATACAAGGCCAGTTAATGAAATAAAGGACAAAAGGCGTCCTTTATTTTGACAAAAATTATAAAGGACAGGGGGTTAAAACAAAGGACTGTCCTTTAAAATAAAGGACGGATGGTCACCGTAGTTATCATACAATTTTCCAGTAAAAATTTGCAGGTTCCAGTACAAATTAGTACTGACTATTGGTTACTATACAAACCTTTTACTATATTACACTAGCCAATACCCGCTTGCTTTGCGGCGCCTTAAAACACATTTCGAACTGTAAAACGAGTAATTTTTAGCAAAAAAAAACCGACCTCAACTCTCATATAAAAAAAATAATATATATATATATCTCATGATCCACTGATCAGATCTTAACCAGATTAGTATGGGACCACCTCTGAGACACTACCTTTCCGATGGTCCAAAGTTATGCGGTAACAACATAAAAAAAAAAAAATATTCCGACGAACTGATAACCTCCTCCTTTTTTGGAAGTCGGTTAACAATCATTCAATCGGTTAAAAAGCACGGCAGCAAATGGTTCCTAATTAAATAAAATTATACTAAATTAACTTTAAGTTGAAATAACTCTACGTCCGTATCACCTATCGTGTTCGCTTTTGGTAGCTACCTATGGCCAAATATTCCAATCCGTTCAGCCCTTTTGCGTGTTTGAGTAACAAGCATTCAAACATTCACATTTATAATTTTAGTAATAGGTGTAGATAGAATAGATGCCACGCCCATTTTCCAATAACATTCAGTTTTCTACATGAGCATGGAACTCATTTCATATACTAGATCCGTACCGAATTTCAGTACTCCACGGCAAATATTTTAAGAGATAAGCGGTGCCAAAAATGTAGCAATAAGATATTTTCCTGTGTTAAAATGGAGCCTATATTATAAGTTAGAGCTCTAGCAATACATCGGGGGAAACTGCATTTAATTCCATCCATGGGTTTTATGGAGAAAACCACGGTATATACAGTAATAAACCTTTTTGAATACTCCTCGGCGGCAAAATCTGATCAGCGTTGATAATGATAAGGAGCATGAATTTTGCTGATTCAGAGTTGGATACAAAATTACTGTGGTATGAAAGGAGCAACAACCGTACTATGGCGGAGTGGCACAGGTCGTTTTGTAAACATACACTTCCCATTTAATTTTAATGGATAATTGCTATTTATTTTCCAATATTCAGATATCCAGCTTGTAGCCACCCGACCAACGTACACGAGAATACATCCGTTTTAGATATTTTAGCAACGCTTTCACTTACAAAATTATTGAGAACGGTTTTCGAAAAAGTATCGTAAAAGTATTGCCTGTCGCTCAGTTTGTGGCAGCAGAACTCTCGTTCTCGACATGAGTTTTCAAAAGGTTTTTCTAGGTGTTTTCGATAGTGGAAACGTATCTCAGGCGGAAGTTATTTCGATCCGTTTCGCTATCGAGAAATTAATGAAAACGGATATGTTTTCGATTAACTCGATTATCTAGAAAGTAAGAAAGCGTTAGGAGGTTGTTTCGATTTACCCATCGAGAGAAGAATCGTAAATAAACGTTAAAATTACTCAATTACGAGTAAGCACTGATTGAAATCTATCTTCATTAAATTGGCCAACGAACGTTGGGCGAAAGAACCAACATGTTCTGTTAAAAAACTAATCTGGCCATTTATAAATGAAAAACGATCTAAAATTCTTATACAAATCGACCGCCCCATTATTAGCACAGTGGTCGGTATAATTACAGGGCGCTGCCTAATGGTCGCGCATGCTAGGCGAATGGGTTATCCCGCTAACGATTTCTGTCGTGCCTGCAGGGACGAGGAGGAGGTGGAGAGCGTAGAACACTATCTCTGCCATTGCCCCGCCCTGGCAAGGTAAAGACTTGCTATTTTCAACGAACATGCTTTTCGATGTTTAGCCGATCTCGACTCTGTGGACGTCCGCGACCTTCAACGATACGTTAAGGTTACACGATGGTTCTATCATTTGGGAAATTAAGGGAAAGGAACAAGAGCTCCTCCATAGTGGCATCACAATGGGTCAAAGTGGCCTAAGTGTGTCTCTCTGCTGGTCCGTGCGGAGTGACAACCACCGTAACCTAACCTAACCTATCCGAATTATTACATGGTTCCTTAAATTATTCAATTTGATTAATTGTTTAGTGTTAGGTAAGTATTTATACTCAAATATTTTTACTTACTTTTAATGTTTTGCAATATTCTCACAACATTTTTATTAAAGCGATGCCTCCTTCTATATATTTTTTGAACATTTTGCCCCAGAAAGGTTAGTGCAAAATTATAAAACAAATACATCTCGATGCCTTCAACGGGTAGAAAATCAAGAATACAAACTTCCGTTTGAAATACGAGACTCTTAGGTGAGGCGGAGCTTGAGGGCTTGTAAAACTCGTAACATCCGCTAACATACGTTTCTTGGTCGGGTGGGCAGAGGCTGTGGCATGTGAGGCTTACTAAAATCATTATGTTGGAGCACCCCCGGGAAATGGACCATTGAATGAGCTGACTGAACTTCTGACCACCATAATCAAAGGAGTCTCCAAGAAAATGCATGTCCCGAATTTATATGGTAGCAATTCACAGCAATTACTATTGTATGTGTGTATGATTCATATTTGTGACATTCTATACTTTGATGTTAAGTATTTTTGAGGAGCTCAAACTTAGGTGTGCTTATAACATGTTTATTCATAAATATATAATCTTACAATGGATATTTTTTTTAATTTTACGGCTCTTTTCTGTATCACTGAACTGCGAAATGTTTATTACTGTAAAAACTGTGAAGAAAACGACAAAAATTAGTAGTTACTTCCTAACTGGAAAGTTTCATTAATTTAATACATATGGAGAAAAGTGCAATTAATTTTAACATTTGTTCGCGTTTAGGCGTCGCCATAAATTTAAAGACAGTAGTGAAACATGACGTGACCAATTTCCCCTATCCTTCGACATTGCTGATAGACATTGCTAACAACTTCAACAAATTTGAAAGTATGTCAGACCTGATTGTACTCAACATGGCTTTACTGAAACCTAATTTACTATTAGCTGTTTTATAAACTAAATTAAATTAGCTACAAATTTAAGTATTTAAATTTTTAGATTCGTCGAAAATAGTACTAAATAGTCACTTAGGCCGCGTGGGTAACTTTCTGGTTAGTTGTATTAAAAATATGAACGCTATTCGATTTAGTGGCTTATTCTTCATGAGGTTGGATACCGTATTTTTCTTTCTTGTGTAAGATGAATGTTTTTTCATATAAGAACCTAAACCTACAGCAAAACAGTCTTATAAATCACGGATTTCGAAGTAGCTCAACCAGTTTTTGCAATAGTGAATATTTTTTTCATTTTGTTAGGTTCTTAGCGTCCTATTTTCATATTCTGCTGCCGGAGGGAGGATCTGAAATATTATTTATTTATTTATTTGTTGTATTAAATTTATAATAAATTATAAAATTTAATAGTTAGTTACAGCGCTAGCTGCTAGGGCTATTGGCTGTGGATCTGAAATACTTTAGCAAAATGTATGGAGGAAATAAAGCATCTAATGTACATACCTGAATAAATTTTTATATATTATCTATTATAAACATGTAACCACTTTAAATTGAAGCCAATTCATAGAAAGTATTGGATCCAGTCCGATGGCCGTTTTCTCATTTTGAGACGTGCTTCATAAGTTTTTTTCGGCTGCCTAAAACAAAGGGTTAGAACGATCTTACTATTAATACGCAGGACCGGGTTAAATATTTGATCCACATTGTTGTGCCAACTTGAAGACGCATATGTACACCACTTTAACCCTGTTGTCGTTCGTACTGGTTTTCACTGGTTGGCGTTTTCGTACGCGAGATTTTGCAAGGTTTTCACTTTCGTAACATTCGAAGCAAAATTTGAAGACAAAAAGGCTAATAGAGTTTGTGCATATTTGCATGTTTTATGTTATGATAAAGCTCTCACTACCTCAGTATTCACGAAAATGTTTTCGAAATTTTACTAACACCCTTAAATTCTTAACTCATTCTTAAAAAACCTTTTTCGCATGACTTCAGGCACTGAACAATTTTTAGCTCGGTTATTTTTTAAACAATTTTATCCTTTTATATTTTTGTTATTCTTCCCACTTCTACAACATTTTTGGCTACAATTTCAAAAAAGTCTCTTTTAGTAATTATTTAGAAAAGAATGTTAAATTCTGAGTAAAACTAGGTATCATTCATTAATAATAATAATAATAGATTGGCGCTTACACAGTGTTAGTGTTTAGCCCAGCTTCTTCTCCGATTTGTGGCGTGCGCCTTGATGTTGTCACACAAAAGGCGGGCGAACGACAGTTTTACGCCGACTTCGAACGACGATTGTATTTTTATGAGAAGCCGTTTTTCATGGCAGAAATACACTCGGAGGTTTGCCATTGCCTGCCGAGGGTAGGGACGTTCCGATACCATCAGAGTATCGATACCTACTCAAATGAGTTTACTCAAATCCCTATTTCGATACTACTTATATGAGTGGACCGAATGTATCGATACCTACTTATATCGATAACTTTTCATCCTTTTATATGCAACAAAGGGAAAGTAATTTTCAGGCGTTTTCTGTGACATACCTTTTGCGACACTTGAGTGGTAGATCGACCTATCTCGGCAGCCAGATTGAAAGCGCCCTATCTGAGAAAACTTTTCAAAAGCACCCTATTCCATAATTTGATTGAAAAACGCCTTATATCAGAAAACTTTTCAAGACCACCCTCTTTCAGAACTCGGTACAAAAACGCCCTATCTAAGCTGCCGATTCAAAGCGCCCTATCTCAAATATTTTCAATATATTTTCAGTTGAGGTAGCGATATGTTTATTTGATCATTAGTAACATTAGAAGTAATACGATTACTTAGACAAAAAATTGAACCTTTGAAAGGTTCCCACAAAATGTTACAGCTACAAGGCATTGCTTGAACTTTGTTAAAATATATCCCCCCATTGGCGTAGCCAGAATGAAATTTAGGGGGGGCGGGGCTCGACCCTATTAAGCTGGCATTTCAGAGTACTATTTTATATATATATAAGGACAATTTGAAAGTTAGGGGGGGCGGCTCGAGCACCCCCTGCCCCTACCTGGCTACGCCCATGTATCCCACTTTAGATTTTGGCGGTGCCATTGCTTAGATCAATTATTTTTCATAAAAGCGAAGCAATTATTTTCCATAGAAAATATATGACCGAAAGATATGGCACTTGCTCAAATCGATTCGATACAAGTACTTTTATTTCGATACTAAGTAGGTATCGATGAAACGATTCAAGTAAAAAAAGTAGATGGTATTGAAACAAAAGTATCGAGTACATACTCGTATTTACTTATATCGGAACATCCCTAGCCGAGGGACGAGCTGTTAGGAAAAAAACTTTTTTCTATATTTTATTGCTTTGACCAGGGCTTGCACCCAGGCACTCCGGAGTGGTAGCGTGCACTTCTAACCACTACACCACAGCGGCCGCATATCATTCATTAAAATCAATAAAAAAAAATTTTTAATTTTTTTTACATAAATAGATAAAGTCAAATTTTTCATGATTTAACCGCAGAACTCCACAGGCGAACACCGATGGCCTACCAACTGTCATTTTGACGAGCAATGTGATTGCAAGTTTTTGTGTGTGGGCACTTTGATGTCTTGAAATAAGCATTTGCCAGACAACATTCCCTCAATTTCGGTGTTTAAAAACATCTAAATCTTAAAAAAAAACTTTGCTGAATAATTTCCTAAAACGTAATCATAAATAATCCAATAAGGAATAGATTTTGATTTTGATGTAATATCAAAATTTCATCGATGTTACCACCAGCACGCTTTCTTCCAAATGAAAATATGGCTGTCAAACTATCGAATTGCCTGCAATAGATGTCAAGCAATAAGCGCTGACATATATTGCAGCACATGAGAAATCCATTGGAAATATATTTTGTGACATGGTTATCACGACATCAGTGTTTTCCTGTGGAGACAGGGCCTAAACTAGTACAGCTGTTGAAACCTCAAAGTGAATTCAATCCAACTGATTCAAATTTTCTGTGAAATATCATAGAAGTAATTTTGGAAAAATCTTTAGAAAATGTATAACTCCCGAAATCGTCTATTGGTTTTTATAAATGGTACCTAGTTTCACTCGGAATTAAACATTCTTTTTGAAGCAATGACTGAAAGAGATTATTTTCCTTTGAAATTTTGGCAAAGCATGCTGTCGAATTAAAATACAGCGGCTCCGCTGGCTTGGTCATGTCGTTCGAATGGACACCGACGCTCCAGCTCTGAAAGTATTCAACTCGGAACCCGCTGGTGGTAGCAGAGGAAGAGGGAGACCCCCACCGCGATGGAAAGATCAGGTGGAGAAGGACTTGGCTTCACTTGGCGTTTCCAATTGGCGTCAGTTGGCACAGATTAGAAACGACTGGCGTGCTTTGCTGAACTCGGCCAAAATCGCTTAGGCGGTTACAGCGCCAAAAAAGAAGAAGAAGATGCTGTCGATGTGGGAAAAATAATAAAAGTTGGTGTAAACTTCAGATTTATATTTTCCACACATTTGCAATGTGCTCACAAAAATTTATTACTTCTTTAAATAGTACAAATATTTTTATTTTCAAAGCCAATTAAAAGCCGAAAATTGGGTACAAGTAACCGAGGCTAAAAATTGTTTAGTGGCGGAAGTCACGTCAAAATGGTTTTTTTTTTTAGAATAAGTCGAGAATTTGAGGGTGTTACAAAAATTGTAAACGCAGTTTCGTGAATTACTCGACCAGTCCTACGACCTGTACTAGGTCATTTAAAAAGTTCATGATCAGTTTACTGTACAGATATTTTAACCAAACCCATTTCATCTCAGAGGCAAACAAATTTTGGGATTTTTTAATAAAACGTAGTACATGACCTATTTTAGGCTCAAAAATGATTCACGTTTACGTTTGGTTTTGTGGTCGACAGAAGGCATATCCTCCATTGCCGTCTTAAATAACCTGACAAAAGTGTTATACCGGGAAGAAGTCCTTGCGGCTCGATAGTGAACCTTCCTTGAATCTGTATAGTATAGTTGGTGGCAATTTCTAAACTGGTGAGTATCATTGGTCCACATTAGGGATGTTGCGAATGTGGAATTTTAGACATCCGCGGATGCGAATATTTAAAAGCTAACATCTGCGGATGCAAATGCGAATGCGGATGTCAAGTATTTTAAGAAAAAATTAGGCGAGTACATCAGGAGATTTAGGTAAATAAAAAATTAGTAATTTTTAATAATGTTTTTTTATTTATTTATTTAGTACTTAAATTAAAAACTTGGAACGTTGTATAAAATAAAGAGTAATTTTGCTGTCTATTCGGGTTACAGCCTGTTTCTGAAAGGGTCGTAAATCAAACCTGCGCCGGTAAATAACTACTCGCTCGAGACGACAAAATTGAAGAACTTGAAACTTGAAAAAATTTTAAATTCTTTTCGATTGAGAGGACTTTCAATTATATTTCTTTTTTTATTGCGGTGCAATAATTCCTTTTCGAGGATTGAATCGGGGCTGCAAATGTCGAATATATGGCGGACTTTCATCTTCTCAATCTAGCATCATGGCAAGATCGATGTTTAAACACCGTTATTTTCCAATTTTGAGAACCAATTATTTAGTTGTTCCAGAATTTGGGAAACCTGTTACGTCATCAGCGTTTTTCGATTTTATTTTCTGTAAGTCATTTTTAATCCGGTCTTCTGTGACTGGTTTGAAAAATGTGTGCTTAGAGCAAGGTTCGAAATAGGTGGATATGACAAATAAATAGTTATTTTCTAGGAATGAAAATTTCGGAGAAAATTCATTCTTGAAATCTGGCTGCCAACCAAATTACACAGTTTTACTTCTTGTTATTTTGTTGAAAAGGCACCCCATTTTTGCAATTATTTGAATTATTGGAATCACGGGCGATGAAGGTCTCAGATCTGCTTGGTTCCCGGGTGACTTCTAGGAAAAGTTCACCTGTAATGAATAGCTTTTACTAATTTTTTTTATTAGCTGAGCTCGACTTTTCCTAGTTGCAGGCAGTCACAGTTAATTACTCACCGCTGTTGGTAACACAAGCCATCAAATCCGTTTTGTTGTTCCATTCCATGAGCTCAATGTGCTTTGATATTTTGAGGCAAATTAACACAAATTTTCAACACATCGTTAATATAGTATGGGTAGGGCGTATTTCCCATTATCTCTGAAATGCAAAAAAGCCACAACTAACTAAAATTTTTTATTGCATAAAACGATGTGGGGACCTATGATTCGATGAAATGCATCATAATCAATCAAAAAGTGAATTTTGGATTTTTAGTTAGTTACGGATTTTTGTATTTCAGCGGCCATATGAGTTACGCCCTTTCCATATCATACTAACGATAGTGCATGCCAAGTCCCACCCCTCAATAGATATTAAATTCGCCTTGAATTAATTCTTATTGGATTTGTGAACTTGGTTGTCAACTTAATCACATATCATTTTATCTAAATTTCGATCCGTGCTAATTTTGACAATTAGCACAAAATTAAAATAAATATTATTCTTTTCGAGCTGAAAGCCTAATAAAAGGAAACACGAAACTTAATCATAATAAGTTTTGTGAGAAAAAAAATTACACTTATCTAAGAAAAAGTAGTAAAAATACTAGCGATGCATCCAGTTTTTTCAACAGACCTTTGACAAATAATATGCGATAGTTATATAATTCTTACCTAATTGAAGGTTATCTTTTAACGCACCAATATTCGATTCTCTTTATAGCTAGACGTTGAACATTTCCGCTGGAAATACTTTTTAAAGGATCTTACGCTTTGACTTTAAATTATAAAAGAAGGTGAACGTAATTTTAAAGTAGCATCTCCACAAGAAAAAATGTTGGCTACAATTTGTCATTTTGTTCGCCAGATATACGTTTTGTCAGTGCACTTGCACAATATTCGCATTCGCAAAAGCTCCGCATTGATTATTGCGAATACGAATGCGAATGCGAATGTTAAAATTAATGCGGAAGCTCCGCAGTTGCGAATGCGAATGCGAGTATTTGCAACAACCCTGGTCCACATTCTGTTTAGTAACCGTAAAGCAAGGACCGAAATGGTTCTGATGGTTGATTTAACAGGAGTAACTTGACTTTGATCCCTGATGCCTCCGAATCGACGATTTTTAGCAATAACTTGGCTCCAGCGCCACTAAAAATTATCATTAAAATCGTTTCGATCGTTTAGGCGGAGTTAAGCCATCAGATAAAGTCTTTTACATACTGGCACTCTTCGGAATTTTTTCCCATACAAAAAAACTATCACGCATTCGTTATACGGAGAAAATGCGCAACATCATCAGCAAAAAAAATTCTCAAAAATCAACGGTAACTTATAATAATAATATAATAGATTGGCGCTTACACATATGTTAGTGTTTGGCCGTGCTTCTGCTCTGATTTGTGGCGTGCGTCTTGATGTTGTCACACAAAGCGGAGGGACCTACAGTTTTACGCCGACTCCGAACGGCGATTGTATTTTTATGAGAAGCTGTTTTTCATGGCAGAAATACACTCGGAGGTTTGCCATTGCCTGCCGACGGACGACCGCTGTTAAGAAAAGGCCTTTTTTCTATATTTTTTGCGATGTTGCTTTGACCAGGGTTTGAACCCAGGCGTGCGGAGTGGAAGCGCGCTTATGCTTAAATTAAAGCTAGAACTACAGACTACTATCGCTGAAAGTACTATTCCTGCACCTTTCCCTGATGGTCCCCTATACTCATTTACTTTTTATCGTCCTACAATAAAAAAAAAAATACTGGAAAATTATGCAATTAAAAAAAATTGTGTGAAAATCAGTGTTACCTGTTTAATAAATGACTATAAGTGACGTTGGGGTCAAGGTGCAGGAATGGTATTTTCAGGGATTGCAGTCAGAAGTCCAAGTCTTAATTTAAGCCTAAGTGGAAGGTTCCCTTTGCTTAATTGCGGTAGGTACTCAAACTTCCCAAAATCAGTTATTCCTGTTCAACCGATGACTATAAGTGACCATCAAATCAAAGCCTAAGTATAAGGTTCTACCACACTTTGTTTCTTTGCTAGAGCTTCTCAAATATTGAAAAAACGAGATTTTTGACACTTTTTCACCTCGTTTTTTTTTAAATCTGGAGCTTATGGAAACTTTATGCTTACGGATTCATAATCAGCTCACAAAAATTCGGCAAAAATAGCATTAACATTTGCTGCATCACATTTTTTCCCATTTTTGTTGGCCTGTGTAATAAGTATTGTTAAGTAGCCAATACCCGCATGTTTGCGCCGCCTTCAAACACCTTTCGAAATGTAAAACAATGACTCGATTCTAACTATTCTACGCATATCTATAATACGGGTATCGAATTTCAAGCAAATCGGACCATAAATAAGATTTTTTGGAATAGATCGGTATCTGGTCCACCTGTCAGAAAAAAATATCCTATATGTTAACCCAACCAATAAGCCACCTTTCGAAAAAATTAAAAATGTGTGCACTCCTTCTTCTAAACACCTTTCCAAAAAAGCAGCACCATTCGAATCGGTTATGAAACATAGGAAAAAATTGCTCCCAATTGATTCATGCTCTCAATGAATTTCACAATTATCCGAAAACTTCCAAGCTTTCATCGAAAAAAATTCAAATTTTTCGCGTTCAACCGGATTTTTCCGACTTTTCCACTTAGAACTTTCTATTTTTCCATTCGAATGCCATTCGATACAACTCCATTATTTAGGTAACTAAGCGCATTAAATTGTGTTACCGCTTTAAATACCGATCACACAGTGAAAATCACTTAGATTGGTGCTTTATATGGTATATTTTCCATACCATTAATTATTTAGATATGATTTTTTTTATATACTCTATCTATGTATGCTGTGGATATAAAAATGTTGTTTAGCTCCCAAACTACTAATTTCAAATGCAGTAGGCTGTTAAAGTAAAATGTTCGGATGTTCGGGAAAGGTATGAAGCCTTCGGCATAGCCGAAGACATCCCTGCTCTTACTTCTTTGCATTATGCATGCCTTGAATTACTTTGAAGTTAATAAAAAAAGTATTCGACAAAATAATCAGTGATGGAGAAAGTTACCACGTGTTTTCGGTGGAAAACTATTTGTAATGTAAGAGTCATTTTTACTAATTCAATTTTCAGGTAAAATTATTCTTTATTTAGTTAGAGACGGGGCTCATTTTGAAAGCAACATTGTAAGATATTTAACGTGCTAACTCAAATAGATTCAGAAAATAAAAATTACGTAGAAAAAAGAACCGAGAATCATATTACTTAAAAAAGGAACGAGAACAAAAGAAGCAAAACAAGAAGCTAATAGAAGAAAATGTTCTGATTAAATAATAAAAATCTATTTGAATTATTTTTCTAGTACTATTATTATCCTTCAAAATGCACTCTTGAATGGTGCTGAATAAAATTTTTGAATATATATCGTGTACATAAATTTAAAAATCACCGCAGTTTAAAATTTTTAGAGTTTCGTTAGTTTTTAATTTCTGGAAGTTTCCCAGTTTAATAACTTGAGTGGAATTCCAAAATTTTCTAAACTTCCAAAACTTTGTGAATTTGAGAAATTTTAGTAAATCCCAATAATTCAATATAATGATGTACACTAGATTTCTAGACATTTTTTATTTTTCAAAAACTTTGAGAATTGTAGGAATTCTAACAAATTTTTTCTAAGTAAAACTGTTGAATATACAACATTGATCAAACGAAATTAAAAGTTTTCGAATGTTGAAAACATTTTCATATTTCATCGGTTTTGAAAATTTAAAAAATTTTCGTAATTCTTGAAGATTCAAAAAATTTTTGGACGTTGATGTTTTCAAAAAATTTAAAATTCTCAAACTTTGTTGTATCAAAACAAAATTTTGGAAAAGTTCAGAAAAGTGGAACAATTTTGGAATTTTTCAAAAATGTTAATATGTTTTAGAATTCTAAGAATTTTCTATTTTTTACACACGAGTACATGAACATAAGAATTTTTCGACAATTTGTGATTTTTCACATTTTTACATTTTAGGATGGATTTTAGGATAAATAAAATTCTCAAAATTTTGGAAAATATAAAAATTTCTAAAATCTTAATAATTTTGTACATTTCAAAATATTCTCATTTTACCAAAATTTTTAGAATCTCCCGGATTTCGATAGTTTTTGAGATTTTGGAAATTATCCTAAAAATAAGAAATCTCAAGAAATTTAATAATATGTATTATTTTGGAATTTTCGTTGTTTTCTGAAATTGAGAAAATATTCAAACTTGCTGTCACTTTCAACTGTGTAAAATAATACAAATTCGGAAATATAACAAAAAAACTGCAAATTGAAAATGAGGTACATAATTTCAAAATTTTTAAAATTCAGGGAATTAGAAAAACTGATTAACATAAATAACACAATACTTCGAGCTTAGCACACAGCTATAATTTCAAACTCAAGTGAAACTTGACACACTTTTTCCATGAATTAAAATTTTCAAAGCATCCATTCATTAGGTTTATTCCCCAAGCTTCTCGAAGTCACTTCGAGTTACATATACGCGCTCCGCAAGTAAGTTTTCGAGTTTCTTTGATATACGCTCACAGTTTGAACTTTGCTCGAGTTTTTCTACAAGTAGCTTGTGGGACAAACCTGTTATATATTCTTGTAATGATATTTCACGATATTCAGTTGAATGTTATGAAAATACATGTTACACAGTCTTGGGGGGGCCTCTCGCTACCTTCCATTTCGTTTGGACAAAAATTACGTACGAAAAGATGTAGTAACAAAACAACTTATCACAACTAAAGCACAGATAATTTTTCACAATTTTTTTATTCTTTAAAAAAAAAATTATACTAAATACATCAAAAAACAAAACTCAAGATATTCAATAAATTTGCATACAAATTTGCAACTTTTTAATTAGACTTTTTGTGAAAATTTTAAGAATGAAGTTTTGCAGCCCATTAAATTTTAGTTGATTTTTGGTATTGTTTTTACTGAGAGTTTCGTCCATACAAACTATGTTCGACAATTGTTTTTATATGGAAGACACTGTCAGCAAAAAAAAAGGCTAAAAATCAACGAAACTTTCTGGCAACTTCAGACTTGCACTTTATTAATTGGTACAAAAGGTATACAGTGCTATCGAGTGAACTAATTAATGCAAGACCAGTTCATAAAATGCAGATTGTTCACTATAACCAGATTGAGTTTTTTGTTCTTTAAAATCAATTTTATTGCGCAGTACGTCTTTTGAAGTTAAATTTTTAAGAACTCTGAAATGTCGTCTTTTCCCTCAGTTAATGCCAACACATGTTTCCTGTTGTTGTTCTATCGTCGTCGTTAAGCTCTATTAGCGGTAGACCCTGGAAGCGTGCAGCCTCGATGGGGTCTGTCCATAACGCCAGAGGCGTTAGCAGGGTGGGGTTCAGTGGGTATGCGAAGAGATGATGCGAGTCATGGGGCTTCTCTCCGAATGCGGGGAATTCATTTGGCACATCTGCATTTATTCTGCTCAAGTATGAGTTCAACCTGCTGCAGTAGCCAGATCGAAGTTGCTCTGTCTCGCCCACGTCTGGTGGTTGCGTGCCCAGAAGGGCATACACAGATCGAGAGTCTATATAACTGTTGGTAGGCTGTTGGGTCCAGAGGTAGTTTTTTGAACCCCCGGACTTCGTCCGTCAGTTATAATGATGCCGTCTGACGTGCCGTCGCGAGGGTTCTTCCGCAAGCAGATGTCTGTTCGGGTACCTAACATGGTGACACCCTACTAGGAATTGCTTGCAGGGCATTGTGTTATGCTCCTTAATCGGGAGCATATTGGCCTCCTTGCGCAGGTGATGTTTCGGCAACATCAGAAGGCATCCTGTCGCTGTTTGAGTTCCGTGTTTTGGCAAGTCTGCAGTTTCATCCACTGCGTCCTACTAGTCCCCGATAACCACACAGGCGTTGCATAGTTCAGAACCGGGCAGCCAATTGCCTTGTACGTTGCCAGCAACGTTTCTTTGTTCTTTGTCTTAGGGGAGAGGGTTAGGCTCCGTGCAGTGACGAAGCGAGAAAGCTCGGTGAAATAACAATTATCGAGCAATCGTCAGCATCAGAGACAATCGAGACTACCTCTGGTGGTTGAGGGAGCTTAGAAATGTAAATGTTGAACAGTAGTGGGGAAAGGGCGCCACCCTGTTGAACTCGCTGTTTTATTTTCCTAGGTTTGCTCGATTTGTCTCTAAAGATCACTGACGACCACTGAGTTATTTCGCAGCCCACCGTTTGTCTTCTAGTAGCGTTACTTGAATAGTTCTATATAGCTATCGGGCGAGAAGATTCTCCTTTGTTGGACGGTTTCCCCGGTGGACAATCACCTCACGGTTGACCAAAGCTTGCTCACACCAGAGGCGAAGTTACAGGTCTTCAGATGGTCTTCCCACTTCTTCCGCTTATGTACGTTCACTAGTTGCCGAATGTCCGAGTTGAGATCCCTGATACGGGGATTTACGGGATCGGCCTGGCGAAGGGATTAAACTTTTTGTTATTAAATTTGTCGTTACAGTTTTGAATTTGGAAGGAATTGGTTTTAAATTTTGTTCACTCTACAAAGACACAAAATTGTTCACTCTACAAAGTACTCAATGGAAAAATTTTCATGTTCACTCTTTCGAAATGTTCGTAGCATCGGGAGTTCACTCCAGCCAGATAACACTGTATTTTCAAAATTTTTGTCACAGATCTGATTAGATATAGTGAATTGTAGAATTTGAGTACAAGATAACATTAAAATATCAGTCAAATTTTTTCGTTGCTGTGGACTTGTTTCAAAACATCTAACTTTTCCTTAATATAATTGCAAAACTCTGTGCACGTCATTTTTAACGTATTTAGGTACATATGTATATTAATCATCAACCATTTCTTGTGCAAAGTTCAACTATCTGAAGATGTAACTATTTCACAAATGAAACCGGTGCACTGAGAGAAAGAAGTTTAGAATTAAAAAACGTGCTAAATTTAAAAAAATACGCATATGAAAGAGCACCAACCCAACTCGTAATACATTTAAGTATACACATTTTATTATTCAGTCTAGAAATATTAAATTCAAATACGCCCATATAAAAATGAAGCGCTTTGCACTTAACGGAAGCCTTTTCATAATTAAGTAAAAAAATATGTATTTAAATTCCATGCTGCCTGTAATGGGATTTGAACCCTGACCCTCTGGAAATTAACAAATTGTGTCAAGTATCTTTGCACACTCATTTACAGCCAGACATGTAAATGTGCATTCAAATGCTGAGTGTGAATCAACACCACGCGTGCGTAGTATTAAAGTGTTGTTTTTAAAACCGAAAATTTTAGAACGATGATCAAATAAAACAAGTAAGAAAGTCTAAGTTCGGGTGGAGCCGAACATTAAATACCCGGCGCAAGTATTAAATATATGTTTTTTCACCTTTCCGAAACCTACCCCTAGATGGTAAGAGGTATCAATTTTGAGTAAATTAGCGTCCTTAAATTTCGAAATATTGCAGTTTCAAGGATTTCTGAAATTTATCGTTATATGATAAGCGGTCGTAATTTTAGTCCGATTTCAATAATTTTCAACGTTTTGCATTTATGTGGCAAGCACAATAAAAATACCGAGTTTGGTACAAATTGGTAGAACGGTTACCGATATACATATATGTGATCATAAGTGGGCGGTGCCACGTCCATTTTCCAAAATTTTACCATAAACGTATTTCTTGGTAAAGAATTGTTGCAAGCGTCAATTTTGAATAAATTTGCTTTTATATTTACTGATTTATCGATGATTTCGTATTTCTCTAAATTACCCTTATATGGACTGTGAGCATGGTTATTGTCCGATTTTGAAAATTTTCGGCCGTTTGGTATGCTGTATCACGGCTAACAACTGTGCCAAGCTTGGATGAAATCTGTACAGCGGTTGCCAAGATATACACATGTAACCATAAGTGGGCGTGGCTACGCCCATTTTTCAAAAATTTATAATATTCTTATTTTTCGTCTAAAAAGTATTTTAAATATCAATTTTGAATGAATTATCTTCAGTAGTTACTACAATATCGCAGTTCTCGTATTTCTGGAAATTACCGTTATATGAGAAGTGGGCGTGGTTACAGTCCGATTTCGCCCATTTTCAATACCAACCTACCTTGGATTAACGTAAACCTACATACCAAATTTCGTTGAGATATCTCAATTTTTTCTCGAGTTATCGTGTACACGGACGGACGGACGGACGGACGGACAGTCACCGCTTAATCGATTTCTCTTTTCATTCTGATCATTTATGTATACATTTGTCTATATCTATCTTGATTCGTTTTGGCAGTTACAAACAACCGTTATGTGAACAAAGTTAATATACCCTTGTGCACAAGTGCGCTCGGGTATAAATATTCATGTTTACTATGCGTTATTTCCCTCAGTGAACATTTAAACATTTAGTGGGACATTTAAATGAAAAGCGGGACATTTTAAGGTTGGACCGGGACACCGGGACAAATAGTCTAAAACCGGGACATGTCCGGGAAAACCGGGACGTCTGGCAGCCCTACATTAAAGCCGTTTTTCGTGTACTTTACCGCGAAAAACCTCAATATATTGACGAAGTTGTAAGCTCGAGCTCGAGATCTACGCAGAAAATTACTTCTTAAACGACCCACAGCAACAGAAACTTTAAAATCATAATTATTATGTTCTTAATTTTTTTCGATTACATGTCAAACCGCAGGTCTACTGAATTCATGCTACTTATTGCATAAAACAGACTTCAAGCCATTTAAAAACCCAATTATAATTGGGGCATTCTCACCGGTGTCGTAAGTGTCGTATTGTTGTATGTCGTAAACTTTATGCGACTAAAAATACGTTAATGTGTCTCGCAAGCTACTATAAAAGTCATGTTTGGATTTTCAAAGTGTTAAAAATAGTAGGACGTGCTTTCAAGTACTCTAGCCATTTAATTAAGCTTCTAAAGTTAACGGCATACAACAATACGGCACTTACGATACCGTTGTGAATAACCCAAATCTTATCACAACACGTACATATATCGCACTGGTAACCAGTGTTGCCGCGACGTTCAGAAGAAATGTATCATTAAAACTCCCTAAAATGGATAAAAAGTATCATGAAAAAAAAAATTAAGTATCAATATTCAATAAAATTTCTAGTTCTTAAATTAAATTGGTAGTTTGAATTTTTAGTTAAGATCATTGACAGATTTTTTTAATATTTTTTGGTTTTTATATAAAATACAGAGTGAAAATAAGGCTTTTATACTTACACAGTTGAGTTCATTTGCATACTTAACTAAAATCACATATCAAATTGGTGTTTAACACTGCAAACACATACAAGTTTTATTCACAATACTTACGGGATTACTCTGGATGAAATTCTTAATATATGATAAATGTGTAAAAGGAAACGACTTCGGACTACTTCGGACTAAATCCTGGAGTACGGGAACAGGCTAGTTGTCTGTAGCTAACAGTGATGCCATTTGCAGATTAAAGGTGGTATGTTTAGTGAAAGAAAACCAGCTTAAAGTGTTGACACAAAATCATAAATGTATTAAGATGGGAAGAGTTACCCTCAACTTGTTTGTGATATAAATTTATCACAATTTATACTAAGCTAAAAATAAAAGCATCTCTTAAAAATTCGATGAAAAACGTATTATTTTGAACCATTTGGATCAAAACGGCAACACTGCTGGTAATGTAACAGTCTTTTTCTGTAACGTTACAGTCCGACAATTTTTTGCAAATATTGGCCTCAAAATTAGTTTTTTCAATTCAGTAAATACGTAGTTACTGAGTTCCATCCTTAAGCTAGGAAACTGTGTACCAACATTTGAAAACATTATATGTATAAAGAGAGCAGACTTTTTCGATAATATAAAACAGCTTTAAAAAGTACTGCCAAAAATTGTAATCTGACAGTCCGCTGTTGAAACATTCATAACTCTTAAACAATAGGAGTTACAAAATATTTTATGTACATATTCATATATTTATTAAATGTTGTTACATATGTACTTATGCTTTCAGATGCAAGAAGAAAAACTATCCGAAAGTTGTATCCTCGCGAGTTTCAGCGGTATTTGAAAAGCATTGTGAGCCAAAACGTATTGCAACAGTCCGCGTTTTGGGCCATATGATTCATTTCATTTATATTATAGAGTCAGAAACAATCAGCACGAATCGGAATATTTTTATATTAAAAGCCTATAACGAGGGAGCAATTACAATTAAAAAAAAAAAAAAAATAATAACAAGTTATCTTTCTGAGGGGATGCACCCTTCTCCCCCCTCCCTCTCGACGGGCCTGAGAACAAACATTCCCCCGGACAAAGCTTCACAGGGCAGAGAATGTGCCTTTTTTGCCTTACAAGCAGTGTTGCCAGAGAAAGACCCCTAAAAATCTTCATTTTTTCTAAAAAAAATCTTCATTTAAAAATATCTTAAACGAAATTCGATATTGGCTTTACGGCTGTAAATATCCCTTTTTATGTTGGTTGAAAAAATTACCAATTTCAAATTATAAAGTCCTCTTTATAACAACTTAAACTTAAAATGAATATTGCCTCGTGTCATCACAAAATTTGTAGCACAGTTTACATATCGATGGCTGAGCGGAAGATCGACCTATCTCGGCAGCCAGTTCGAAAACGCTCTATCTCAAAAAACTTTTCAAGAACGCCCTATTTTAGAATTCGTTTCAAAAACACCCTATCTCAGCTGCCGATTCAAAAACGCCCTATATCAGCATATTTTCAATACATTTTGAAGTGAGATAGGGCGTTTTTGAACCGAATTTTGAGATAGGCTGTTTTTCAATTAAGTTCTGAAATAGGGCGTTCTTGAAAAGTTTTTTGAGATAGAGCGTTTTCGAACTGGCTGCCGAGATAGGTCGATCTTCCACTCAGCCATCGATATGTAAATATGCACATGAAGTAACTTGTGTTTTTTGTTTAAAAATTACTTGTTCTTTTTTATGAAAAAATAGCTCGTTATCTATCAAAATACGTCCAGACTTCAATCTTTGTACAAAAATTAAGAAAATTCGACAAAGTTCCATATCAATTTTGAGCTTTTTAATTCGATTTTTTATTGATATTTTTACCTGGATATTATTTTATAAAGCTTGCCGCTCCTTTTTCCCCCGTTATACATTTATCCGGGTAGACTCATCAATGGCAGTTTACTTGAGAATTTCCATTGTTGTCATTTAAACTAGAAAGGATACAAAAGACCGTTTGTTCTTTTCCTCCACTCTCTAACTCTTCACTAGAGTATATGTTTTACTGTGCGAGAGAAGAAGGCAGATAATATTGTAGGGGATTTCATATTTTATTTTTCTTCTTCCTTAATTTGCTGCTTATAATGATGTAGCAAGGATAATATAAATAATTTAACAATTTTAGCTTAAACTTTACATCGTACACAAAAATCTTCATTTTGAAGATATTTTCAGTGTAAAATTTTGCTTTTTAAAAATCTTTTTTTGAAGAGTTTTATTAAAAAACAGCCCGAAAAATCTTCATTTTCAAGATAAATCTTGACTTATGGCAACGCTGCTTACAAGAGCGTGACATTTTAAGAAACGAACGCACAATTTTCTCACCCTTTGCCTTTAATTTAGAATCGAGCACGAAAAGGAAAGGGGCAATCAAAAAGCAAGATTTTTTGGTGGAAACGAAATCACCATTAATGACTGGCTGTGTCCAGTTTTTAAATTATTTCTTTCCACCTTTTCTAGTCCAAGCCAATTCTCCATTTACATAATTTAGTTCTACTTGCCCATTTACAATTCCGAATGTTACATATGTATGTATATTTATGTACTTCGCTGCATGTTTGCACATATGTATGTATATACATACATACATATATGTACATAAGCGTGCATGCACTCATATGTAGATATCCTTTTAATCCATATCATACTGTGCCTTTGTCTCACTGCACGTTCTGTTATAATCTGCTCTTTCTCTTTCAAATACATACTCCATTCAATTTTTTTTTTTTTTTAATTTTTTTCCTTAGGACACCTATTGTTGAATTGGAACCCATGTGACTATACATCTGTGAATATGAATAGGTGTGTGTCTGTGCATGTATGTAAACCATTCAAAAGGACAATGGGATCCTCTAAATTAAAAATTCATTCAATTCATTCGAAGCTGTCATGTGGCAGCTGAGGTGAACGTTAGCAACAAGGTTCTGCACCTACTCACACTCACCCACATAAATATGTATACATATATATGTACGTAAAAATGTAGATGTCCTGCAGAAAAAATTATCAATTATAACCCACTTGTAGTTAGCTTTTTGCGGGATTTCTATAAAATATATAACTTGTAGTTAGCTACAAAAAGCTAACTTGAAACTAATTGACAAGTAATGCAGGAGTAATGAAGGAGATTGTTTTCTTTAAACGCGTTTCTATTTAAATATCCTGCACTTCGCAAATACTTTTTCGAATTGAGAACAAATAAAAGGAAGATCGAAATTTCATATTATAATTTTGAAGTTGTGTCTGACGGAGTTCGAAAATGGGACCACCTAGAGCAGAATACGGAAACAAATATGAAATGTAATAAAATAAATGAAGTAAATAAAAATAAAAATAATATAACAAATATTTTGATATTTTATGTCCAAAAGTAGCTAGTTACAAGTGAGTTATATCAAATGCAGAGGTAACCACCCTTGACTACATCTAATGCAGAGGTAAACCACCCTTGACTATTCCGCGGCCATCGCCATAGAAATACAGTTAACTTTCGTCAAAGAAAATATACAGATAATAAGTGACTTCTAGCTCCTTCCTAATCAACTTAAAGTTAGCTTATGTTAGATACATTTCCTGCAGGGTGAATATGCAAGTATGTATGTATGTGCATACACATGTATGCGTACTCCTTTTTTGTTCTTCGCATTGTTACTGTCGTTGTTTTAATTCGAGACGTTTTTCTACAACACCTTAAAGCGGATTATGGCATTTTGACACTTTACTCTTCTTCTTCGTTCCGACACTTTATGAGTATGCGCGCTGCTGGTGTTCCAGATCCATTGAGAAATTCGTTAAGCTAAGTCCGTCGTTCGCCCCAGACTCAACATCGACCGACGCCAGACTGTCTAGCGCGGCTGTTGCTTGTTCATTTTGGTATCTACACACTTTAACGTTGTTGTACTGGTAGTCGTTCAGGTGTCCTGGGATGTCCTGTGCACGTACGCGTATCCTGCTGATCAATGATGTCGGTTGACTCGTTGACTGTCTTCTTTGGTTGGACGGTTACTTTGTTTCTGAATGAAATTGCACAAAAGGCAATTATTTGCGTTTTCTTTCCTTATTCGATTTTTTTGTGTTTTTTTTTCTTTTAGGATCAATAAAAACATTGTAAATAGTTTCCTGGTTCTTTGTTTTCTTCCTCTCCTACTGATTTGGTGTGCTGATTCTTTGTCATTAATTTTCCAAGAAGTCCTCAATTTTTTTTAATATAAATGACGTATCAGACATATTTCAACTTCTAGGCGTATGGGAGAACGGGCTCCCAAAGCGTTACGATGGATTTGGTTTAAGTGCTTTACTTTGGTTTTTGAAATTCTTTGAGATATGCACGCACTGGTATATGTTATAATCCTCTTAGATATTTATTGTAATCATAAATAAGAATTCGACTTTTTATACATATGTACATACATATCGTCGTTTAAAGTTCAAACCCGCGTATCGTCATTCTGCAAAACCGCGTAACTGACATTGGCTGCCAAAATTTGAATTTGCTCACACAAGCTCTTGGTTCAATCCTTATCCATTCGTCCTGAAATATACTAGCCAGAAATGCAATTGCTTTATAAAAAAAAAGAGAATCATTTTGAAATATGAGTGTTTTTACCCTCAAGAAAATAATTAATACAACTTCACATACGTGGTTTTGCATTTTGCTGATACGCGGTTTTGCATTTTGTTGATACGCGATTTTGCACTTTAAACGACGATATATTGCACTGAAGATCACTTGTTAAGACTGTTCCGCGAGCTACTCGAAGAAAAACTTGAACAGTTTTGTGTAAACATTGCTGTTACGGCAACCAATTTTTTTCTCGTTCAATACACACGGGGGCAACTGTTTAGGCAACCATTGCGGCCAAGAATGATAGAATACAAGATTGCGCCAATCGGGCTGAGAGCAACTGGCCGTGACGTCAACAAATACCAGAATGAGATAACGTAAAATTAGTCAAGAACGCAGAACTTATACTTAAACGCTGTCTGTATACGCAGAATTTTGTCGATTACTGGAGCCCGCAGTGAATACGCAGAAACCATAACAATTATATTCAACAATTTATATTGAGCTCGAGGCCGTTTTTT
>NW_023458559.1:16152054-16168973 GCF_013731165.1 Rhagoletis pomonella | reverse complement strand
ATTTTTTCAAATTATTGTTGCTTTTCCACAATAAATTTTCATTTAAAGAATTACATTTTCAACTACAATTTTTCGTGTTATAATAAATCGTAGCTAAATATGAAGTACTTATTTTTCAAGAAAAAACTTTATTAGATAGTAAATTTCAAATATTTTAAAAGTATTTTTAATAGGAACTTATATTTTTTTCACTATTTGCAAAACTGACGAACTGACAACCAGCTATAAAAGGAAGAAATCAGCTGACATGAAAAATCTAAATTCCGCAGATTTTTACGCTACGGGCTACAAGTACAGCAAAATTCTGCGTTGTTGAGTTTACATAACGTTCTGGTAAGATATATCGTGTCACCTGACTCGGGTTTACGTACCGGTGCGTTTACGTTCTTGACTAATTTCAGCAATAGCAAGACGAACTCGACAAGAAAAAGAGGAAGCATCGAACAAAAGGCAGTATTGCCAAGTTTTGAATTTGAAAAAGCACCAAATTTTTATTGGTGTAGTTTATGGACTTTATATGCATACATAATTTTATTTTAAGGATGCCAATTTAAATTAATAAAAATCAATGTTTCTTGCACGACGGCCGATTTCTTCTGGCATGATTGAAGGTGCTGCCATATATTTTGTTGTCACTGTGCCAGGATTTTGTTTAAATTTTTGTAAAATTGCTTACCACACCTACTATTGCTGTAAATTTTGCTTCCATTCTTTTAGATTTTCAAATTTGATGTCTTAAAACTAAAAACAAAAGCACCAAGAATGCATCAAGCACCAAACTCAAAAATTTTCGCGTTGGAATACCCACTAAATTTGGTGCGAAAAGCACGAAGTTGGCAATAGTGAATGTAAACAAAAGTATTGTATGACGTAAGCGATTGGGTGGATGCTGTCAATTCGACGAAGAGAGGGTTAGCGGTCCGTGAACGGCGCGATATTTATTTTCTGGGTCGTGCATTGCGGCAGCCTCAGTAGTGTGCGATATTTTAAACACTTCTTGCACTACCACACCCACAGTTGGTCAAAATTTAAAAGAAGGACGAAGTACAAATAAATAAGTTGTGGTTTTCATTATTAGTAAATCTTACTATCTTACTATCTTACTATCTTACTCTTACTAATATTATAAATGTGAAAGTTTGTATGTTAGGATGTTTGGGAAATCATCACGCGGAACCGACTGAACGGATTTGCATGAAATTTTGTACGCAGATAGCCTATGGGCCAGGTTGGTTAATATGCTATTTTGTTTTAAGAGTTGCCACCTGTTAAACAAGTTTAATTTATTTAATATGCGGGAACGACTGAACGGATTTCCATGAAAATTTGCACACAGATAGGTTATAACCTAGGTTGGAAAATAATACTTTTCTTAAGAGTTGCCACCTGCTAAAAAAGCTTAATTAAATTAATAAGCAGAAACGTCTAAACGGATTTGCATGAAATTTTGCAAGAAGATAGCTTATGACCTACAGTGGAAAATAGGCAAAGTTTGGAAAAGTTGCCACCTGCTAAAAAGCTTAATTAAATTAATACGCGGAAACGACTGAACAGATTGGCATTAAATTTGCCACAGAGATAGCTTATAACCTACGTTGGAAAATATGCTACTATTTTAGGAGTTGCCACCTATTAGAAAATCTGAATTAAATTAATACGCGGAAATGACTGAACTGATTTGCATAAAAGTTTGCACACAGATAGCTTATGGCCTCGATTGGAAAATAGGCTATTTTTTAAGAATTGCCACCTGTTTGATGAAATTTGACTCACAGATGGCTTATGACCTGAAATTTGGTACACTTACGACGGATTTCGCAAGGATGGTCTTAGACTGAAAGTAATTCCGATAACCCAAGGCCCCTCCCATACAAATTGGAATTTTCATATTACATACATATCTCTTTAAGTATTTGTGGGAGAGAACTGGAACTTGGTATAGAGATATGTATGTGAAATCAATGTTGGCATTAATCGATTGATTTTTTAATCAATTAGTTAATTCGATCAAATTCAATCTTATTACAGTTAATCATGATAAATTTTAATCTTACTAAACAGTTAATCGTAATCGCGATTAAAAAAAAAAATAATTTTTAATCATTAACTCTTAATTTGATCAAGTAGGTTTTGTGATTAATTAATTTATGCTAGAATTTTCCTGTGCACACAAAGCAATTTAATCCGGTATGGCTAAGTTGGGCTTCCTCATCAATGTATGGATGTGGTGTGCATTTTCATTAAGATCTTTACCAACAAACGTTTTACAAACTAGGTTTATAAAAGTTCCAATTTTATGTATTACTAATAACAATAATTATAATTTTTTTATATTATGTGCTTTTTATAAGCGGAAAACACAAAATAATTACTATAACTGGTGTTTGGTTTCAAATTCGGACAAACTAGACCACTAAATCAGATTTTATTTTTAATTGGATTAACGATTAATGATTAAAATTAATTCATCATAATCGCAGCCAGAGATTGACGATTAAAAAAATTTAATCATTAATCGTACAGTTGATTACGACTAATTAATTTTATTCGTCAAACGCGATTAACATTTTAATCGTTAATCAGATTAACATTTTTCCAACACTGTGTGAAATCATATTGATACTCACGGAGAAAAACGGACGTTTTTGGAAAAGAGGCGTAGCACCTCCCATACTGAAAGAAAGTTTCATATTGCACATCTCTTCAAATGTTTGGGGTAAAGTACCCAAACTTGCTATGGAAATACATATGTATGTATGGATGTGAAACTAATACTATACTCATACTCTCAAAAATGAGAGTTATTGGAAAAGGTGGTGTGGCAACTCCCACGCAAATTGATTTTTCTATGCTGCGTATCTCATGGAGAAAAATTTGCGTTATTCGAAAAGGGGGCATGGTACCTCCCGTACAAATTTATTGTTTTATACTGCATATCGGTCGAGATGTTCATTTTAGAGTACTGGGACTTGGTACTAGGGTATGTAAAATCAATTCTAAATTCATGGAAGAAGATAAGGGTTATAAGAAAAAGGGGCGTGGCACTTCCTGTACAAATTTACTTTTTCTTGCCACATATCCCTGGAAGTGTTTGTGGAAGAATACTGCAACTTGGTATGGAGTTGTATATACAAAATGTATCAATTGCTTATGGAAAAAATGTGAGTTAATAAAAAAGGAGGCATGTCGGCTCCCATACATACTAAAACTTTATTAATACATATCTCTGGAAGGATAGAAAATCTCTGGAAGTATTTAATTTTGTTATGGAGATTTATTTTATAAGTGCCGTACTAACAGAAAAAATTTCATTTAATGGAAAACGGAGAGCCGGGTTCGGCCTTATAATGTAAAGCTGTCACGATGCATACAAACCTCTTGAGGCATTTGCTACAGTAATGAGGAGTGGTATTTTATCAAGGCCAGGTTACTAAATTTGAGTTGAAAATATTAGAACCCGCCGTGGCACCTCCAAGAAGGTTACACGTTCACGCGTCGTATCCCTGGAACCATTTTAAGGTAAACTTACCGGCCAACCTAATATTCACGCACGCCGGCAGTTTACTGTCAAAAATTTCTCATGCACATACAACTTGTATGGGACCAACCGAAACTGACCGGCGTGCGTAAAAAGCTAACTCAAATTCCAAGATTTGTGTTGCGTGACATTTCGATTTGACGTTTGTGCTCATTTGACATATTGGCGCGACTATGAATTAAAATGTTGGAACAAATGCAGAATAGCTTCGATTCGCAAATTAAAAAAGCATATGGGGATCGATATATATCATTGAGGTGAGTATAACGGTATATTTCTTTTCTTGTGGAAATAACAACTACAAAAGTTATTAAGACTCAAAGTTCAAAATAAACAATTCTTCAAATCAAAATTTTTGGAAAACGAATGCATGGATTTTAAAAATTTTGATCTCATTTGATAGGAAATTTGATTCCCTTTAATTTGATATAAATATAATCCTCCCTAAGTAGAATTTTCTTTTCTGTGTTGCCGCAGAAGGGAAGCGGAATTCCTTTCTGCGTACATTAATTAGATTTTTGTGAAAACTAAACAAGGAATATATAAAGTATGTATGTCAAATTAAAGGGAGCTTTCTATCGATTGAGACCAAAACTTTTAAAATCCATATATTCGTTTTTAAGAAATTTTGATTTAAAAAATTGTTTAATTTGAACTTGGACCCTTAATAACTTTTGTAATTGTTATTTCCGCAAGAAAAGTAATATACCGTTATACTCACCTCAATGATCTCTATCGATCCCCATATGTGTTTTTTAATTTGAGAATCGAAGCTATTCTGCATTTATGCTCAAATTTTGCTCAACTTCTGAAATTGGACAGAAATGCAACTCTGAAAAATCACGCACGCAAATTTATTTCGGTTACTCAAATGTAAAAAACTTGCGTGCGTGCGTAGAAAAATTCACGCCGGTAATATTAGGTTGGCCTGTTAGAGGGATTAATATCTTTCGTAAGCGCGCAGACCAGATATTATAATTTCATAGTTTTAAACGGTCTAAATACCTTAACTCGCTTAAAAAATAACGAGCTATAACAAAATGGGCACAGAAATAAAATATAGCATCATTAAATTATTCTTCTTCTTAATATATAAAAATCTCGTGTCACGGTGTTAGTGGTTGAACTCCTCTGAAACGGCTTGAGCGATCTTTATGAAATTTTTTGTGTATATTTGGTAGGTATGAGAATCGGATGTAAAGTATATTTCATACCGCTAGGTGCAGGGGGCGTGGCACCTCCCATACAAACCGAATATTTCATAGTGCATATCTCTGGAAGTATTCATGGTAGAGTACCCTAACATAATACGGAGATATATGAAAACAGTCGCATACTCACGGAAAAAAACTGTGGTTATTGGAAAAGGGGGCGTGGCACCTCCCATACAAACCGAATTTTTCATAGTGCATATCTCTGGAAGTGTTCATGGTAGATTACTCGAACATGATATGGAGATATATGAAACCAATTACATACTCACGGAAAAAAATTGTGGTTATTGGAAATGGGGGCGTGGCACATCCCTTACAAACCGAATTTTTTATACTGCTTATCTCTGGAAGTGTTCATGGTAGAGTACTGTAACTTGGTATGTATAAGACATATAAAATCAATCGCATAATCATGAAGAAAAATTGGGGCTATTGGGAAAAGGGGCGTGGCACTTCCCATACAAAACAAATTTTTCACACTGCATATATCTGGAAGTGTTCATGGTAGAGTACTGGAGCTTGGTACGTACAAGATATATAAAATCAATCGTATAGTCATGAAGAAAATAGGGACTGTTTTAAAAAAGGGGCGTGGCGCCTTTCAAACGCACCGGACGTATCTTTGTATGCATATACAGTTTTGCTAGGTTATTTAAAATGGCAATGGAAATATGTCTTCCGACAACCACCAAACCGTAATATTAGAAGACAAATGCGTCACTGAAAATCATGAACGTCAATAATATAATAATAGATTGGCGCTTACACATATGTTAGTGTTTGGCCGAGCTTCTCCTCCGATTTGTGGCGTGCGCCTTGATGTTGTCACACAAAGCTGAGGGACCTACAGTTTTACGCCGACTCCGAACGGCGATTGTATTTTTATGAGAAGCTGTTTTTCATGGCAGAAATACACTCGGAGGTTTGCCATTGCCTGCCGAGGGACGACCGCTGGTAAGAAAAAACCTTTTTTCTATATTTTTCTGCAATGTTGTTTTGACCAGTGTTTGAACCCAGGCGTTGCGGAGTAGAAGCGCGCACTGTTTACCACACTGAAAATAAAATTTCTAATTTTTAATTCGTACAACAGACGATTATTTTCGTACAATATACTAAATTACCGTCAGTTTAATATTTCATCATATTTTTATGTACCGCGTGTCATTGCGAAACTACTGGTTGGCTACTGTGGGACGTATAATATAATTTTAAAGGTTTTAAGAAGCTTTTGCTGGATAAAAATACAATATAAAATTAAATTTTAAAGCTGTGGATAAATGCTTTTAAGCATACAATGTTTTTAACATCGCCCACGCTGAGCTTTGCTCTGCAATGTGGGACTTCATAAATAGGCAATTTCATCAGTTAGCTATCAACGGCAAGCCCAAGCCAGGAACAGACGCACTACTTAATGAAATTTTAAGTAAGTACATGTATGATTTTTCACTGAAACTTGCCTTTCAGACGCCTTATAATTTTCCTTTCATTTATAGTCGAGAAAGGAAACAAACATCGAAGCAGCTGCGAATCTGCCAAGTACCTCCACATAAAAACTTTGAAAAACATATTGTTAAACAAAAACGCTTAAAATTAGGAGTAAAAATAAAATAAAAGTGATGTGTTATAATTCGTCTTATGTTTTTTACAGTGTGGTGAATGAAAGCAATCGGAAGTTCTACGAAACAACCGATTTTAGGAAAATAATTTCGTTAAATATACGAACTATTTTGTGCATTTTACAAAAATTTCGTAAAAAAAATAAAGAAATAGTACGAAATTCTTTAGTAAGTAGTACCAATACGTTCGTAAAATCTACTAAGAGCTGATGTCTCATATTTTCGTAGTACGTACGAAAACGGGTTTGTACAATCAACGAAAACTTTCGTGGCTCAAAATGACGAAAATTTTGGCAAAATGTACGCAAGTTTTCGTTGTATTTACGCAGATTTTATTTTCAGTGCACTACACCACAGCGGCCGACGAATCATGAACGTCAACTGGTGGTGAAAATGTTGGACCAAAATGTTTCAACACCAAAATTTTATTTTGGGCGGGACGAAGTTCGCCGGGTCTGCTAGTATCTATATATTAATACGCTAACACAAATTTTGTCTCCGTTCGTTTGGAGATTCTACTGAACCCATAACACCATTGGAAAGGCATTTTTCTGTAGATGAGGAGATTTTTTATGGTTTCAAAATTAGTGGAAAATTACGGCCAAAATCGTCGTTTAAAAATTTCTGTATTTGTGCATAGTTGTTGTTGCAACCAGTTCAATTTGAGTTATTTTCGCATTTTGTTTTACTTCGTGTTTGATATTAAACTTTGTATTAAAGATAAATGTGATGATGAAGAAATAAGTGATAACGATTAAAACAAAAATGTGAAGGTAAAATTGCAGATAAAGACTAAAATGAAAACAATGAGAAATACATAAGAATTAGGGTAAGAAAATGTATTGCAATTTTTTGATCGGAATTGAAAAAAATTCAGTCATAAAAAATGTAGTTATCGAAAGTTACCAAGTTATCGAAATTTATCGAATTATTCACGTTTATTAAGCTATCGCGACGCACAGTGGGCCACCCCATACAAGTTAGCCGGAAAAAAATATTTTATTGGTTATGATGCTTGGATGTGTCGTAAAAAGCGGCCATAAAGAAATTCACTTTGATTGGGGACCGATTGTATGGCTCTTGAGGAGGGTTTGTAGCAAAAACGGTATATTGAAGGTATCTATATATAAATACGCCACAATACCATTTTGAAACCGCTCGATTTCTATGAAACAAATACCGATTTAAAGGATGTAACTTCCTCTAGTCCAGAAGTGTTAACCCCATTATACAGCGGGCGTGGCATCTGACATACATACTAAAATGTGAAAACCGATATATCTCTAAACCCAATTATGCTGGGGAACTGAAACTTGGGACGGATGCATAGATTCCAATTACCCTAAATATGTTGTCAATACCGTACTTACGGCGAACAGTCGTAAATTTTGGAAAAGGGGGCGTGGCAAAATTCAATAGTTTTTGAAAAAAATTTCGAATTTGGACAACTGGGCGATACTGGTATAAATAATTTAACTGGTAGCTGTTTAGAGATATCTTTACCTAATTTAGTATGACAAAAGCTCTTAAATTAATTTTATAGCTTTACACTGCCAAAAAACACTATTTCGAGTTTGAATGTAAAATTGTTTAATATTGTAACGTCCTTCTCAGGTCGCTTTAAATCTAAATCCGATCACTGAATTGTCGAATAAAGTTCGTCAACCAACTTATGTGTTCTTTATTCAAAATCTGACTACAATAATTTTTTCCGTTTTTGAAAATTCAGTATTTTCTATGAACACTAAATTAAACAAATAAAATAACAACAAGTTTGAAAAGTAACAGGTGCAATAACTCTACAAGTAGCTAGTGGTATCGCGACTTTTCAATATTCGCCACACTGCCCTCCGCTTAAGTCTGATCATCCCGATTTGACACAAATTTCTTCGTTTCAAACGGAGCCAATCTGTCCAGGTTAACCACTTTGTATGGACAGGACATGATGCTTGAAGTTTGGGATAAATCCCTTTCTTCCTCTGCGGATTATGAGGAAGTACTAAGTCACCTTCTTTAAATCCCTCAGAGCACAGCATAGTTTGCAACATTTGACCTTTACCCTTTTTATGTAGAGGTATAATAAAAGATGTCGGCCGCTGTGGTGTAGTGGTAAGCAGTGCGCGCTTTCACACATCAGCACCTGGGTTCAAGCCCTGGTCAAAGCAACATCCCAAAAAATATAGAAAAAGGTTTTTTCTTAACAGCGGTCGTCCCTCGGCAGGCAATGGCAAACCTCCGAGTGTATTTCTGCCATGAAAAACAGCTTCTCATAAAAAATACAATCGCCGTTCGGAGTCGGCGTAAAACTGTAGGTCCCTCCGCTTTGTGTGACAACATCAAGGCGCACGCCACAAGTCGGAGGAGAAGCTCGGCCAAACACTAACATATGTGTAAGCGCCAATCTATTATTATTATTATTATTATAATAAAAGATTGCTTCCAAATTGATGGAAATGACGGTGATTCTAGTGATAATTTAAATACTTTTAGGATGGGCTCAGATAAATTTTCAGCACAGTACTTTACCACACAACTAGGAACACTATCAGGACCCGGAGAAGATATCGGTTTCAACGCTTGAAGACTACGAAGAATAATATTATCGGATATCGTGAATTTGGAATATCGCGTTACCGATTAACCGAGTTTTCATTGCCGAAATGCTTCCCTAATACCACACAGATTCGTAATCACCGATCCCGAAAACCCCAAAATGCCCTGTTCTGATAAAGTTTACAGATTTACATATTGGGTCCGCCAATTTGAATTTTTGAATCTACTCAGTGACATCAAAAACATAAATAAACAAAGTGGTGCCAAATTGTGTCCAGGGGTCTTTGAGCAAATGCATAGTTTTGTCCACCTAGATTTGGATTTCAGACTACTGTGTTTTGGGAATCTTATAACCCACTTGAATAGCCTTACTCACATGTGTATGGCTTTTGACAGAAGAACGCCATTCTTATTTCAATAGTGTTACTGAGCTTTATAACACTATTGAAATAAATATGAAAACGCCACAATAAAAATTGACAAATGAACGCCATTCTTGCTTTGGTGGCGTAATAAAAAAGCAATTTTCGCTATTTTTGAAAATGTCTCCTATTGTATGCAATTTCTTGACCTATGCTTGTGGCGTTTTAACGCCCAACGCTCTCCCTAGTAATATCTATTTCAGAATAAAGTCATGAGATCTTTTATCCTGCACTTTGGATATCTTCTTTCATAGAAGATAACAACACTAGTTTGGGTTGGGTTGCGGTAAACCAATTCTCGCAACACAATGTGTGCAATATGGTTTGCACTTTCCCCAGAAATGGGCCAAGGACAAAGAGGCCATATCTTTTGAATAGGACCGGTGAAAGATACAACAACTATTAACAATGGGAAGAATAGAATAAATATATTTGCCATCTCCTTAATGACAAGGTAAATATAATACATACATACCTGCATATACATATAGAACAGTGGAATTCCATAGTGCAAACTACTTCGAGGTAAAATCTCCCTTAAAAATTTTTGGAAGGCATACAGTGTAAAGCAAAAATTAAAATTTTCAGCACCTTAGTCAAATAATCAAATATTTGTTGAGTTAATTTGAAAGTAAACCATTGAGAAGGCAAACCAAACCAAAATTATATTTGCCACTTCTTTGTATTAACGAATTGACCAAACACAATTTTTTTACAATAATTTCTTTAAATGGAGCCATTTTGAGTAAATTCTACGGAAAATGCAATTTCTCAAGTAAAGAAATTTTTATACACAATACAGGGGAAAGAATTATGTTGAGGCTGAGCACAAACTTCTCAGATTTTACCTGCCACACATGATTACCAGCGTTTATAGTTAGTTCAGTAAACGCTACAAACAAAAATGTTGCGTAGTGATCAAAAAAAATTTATATTTAAGCGGTCGTTTTTGCTTAAATTGAATATAAGCGAAATGAAGTGCCTTACTGTCTTTAGGAATTTTTACGTTTAAATTTTTGAAAGGTTCTTGTCCTTAAGTCTTCGCAACAAGCTCTTTATCAACTGAAAGCGTGCTCGGTATTGTTGATTGCTCATTTGCATAATGACAAAATTTTTCCTTTTCATGCTTTTCATTGTGCGCTTTCCAAATGCATGCATACATTACATATGTACATACATCCAAAGCTTCTCATATGTGAATTACTCAGAAAGAACAGTTTTGTTGAGAAAATGTCGCGAAGGTGGCGAGTAAAAGGTGGGACATTTGATCACTTACATACTTTCTTATCAAAAATCAAAGTAAGTAAAATAAAATGTGTCCTCTAAATTCGATATATTGAAAAGAAAACGTCGAAAGCGCATATTTAAGAGCTAGGAAACATATTCTCAAAAGGCTGTCGAAATCCCTCCCAAAAAGCTGCTGGAGCGTTTTTTTTTTATCAAAGAAAAGTTGGCAAATGTGGACAATAAAGAAAATGAAACAGCCGAACAATAGTCAAACGACACTACCCTGCAGCGGGTTCGGTGAAAATTGTCGCTATCGCACTAGTTACATTATTAGTTCCAATATCATGTTATGCTCCAGGTAGTAAAAAATCGAGCTATTGGTTTCACACTGCCCCTTATAAAAGTTATTGGTCGTTTTAATATTGCATTAATAAAAAAAGTCACTTTTTTACTTTTCCAAGTTATAAAGCCTTTCAGAGCTTTCTAATAGTGATGCAAATTTTCGATACTTTCAAGTATCCATCGATACTCGATAATTTGTAAACAAGTATCAAATAAAAGTATTCGATACTCGATGCTTTTACATTATTCCGTTAAAAATCCCTTATACCAAAACCGATAAAAATCGTATGACTTTTAATCTTATGTTCTTACTCATAGTGACTCTTTTTTAGTAAAAATGTTTTCAATCGAAAACATAGCATAAAAACTACTAACCTGGTGTTGAAGCCTATTGTTACCTTCATATACTTACCATAAATAATTTTTAACTATTTCAGCTATTTGGGATATATTTTTCCCATTCTTTCCAACACGCGTGCGGATCTCTACACTAAAGAAAAACATCACTATTGGTTTAATACGCGCTGTGTTAAAATAAAACTTTTAACAGTATAATTTTTCGGTATGAATAAAAAAAGTGTATTGAATTATATAATATTATATTTGTATTTTGGTTATAATTTGATGAGAAAAACACAAGTTTTACTCTTCACAACATGAAATTGTGACCTGTATAGTATTTTTGGTTTTTTTCTGGTTTCAATGTAACAACGAAAAATATTTCAATGGAAGAACGAAAAATATCATTTAGATAAGATGATTAATGAGGAGAAATAGATACTCGAAAGTTTCACGTTGATAGCTAAATAGCATCGTATATTGATTATCCTCGACTATTTCAGAAGCTAAAAAACTTTTGTGAGCTTACTTACATTTTTGATCAAAATCACTCCAACAGCGGTCATCCCTCGGCAGGCAATGGCAAACCTCCGCGTGTATTTCTGCCATGAAAAACAGCTTCTCATAAAAATACAATCGCCGTTCGGAGTCGACGTAAAACTGTAGGTCCCTCCGCTTTGTGTGACAACATCAAGGCGCACGCCACAAATCGGAAAAGAAGCTCGGCCAAACACTAACATTTGTGTAAGCGCCAATCAATTGTAAAAATTATCATCAAATACTCAAATTGCTCAATAGTATCAAATACATACTATTCGATACTCGATACTATTCACATCGCTACTCGCTAATCTGCTAACCGTGCGGGTCATAATAATTATAACTTTGCAACTACGTGATGTTTAAATCGGAAACTTTTGTAAAAACTTATACAATACTGTTTTAAAACAAACAAAACAATTCAAACTTCGTAACACAACTTTTACATTTGAAAAAAAAAACACCCTCTTAATTCTCATAAAAAAGTTTAAAACCTGTAGTTTTGTTTGTATTGAGTATTGAGGAGAGTTGTTAAACTTAAGTTCTTTGGAATAGTTTGTAGTTTATTGCGCGCAAATTTCAAATCCATCAATACACAAACGCCTGAGATATAGCGAGTTTAAATGACGATTTTGTTACAATTTTCTATCACAGATTGAAGCTTTAATTCGCTTTATAACCCGGAAAAAACAAATAAAGTCCCTTTTTTATTAATGATTTATATGATCTTTCGATTGAGATAACTTAAACAATATTAAAAATGACCATAATTGAGAAAAATTACAAATAAATTTTTGTTTAGAATTTTCACCAAGAAAATGGGAACATTTTGGAAACGCATAGAATAATCGGATAGCCCGTACAAAAATCTATAGAAACCATAGTTTTCGAATTATTTTTCTTATTTTCTGTTTGTCTCCCAGCCAGGGATGGAATTTCAAAATTTCAAAATGTGCCAAATAGTCTTCAAAAACAGTGCCGAAAACAAGATACAAGTGCCACAAAAATAAATTTTTTAAGGCGTTTTAAGAACAATATATTTTTAGCAATAATATTTTTAAAATACACTGAAGTAATATAATAATTATTAATTAGCTGAATTATTACAGTAAATCACTTTTATGGAGGATTCCTTAGACATATACATAAATTCATAGTAAAATTACACAGAATTCCAATTACGGAGGAGAAATACACCGAAATATAGGTATTATGACATTTTTCCCCACATATATGTTCCTATGTACCTATTGCGAAATAATGGCAGTGAGATATTTTGACCAGTTTCACCTATTCTATTCATTGATTATTTTTCAATTTAATTCAATTCATTTTAATTTAATAAACACAATATATGTACAAAAATCGTGATTTCAAACTTTGCACAAAAATTATAGAAATTCAGCAGGTTTTCCAAATAACAAACTTAGAATTTTTAAGGAGATTCCAAGTTTTCAATTTCATGAATTTTTATACCCGAGCGCACTTGTGCACAAGGGTATATTAATTTTGTTCACATAACGGTTGTTTGTAACAGCCAAAACGAATCGAAATAGATATAGACAAATGTATACATAAATGATCAGGATGAAAAAAGAAATCGATTAAGCCATGTCTGTCTGTCCGTCCGTCTGTCCGTCTGTCCGTCCGTCTCAACGAAATTTGGTATGGTAATCCAAGGTAGGTTGGTATTGAAAATGGGCGAAATCGGACTTTTTACCACGCCCACTTCCCATATAACGGTAATTTCCAGAAATACGAAAACTGCGATATTTTAGTAACTAATGAAGATAATTCACTCAAAATTGATATTTATATTAAGTTTTAGACGAAAAATAAGAATATTATAAATTTTTGGAAAATGGGCGTAGCCACGCCCACTTATGGTTACATGTGTATATCTTGGTAACCGCTGCACCAATTTTTTCCAAAATTGGCACAGTTGTTGGCCTTGGTACAGCATAAAAAATCGCCGAAACTTTTTAAAATCGGACAATAACCACGCCCAACGGTAATTTAGAGAAATACAAAATCTTCGATAAATCAGTAAATATAGAAGCTAATTTATTCAAAATTGATGCTTGCAACAATTCTTTACCAAGAAATACGTTTACGGTAAAATTTTGGAAAATGGGCGTGGCACCGCCCACTTATGATCACATATTAGTATATCGGTAACCGTTCTACCAATTTGTACCAAACTCGGTGTGGTTATTGTTCTTGCCACATATAAGCAAAACGTTGAAAATTATTGAAATCGGACTAAAATAACGGCCGCTTCTCATATAACGGTAAATTTCAGAAATGCTTGAAACTTCAATATTTCGAAATTGAAGGACGCTAATTTACTCAAAATTGATACACTCCGGCTTACCATCTAGCGGAAGGTTTCGGAAAGGTGAAAAAACATATATTTAATACGTGCGCCGGGTATTTAATGTTCGGCTCCACCCGAACGTAGACTTTCTTACTTGTTTCCATATAAAGTGTGTTCGAAAATTTTTTAATGGATGAAAATGTATGACAGCGTCAGAAAAGAAAACATATCAAAAATCATCGTGATATTGCAGAAAGTTGCACTTTTATTTAATGAACTATAAAACTGCAAACATAGAATCTTTCTAAAAATTCTGAATTAAAAGCTTGTTGTTGCGAAAACTTACTTTTCGTACTGCGTATTCACAACAGAATTCAGCGGTTTGTAAATATTTCTCACGGCCCTTATTTAAATTTTTAGTGCTTTTAATTTTCACTTTTTGCATTTTTTAATCTATAATGTGGTATGTGATTTTTTTTTATATAGTAGCCTTTTATTTTAAATTTATGTATTTTATGATTAATTAATTAAATTTTGCCTCTGTGAATGAAAGTACCAAAAATTACACTATTGTGCCTACTTTTCCATCACTGCTCCCAGCTAATCGAAAAGTAGTTTGTTCTGCAGCGCGCCTGGGACATTTGACGTGAATCACCTTTATGCATAATTTAAAATAACAAAATATCATAGAATACGGTGTGGTATAACATAGCACAAAACATGTTATATATAATGGTATATTATTATATTCATAGGCTGTGGTTATAACGAAATTTTGTTTGGAAAACATCATGCGTTTCCGCCAAAACCGAAGAGTCAAAGTTTATCCGGCCAAACATAATTAAATTAATGGCCATTAAATTTTTTCTTTTATTTAAGTTTTATAAATTTTTTTTATTTAAATTTTATAAATTTTTTATAAAAATTTTGTCCACACTACAATCAAATCTATATTTCTCAAAGGTCCAAACTTTGTAACAAATTTACAATTTCAATAATAACTTTTATTAAACACTCCTCAATTAATATTAATAATACTTTGATACAACTTTTTTTATTTAGTATATTTGGTATTGCTTTTTTAATTTTCAGCTCAATTTAAATTAGTTTAACTTTTCGTGTATAAACATATGTATGGTTTTTGTCTTAAAAGGAAATAAAAAAATTTAAATGTTATATAATAAACACAAGGAAAGAGCATTTTTTCTTTAAATGGTACAATATGTTTGTTTCTTAAACATAAGTTTGTTTAATCGATCACAGAGTGAGTTTGTCTAGAAATTATCACTAAGAATCTGTTCAGCCAATAAAAAATGTCGAAACAACACCACTCTGTAAATAGTAAAAACAAATGTACCAGTCGCGTAATTTGGCTTGATTCAAAGCGAACATTTGAAAGCATACTTACATGTTGTGCCTGTGATGCATGCTACAACTGGTTGCAGCAAAGATAATCCAGGTTCAAATCTCACTAGGCGGAACATATAATTTTAAATTTTTATTTTCGGTTTATCTTAATTATGAAAAAGTATCTCTGAAGTGCGCAACGAAAACACGTGGTTCGGTTACGGGCTACATGTTACTACTACAAGTACTAGGGCAAAGTTACGCAGCGGAAGGCAATTGTACCCTCCTAGAACAACTCCATTTTAATGCGACAGTAGAAAGCATGGGTGGGTAGATTTGCGAGGTATCGGTATTCGACTCCCGAAAACTGGTGAATCCACTAGTTCTGTACTAGTACTTTCCGCTGCAGGGTATGTAAGTACTTATGTAAAGGTGTGTGTACATCGAAAGCAAAGGAAAATGCGCGCTTTTGAAGTTTCGACATAGTATGTATGCATGTATATACATATGTGCATACAAATGTACTTGTACGCATAAGTCTTCCGATTTGCATGTGTTGCTGGCCAACATACGCGTTCAACAATAACAATACAATAACGATTTAAATAAAAAAATTATCGCTCGTAATCCCTTAAGCCTCAAAATGTGGTAGGAGTTTTTCCATTTTTAACGAACTCTGGTTGGGTGAAAGCATGCAAATTGATGAGTTGTCAACCGCGGCGGTTTGCATTTTGAGCCAACAATAGACTTTTCAATCGATTTTTTGTGGAGTCAAAAGAGTACGGTTCATATAAAAAATAGTTCGATCGCTTTTGTGGACTATACTATCTTATCGATGAAACAATATTTCACGTTAAAGGCATTGAAAAGGTCTTAAGATGAAGGGATATTTTTACTTAATTTGTGTAATGTGTCCTTGATTTACCTAGGCATTTTCTTTCCATTCGTTGGAGTCACTAAATACATATGTACAGGGAACGGATTTTATGGGAATTGCCTTTTTTCTGCTAAAGAGATAGAATATATTCGGTGAAGAATTTCCACGATTAAGCATTCGCTGATTCCATATACAGTATATTTTGCTTAGCTGCACATCCTTCTTTGCACGAAAAACTTGTGCACTTAACCGAAAAAGGTACTTAAACGAATTTTCTTTACTACTTCAATGACAAAGGCATCCGAATCCCTATGAAACCAAATAATGGAGAAGCACTTACCACGTAGAAATTACTGCAAGCGAAATTTTTACCGAATGGTATCTAATTATCTACAGCGTGGCGACGAATAACTGTTACCCAGTTTTTTTTGAGAAATAAAAGGGTCCTTTATAAATTTTGCGAAAAAAGTATTTTATTGTTAATTTTCCACAGATTTCACTTTAGTTGTATTAGTTAGTTTTTAAATTTTAATCCTTATCTACATTTGCCAGCAGTGTAAACTTTGAGAGAAAAGTTCATTTGGCAC
>NW_023458559.1:16146464-16151954 GCF_013731165.1 Rhagoletis pomonella | reverse complement strand
GTAACTAGTACGAAAGCGACAATTGTCTCCGAACCCGCTGCAGGGTAATTTTGTTAAGAACCGGCGAGTAGGGTTGCCATTCCGCAGATGATATGAAGTCTGTAAAATGGGTTCTGCACTAGTTCTGCGTCATTCTCGCTTTGTGGCCCGGAGCAGAGTCATTTTGAAACATCCATTTCATATCGCCGAAGTGCTGCTGCGCCCACGTAATCCCCACAGACTCGAGAATGTCGCAACTGTACACCTCTTGGTTGATCTTGACTCTTGATCTACGAAATCCAGGGGAGTTTGCCGCTAGCGTTGATTTCGCCCCAGGCCATAACCGGCCGCGGATTTGAACGGCGTTCGGCAATGGCTGAGGTACCAGGAGTGTTTGTGGACCAGCTTCTGTCGTTTTGGTGGTTGTGCGCCTGCTTCACGGTGAACAGCTTCTCGTCGGTAAAGAGAGTGTGCTCCCATCGTTGACTTGCTGGTCGGCGCTTTAGAGGTCGACATCTTTAAAGTCGCAAGCGCTTGTTTTCGTGCGCGAGAAGCTGAACTTTTCAAGATTGTACGGCTTGAGGTTTAGGTAATTTTTAGCTATTTTCCGCACCGATTCAAGGTTGAGCCCGGTGTGACGAGCGATTTTTTTCTCGAATTTCGTTGAACTCGCTTTTGGATGATATTGCGGTTCTTGGATGTGTTGACGGAGCGATTTCGTTCTCTTACGGCCTACATGGCCGAGCTCGTTAAACCGTCAAACTGTAGCTGACACTGTCATTTTCGCAACACCAAGGCGAATTAATAAAAGGTGGTAGCAGGAGTACAAAAACAAAAATTTAAATGCGTTTTGCTTTTGCTTTGGCGGCATAAACTGTCAAAATCTGTAATAGTGTGTGTAAATTCAAACACAATTTTTTAATTTCACAGAGAGGCCCATACAAAAAAAAAATCAAAACCAATAATTACTTACTAAAAAATTGTTTATTATAGCTTAAAATTATTGTAACCATTTGTTGTACAAAAAACAAATAAACAGAAGTTCACAAAAGTTGATATAAAACTATTCGTCGATTTAAATTGTTAACTTTTCACTGAGCATATTTATTTTACGAGGAGGAAGCATCGAAAGCCTAACCCCGTCAGTGTGAGACTTTAACCCAAACTAAACTTCCTACCGTCATGTACCGTTCCCCTCCCGGTACCGTCAAGGATTTCGTCGGGATTATAACACTGTGTGACTGATAAGGTTATAGATTCTCTTCTTCTTCTTCTTATTTGGCGCTGTAACCGCCAAAGCGATTTTGGCCAACTGACGCCAATTGGAAATGCCAATACTTTCAGAGGTGGGGCGTCGGTGTCCATTCGAACGACATGGTCAAGCCAGTTGAGCCGCTGTATTTTAATTCGCCATATACCAGTACGGGCGTGATGAGTGACTTATAGTGTGGTTTTCGTACGTCGAGAGAGGACTTTACTCCTGAATTGCCTACTCAGTCCAAAGCCAGTACTTGTTCGCAAGAGCGATTCTGCGTTGGATTTCCATGCTGACATTATTATCTGTGTTAATGCTGGTTCCCAGGTAAACGAAATTCTCTACTTTCTCGAAATTGTAACTGTCAACAGTGGCAACCTTGGCACCCACGCCAAGGCGCGAGTGTGCTGACTGTTTGTTTGATGACAGGAGATACTTCGTCTTGTCCTCGTTTACCACCAGACCCATTCGCTTTGCTTCCTTGTCCAACTTGGAAAAGCCAGGACAGACTTCGCGGTTTTTCTTACCGATGATGTCAGTGCCATCGGCATAAGCCAACAATTGTACGCTCTTGTAGTAAATTGTTCCTGAGTGGTTCAGTTCTGCAGATCTTATTATCTTCTCCAACATCAGATTAAAGAAGTCACATGAAAGAGAGTCGTCCTGTCTGAAACACCGTCTGGTGGGGAACGGCAACAGAGCAGAGCTGGTGGTATTGCTCAACGTAATTTTTCACAGCCGTATGAGTTTTGAGGGGATGCCAAATTCAGACATAGCGGCATATAGGAAACTCCTTTTAGTGCTGTCGAAAGCGGCTTTAAAGTCGACAAATAGGTGGTGAGTGCCGATACTTTTCTCGCGGGTCTTTTCCAAGATTTGGCGTATTGTGAATACCTGGTCTATGGTAGACAATACATTCGATAAGACCTTGCAACCTATGCTTAGAAGGCTGATCCCGCAGTAATTAGCACGCATGGCGGGGTCGCCTTTCTTGTGGATTGGGCAGAGCGCACTTGAATTCCAGTCGTCGGGCATGCACCTTACTACCACCTTGCCATCGTAATTAAATAGCTCAGCTGACAGGCCGTCAGCTCAATCAGCTTTGGTACTTTTCGTCATAGTCAGGCGCTGGGATCAGGTGTGAGGGTCGAGCGCCGAATCTATTGGCCATCTGTTTTGATTGCAGCTTTTTGACGTTGAACTTTCTTTGGATTGTTGGGGGCCCTTTTTTGCTGCTCCGAGGTTGGGTCGTATATTGGATGCATCAATATAGTAGTGCGAGTCGATGTTTGGCCCTCGGAGTGTACGTATGTACATCTAAAACATGGAAGCACGCCTTCCGTCTATCACAACATCCTCGATTTGGTTTCCCGTTTTTCGATGTGGAGACATACATGTAGCTTGATGGATCTTTCTATGCTAGAACCCAGTAATACATTCTGCCAAGTTTGGGCCCCGGCCTTTATTTTCCCTAGGACATCAACCAGCCGGGTAGAGGCACCATCCCGATTAAGGGTTCGCATATTTCAAGTGCATACCCTAAAATCATAGTCCTTCCTATGTTTGCCGTGATCGTCATCAAAAGAAGGGGGGTATCATCCGAGGCATGTGTTTTTTTTTCATTGGGCAGGGTTTTAACGTGCGTGACCCAAACCCAGCGCACGCGGGCCACTCCCAGTTGAATGGCAGTGAAAAGCTTTGCAGTACTGGGAAATGTACAAAACATAGTGGTCAAAAGCGAATATCTCAACTAAACCCTGATGTATTTTTTAAATTCATAGCTCTACATACCTGTAAAGTAAACCAAATAGCCGGACCAGACGCAATTCAAAATAAAAAATGTAAAAAAATACACTTTTTCCGTATACTCTGTAATATTCCTCCGCAATTTTGTAAGGTAAACTAATAATTTATAATCATTGCTTTGCAGCGAAATATCTTCTCTTAAATTATACACATAGGTATGTATAAATATGAGGACGTATTGAACATTTTGAGTATGCTGATTTTTCATGCTGGTATATTCATTTATGCTAAATATATTACTTGATTTTGTTTTGTCACACTTAAGAAGTAAACGTCTTGGCTGTTCACCCAGCCGGTCTATAGTTTTATCAATAATCTCAGATTGGTTCTGTGATACAAAACTTTCGTTGTACACTTAGAAGAGACACACACCTACAGACAAAGTAATAAACAATTGAACTATTTTTGCTCATTGTCGACTGCAGCCAGGTCTTTACCCTTTTTAAATGGAAGTGCTTTGAAGTTAGAGAGAATAATTTGATACAGAACCGGATGATCCACATATCCACTTTTTAAATCAATTTACTAATTATCAAGCAAGCATTTAGTGGTACTATTTTTGAATATCTAGGCAAAAATTTGGAAGTTAGGGGGGGCCGGGCATATAGATCACTTACTATACCTATTCTCTCAATTGATGTATATGCTAATAGAATCCACAAAAAAATTCTGCGGCAAGCTGCGGCACCCATATATTTATTTTCAATTTTCAAAATGACTCCTAAAACTTCAAGACAGGAAATTTTTGATTTTTCGCTGTCAACCCGACCCCTAAAAATGAAAGACTTGATGGAATAATTGATTTTGTACCAGGAAATATCAGTTTAGGATTTAGTGATAGAATCAAATTTGTTAAATTGAAATCATACGTGCGAAGTTAATTCAGAATTTGGACCTAAAGTGGACAAAAGTTTTCCGTAAAAGAGAGCGGTTTGTTACTGCAAATAAAGATTGGCTCGAATTTGAAATATACTTTTCTCAATTTGTGTGTTCTAAGTTTGGTAAGACGACATTTTCTGCTGGTAGGCCAGCTAAGTTTTGAAGATTGTTGCCAAAAAGTTAAAATGAAGAAAGCTAATGAGCTTTCGAAAGTTATCGAACCAGATGTATTTCTTTTTGACTAATGAACAAAAAATTAGATCTTCAGCTACGCTACTTAATGAGCTTTTAAGTGCTTCTCCAGAAAGAGGTACTTCTATTAAGGAGGTCATATTGGCAAAGAAGAGTCCTAAAGGTATTTCGCCTGAAGAAGCTCCCGCACTAATAACACCGGCACTCAAAAAAATTTGTGTGATGTGCATTTGACCGGACCTACCTATGGTTATGTATTTCGACCCGCAGAATCCGAATTTGAATTCAGTTTGGCCAGTTTTTTATTGCCGATTTTCACTATTTTTACGTTTTTTTCTTTTGTGAAGTTTTCTCGAAATTTAGGAGGTATATTATCCAAACTGACTTCAAATTCGAATTCTGCGGGTCGAAATACATAACCATAGGTAGGTCCGGTCAAATGCACATAATACTAATTTTTTTTGATTATTATTATTTTTTTTTTAATTATATGGTTGGCAGGCGTAGTCGCCATTCGATCTTGCCCATTTTATGAGCAGAAGTTGTTAGTCATTCAGACATAATTTGTGCGAAATTTCATCTCGATATCTATCTTAGTTCTTAATATAATAATTAAATTACCCTAATAGAGCAGATTGGACCACTGTGCGACGTTGGGCACTTTCAAATTTGTCTACTTACAAATCCGTCTATTACCTTGTTTATACCGACACAAAGCGCTGTGACTCAGTTCGGTGTGATTCGAAACAGATGCATAAACAAATTTTCAATACGCGTTGAAATCGAAAAGTGTATTGACTCGCACATAGGGACGAATCGACAAAAATGTTTGCTCCATATGTATTTGACAGATTTCAATGAAATTTGGTATTTAGGGATTTTCATCATCACTGATTTCGAATATTAAATTAAACTAGAGTGCCAGTTACTGTCGAAATTCGACAGTTTTTCTAGTTTTAGAAGCCTTGGAGAGGTTTACTAACTTAACACGTAGCAATTTTTTTTTATCTGAGAAGGTCTTTGGAGGACTTCGGCAGGACTTCGAATTGACCCGATACATTCAAGTTTATCGATAAATTTCAATGATTTGATACATATCGAAAGTTCGATGAATTTCAAGAACACTAAAATTCGATAACTCAACAAAATTCGTTAACTCGACCAATTTCGATAACTGTAAAATTCGATGGCTCGATAAATTTCGATAACTCAAAAATGTAAAAACTTTGGATGCCTTTATAAATTTTTACTTTTGACATCTCCACATTTTTCGAAAACTATCTAAACATTTTGATAACTCGTTACACTTTGTTAAGGCGATTAAATTGGATAAGCAGTGATATGTCGATAAGCTTATATAACCTTGAAATTTCGATAAA
>NW_023458559.1:16140714-16146364 GCF_013731165.1 Rhagoletis pomonella | reverse complement strand
AGCAGCGCTGTCTTCGGCTATGCCGAAGGCTTCATACCTTTCATGAAAATCTGCAAATTTTACTTTGACAGATTACTGCTTTTGAATACATCTGCATACATAGATAGAGGAGTTACATACTTATATAAAAAATCGCATCTAAACAATCAGAGGTATGGAAGAAATACTTTATATGGCACCAATCTAAGTGATTTTCACTGCTATGTGATCGGTATGTAAACCGGTAACACAATTTATTGGGTTTAGTTTCCTACATAAAGGGGATATATGGCAAAAACTGGTATCTGAACAATCAGTGCTATAGGAGATAAAGCTTATACAGCATAGATTTTGATGATTTTCTCAGTAGACTTTGTATTATTATTTATAAAATATCTTACGAAATTTATCGGTTTTAGCTGTTCAAATAAAGGAGTTTTACAGTAAAATCCCATATCTGAACAATCAGATGTATGGAAGATATATGTTGTAGTCATCCGATCCTTGTTATTTTCACTGTAAGTATTCTGTTAATAATGAGTGAAAATGGTGCGAAATTTCATGTTCCTAGCTGCATAAATGGAGGAGTTATGATAAAAGACCTCATATCTGAACAATCAGTTGTATGTGGGCTGCAGGTTATAGTGACCCGATCTTTGTTATTTTCACTGTAAGTCTTCTGTTGATAATGAGTGAAAACAGCGCGAAATTTCATGGTCCTAGCTACATAAATGGAGGAGTTATAACGAAAAATCTCATATCTGAACAATCAGTTGTATGGGAGCTATAGGTTATAGTTACCCCATCTTTTTAATTTTCACTGTAAGTTTTCTGTTGGTAATTATTGAAAACAGTGCGGAATTTCATGTTCCTAGCTATATAAATGGAGGAGTTATAACGCAAAATTTTATATATGAACAATCAGTTGTATGGGAGCTATAGGTTATAGTGACCCGATCTTTGTAATTTGTAAGTATTCTGTTGATAATGGGTGCAAGTATTGCAAAATTTCATGTTCGTAGCTGCATAAATGGAGAAGTTATAATGAAAAATCTCATATCTGAACAATCAGTTGTAAGGGAGCTATATGTTATAGTAGTCCGATTCTTCCGGTTCCGACAAATGATTAATACATTATAAAAATACACCCACCTACCAAATTTGATCCGGATATCTCGAAAACTGAGAGACTAGATTGCATACAAACAGACAGACAGACGGACAGACGGACAGACGGACATGGCTAAATTAACTCAGCTCGACGTTCTGATCATATAAGTATACATTTTCATGGGTCTATCTCTTTTTGTTCTGGTACTTACAAACATCGGACCAAAGTTATAATACCATTTCATGCTCATGAAAGGTATAAAAATAAAATTAAACAAGTAAAAAAGTCTAAGTTCGGGCGGAGCCGAACATTAAATACCCGGCGCAAGTATTAAATATATGTTTTTCACCTTTCCGAAAGCTACCGCTACATGGTAAACCGGGGTGTATCCATTTTGAGTAAATTAGCGTCCTTAAATTTCGAAATATTGAAGTTTCAAGCATTTCTGAAATTTACTGTTATATGAAAAGCGGCCGTAATTTTAGTTCGATTTTAATAATTTTCAACGTTTTGCTTCTATGTGGCAAGTACAATAACCACACCGAGTTTGGTACAAATTGGTAGAACGGTTACCGAGATACATATATGTGATCATAAGTGGGCGGTGTCACGCCCATTTTTCAAAATTTTATCCTAAACGTATTTCTTGGTAGCGAATTGTTGCAAGCATCAATTTTGAATAAATTAGCTTCAATAATTACTGATTTATCGAAGATTTCGTATTTCTCTAAATTACCGTTATATGGGATTATTGTCCTATTTTAAAAATTTTCGGTCATTTAGTATGCTGTATCAAGGCCAACAACTGTGCAAAGTTTGGAATAAATTGATGCAGCGGTTACCAAGATATACACATGTAACCATAAGTGGGCGTGGCTACGCCCATTTTCAAAAAATGTTAATATTCTTATTTTTAGTCTAAAATTTATTATAAATATCAATTTTGAGTGAATTATCTTCAGTAGTTACTAAACTATCGCAGTTTTCGTATTTCTGGAAATTACCGTTATATGGGAACTGGGCGTGGTTATTGTCCGATTTTTAAAATTTTCGGCCATTTAGTATGCTGTATCAAGGCCAACAACTGTGCAAAGTTTGGAATAAATTGATGCAGCGGTTACCAAGATATACACATGTAACCATAAGTGGGCGTGGCTACGCCCATTTTCAAAAAAATGTTAATATTCTTATTTTTCGTCTAAAATTTATTATAAATATCAATTTTGAGTAAATTATTTTCAGTAGTTACTAAAATATCGCAGTTTTTGTATTTCTGAAAATTACCGTTATATGGGAGGTAGGCGTGGTTATTGTCCGATTTTGCCCAATACCATCCGTCCTACGCCCGAAAGAAGTGCACATACCAAGTTTCGTTAAGATACCTCAATTTTTACTCGAGTTATCGTGTGCACAGACGGACGGACGGACGGACAGACAGTCACCGCTTAATCGATTTCTCTTTTCATCCTGATCATTTATGTATACATTTGTCTATATCTATCTCGATTCGTTTTGCCTGTTACAAACAACCGTTATGTGAACAAAGTTATAATACCCTTGTGCACAAGTGCGCTCGGGTATAAAAATTCTCCCTGCGCCCGGGCTTGAACCTGGTACCTCAGGCATACCACGCGAGTGCTTTGCTCTGTCGGCCATTGCGACTGTTGGAGCGCCGCGAGCAAAAAGGCATACTAATGCTTTTCATAGGGGATGAATTGGCAAGAGTATCTCATCAACTGGCATGAAGCTACTAGTATTTCTACTAGCAGATGCTGATGAATAGCCTGACAATTGACATCTCGTAGGACATCGCAATGTTAAAAATTCCAGTCGCTAATATTGGAAAAGGATAGAACGTGAACTAGTTGGGCTGAAACGCAAACTGGTAGAATTCTAGTTGACAACTAGTAGCTTTCCCTGCAGGGGAATGGTCGCACAGTTTTCTTTGCTTAAATTAAACAAAAAATAACCCCTACACGCATACATCACACAACCGTTCAACTAAACTTCGACTGGCAAGTAAAGCAAATAAGTACTTTTTCTTGCTGTGCAAGAAAGCTTTTTACTGTCAGTGAGAAAGCTCGAAAAAGCCTATGCACGCGTGCTTAAAGTTAGCATAGTGTGCCTCTATGTTTGTTAACTGTTTGCGATTCAGAGCCAACATATTAAATGAATAATTGTGTAAACTAATGTCATTTTCATAAATATTTGTTTAAGTACTTTCACTTGAAGTATATTTTTTCGAATAATTATGTAATTCTCAAACATGTAAACTCAAATGCAGCTTTTAGAAAGCCTGCCCTTTATAAGCAGGGTTAAATAAAATGAATGAATGAATGATACCGAAAAAAGGTATACTTTTGCCCTTATTATATCAAAAAATATTTAGAGGTCGCCCAAAGCGCTCAAAGTTTTGCATGTATTTCATATAGGGAAAAAACAAGTTTTCGTAGAAACGGTATGGAATTCTTTAACCAATATTTTTTGATCGGAAATCGTTGCTTCTTTTTAAGAGACTGCCAATAATAATAATACCCAACTGTTTATCTTACGATTTGTAACAATAGCGACATTTTAAGGGTCCCCCATTGCATTTTTTGAGGCCTTTAGGGTTCCTATAAGAAATAGTTAATGATATAAAATGGTTAAATAAACAATTGGGTAATATTACTGAAAATCTACAAAAGAGAAACAAAGTTTTCCGATCGAAAAATATTGATTTTCAAAAATGCTATACCATTCCTGCGAAAACTTTGAGTGCTTTGAGCGACCCCTAATTATTTTTGGATTTCCAAATAAGAAAAATTTGTTCGGTATATTTAGTACAATCCTAGAAGGTGAGAGCATTAACATTGCGACTTTACTTTTATTTGTACCACCCCAATGTAGATACATATAGAGATAAAGCTTTATTGAATTTTTATGAATATTAATTCAGCTGTATTGATATATTAATCACTTTTTTGTTAATGCATATAATAATACTAAATTTATTAAAATGGTAGCAATTGTCTGAGAATAATAAGAAAGTTAACAAAATCGCGAGCTACTTTTTAAGTACATTTGAAAGCAAAAAGGTACATTACTTTTGTCAAATTAGGTACAATTTGAAATTTCGATTTTCCATCCCTGATGTGAATAAGTAACAGCTTAGAAACTAAGCCGTATAAAAAAGCAACAATTGTGGGCTATTGGAACTAGAGAGCGGAGATTAGCATCAGTTTCAGTGCATTCAATTTCACAGTTGCAAAAAGGCGGTACGATTACAATCGACCACTGTATCTGCATAAGAGGCCAACAAAAAATGACAATTGACCACATATCCACATCATACGCATTCACATAGATATGTACATATGTATGTATGTATGTCCAATGTATGTTATGAGAGGGGACATATTAGGGTGGTCCAAAAAGAGTAAAGTCGAAATTTTAATGCTCTCACCCCCTAGGATTGTTCTATATCGAAAAACGTATACCCCTATTTTTTTTATTTTGAAGTAAACAAATATTTAGAGGTCACTCAAAGCGCTAAAATTTTTCCATGTATTTTAAATGAAAAAAAAACCTTTTCGTAGAAATGGTATAGGAATTCTTGAAAATCAATATTTTTCGATCGAAAACCCAGGTTATCTTCAGGAGACTATCAATAGTAATACCAAATTGTTTATTTAACCATTTTTGAGTACAAACGTTTTTTTATTGCAGAAGAATCCTAGGGGGTGAGAGCATACAAATTCCGACATTACTTTTTTATATGCATTTTTAATCACCCTTGTACACATGCAATAGATACTGCATACACGTTTGTCCTGAAGTATTATTTTATTTCACAATAGAGTTCAGTGTCTTCAAGATTCTCATTACAAGATTAACAACAACTGATTGAACGGTAAAAAAGGAGCGAACAAAGAATAGTTTGTGAAAATTGACAAGAGACACTTGAGTGCACTTAATACTTAAAGGAAAATATCTAACGTAAACAATAGAATGATAGATTGCAAATATGATTGTACATACATATGAGTTTGTAACTACTAGCTCAAAAAGGAACAATTTGCCAAAAAGGTGAGACCAAAGGAAAGCGAAATACCATAAAATCGTTGACAAGAAAACTGTTCAATTGGGAACAGTCACGGACAGACCTAAATCAGAGATAACTAAATACCACTTGAGATAAACATATATACAAGTTGATTGAAATAAATGACAGATCCAGAAATTTTGCTTAAGGCTAGTACTGACTTCATAGCCGTGAAATTTCGCCAGCAACATGCATTTGGCTTGCCGTGAAATGTTGCTAGCAACATTGATTGTCAAATGAGAAGAAACGTCAAAATGAAAATTTAACAAATGTAAACAAACAAATTTATAAGCATCGCCCAGAAGCAATTGGCAAATTTTGGTAAGAAAAGTGTGTTTAAACATAATAATATAACTAATTCTATTCTTTTTAATAGGTTTAACTACATTTAGCAGCATTTGGGAAGTTTTGCGAGCTTCCAGCGCAACCACTAGCATCCAGAAGAGTAGGTGCATCACCCCAGAAGCAATTACCAA
>NW_023458559.1:16135635-16140704 GCF_013731165.1 Rhagoletis pomonella | reverse complement strand
TAACTACATTTAGCAGCATTTGGGGAGTTTTGCGAGCTTCCGGCACAACAAATAGCATGTTGGAAGAAGTGGCTTGTATGGCAGGAGCCCAAATGGTGCTTTTGATTGCGGAGGCCTTGAAGGCAGAGTCGCGTAAAGAAGTCAACAAATTTTTGAGGGAAAGGGGAGAAAAGGGGCGCTTCGCAAAGGATGTAAGTATATAATACAAATTGTTTGATACACTCTCAGTGGCGTTATGAATGGGAAGAAATACTTGGTTACCACCTTTCACCCACAAACTCCTAGATGTACTTATATATCGTTACCTTAATATAGAAAGGCCCTATCTCACATTTCTGTTTCTTCAAACATAGTTTGAAAATTTAGCGAAAAGCAAAGTTCTACAGTTGCGAATTTCGTCGAAGTGCTGATTTTTATTAAATATAATATTTTATCTAACGCTGTAACATTTGTTTTCAATTTCTATCAGATATATTGTGAGCTATTTGCCAGATTTTGTATAAGTCTGGATTCGAAGTGAAAATGAGTTAGGGCCTTTCTATATTAAGGTAACGATATGTATAATATGTATGCACATGTAGTACAGTATAAATCGGTCGCTATGCATTTAAGTTAAATTGATTTTATACATATTTGGTTACAGATATGTACATACACCTAGCAGAAAAAGGCTGCGAACACCACTTATTTTTTATTTATTAACAATATTTTGCAAGCTAAAATTTATTTGGTAATTTTTTATCTGGAGGAAAATGCGTAGAAGCGTAAAAAAAATATAGGTGTATATATATAAATGATCAGCATGTCTGTCTGTCCGGCCGCACTTGGTCACTTACAGCTGCGGTCAATAAGATAGTAACAAAATTCAAAGTTATATTTTTTTGCAACTTATGTTTATTTGTATGTTTTTAGTAATCCTACTAATATTATAAATGTGAAAGTTTGCATGTTTGGATGTTTGGGAAACCATCACGCGGAAACGACTGAGCGGATTTGCATGGAATTTTGTACACAGATAGCTTATGACCTACTTTGGAAAATAGGCTAATTTTTGTTTAAGAGTTGCCACCTGCTAAATAAGTTTAATTAACTTTATTGCATATTCATATCTTCCTATTGCATATCTCTTCAAATATTTGGGGTAAAGTACTCAAGTTTGGCATGGAAATATATATGTATGTGAAACTAAACTCATACTCATGGAGAAAAATAAGAGTTATTAGACAAGGTGGTGTGGCAACTCCATGCAAACTGAAGAAAAAAGGGGCGTGGCACTTCCCGTAAAAATTGGCTTTTTCTTGACGTTTGACATTTTCATGGTTTTTTTTTTAAGTTTGATTTATTTGTGTGAACTTATGCCAGCTTTAAAACTTTGTTTTATGCGGTATAAATAAACATAAGTTTCAAAAAATATAACTTTGAATTTTGTTGCTATCTTATTGACCGCAGCTGGATTTAAGCGTAACCTAGCGCTTCTCGACTGGTTTATGTTATGATTGGTCAAGCGGTCTAGGACGCAATTATATGTAATTTAATTGTATACATTAATTTTCCCGAAATCTAATCAATCATTTGCAGTTTGATGACCTAGTGGCCAATGAAAAAACAGTTCAAGGAGAATTTTCATATGGATGTATGTAGTTTCAACGAGTTGTATGAGCTGGTTCATCCTCAACTGCAACCTAAAAAAGCGAACAAGGCCAAACGATGAAATTTCACCAAAGCAAAAGCTGGCTGTCGTGTTGGAGTAAGTCCATGTCCATAATTTAACTTAACAATTGCTATGTTAATTTATTATATCTTATTTTATTTAATAAGGTTCTTTGCTTGTGGAACACTTCAACGGCATATTGCGTCTGTTTACCGTATAAGCAAACAACACTTTGGAATCATTTTAACCGAAGTTTGCGACGCCATTATTTCTGCTTTAGGCAACGAAATTCCACCGCTAACACCTGCAGAAATACAACGTATTGGATACACATTTAACAAGTGGAATTTTCCCAATTGTGGAGGTGCTCTCGATGGCAAGCATGTTGCCATTAAGTGTCCACGAAATTCTGGAAGCCTTTTTTATAATTATAAGGTATACATTTAGAGCAATGGGAAGCATTTTCAGCTTCTATTTAAACTTAGAGTTTTTCTATAACCTTGTTTATACTGACATACACTTGTGGTCAGCTGATTAAGTCAAGTAACATTTTGACTAGTTTCGGCTATTTTTTGGCCTAGCATGATCAGCAAAAAAAAATTTTCAAAATCAACGCGATTTTCTAGCGTCTTGAAATTTGCACTTTAACCTACTAAAATTTAATGAGCTACAAAACTGCATACCCTATATTTTTTTAAAAATGCTGAGTAAAATGTTTAAAATTTTCGGGTGCAAATGTTAAAGTTAGTTGAGTTTTCATAATTTTTGTACGACGTTTGAAATGTGGATTTGTTTGCTTTTGAATACGCTATAAAGATACAGGTATAAATGCTTGGAAGAAATGTGTGTCGGGTCAAATCGATTTTTTTGTTAATGCAGTTCTTGTGTAGGTATAAACAAGGTGTATTTTTATAATTATTAGGGATTCTTCAGCTTGGTACTAATGGCTGCAGCAGATGGTGACTACAAGTTTACCTACTTGGACATCGGGGCATACGGAAGCGAAGGAGATGCCGGCATATTTCAAAAAATGTACCCTCGGAAAAGCGGTGCTTAGTGGAACACTCGCTTTTCCCGAAGCTGTTGAACGCCCTTACGTTTTTTATTGCAGATGATGCTTTTCCATTGCACGTGCGGATTATGAAACCATATGTACCATCGCGAAACAGGAGGCTGGAAGAAGAGCATCAGATTTTTTAATTATAGACTTAGCAGAGCGCGGCGATGCATCGAAAATGCATTTGGAATATTGTGCTCGAAGTTCTACTGCCTCTCCAGAAAAATGTTTTGCTCCCCGAAAAAAAGCACAAAAAATAGTAGTTGCGTGCTGCTATTTGCACAATTTCCTCATAAGGACTCGTAGAGCTCAATATTGTCCTTCGAATTGCGCCGATGGCTACAGCGAATTCGGAGAAGTGATAGGAGGCGAATTTCGCCACCACATCCCTGCCAACTCCCTTTTTTTCGTCGGAAATGCGCAGCGTTCAAGCTGGAAGGCTTCCACAATCTGCATCTCAAGTTCGAGAAAATCTGTCTGCGTTTTTTAATTCTGAAGAGGGATCGATAGCCTGGCAGCGCAGAGCAGCTTGTTTAGATTAAATAAGAATGGTATGGCCACTCCTGTTTATTTATTTATTTTTAGGAATTTTCCTTTTCCTTCCTTTTTCCTAATTTTAGATCACAAGACCGAAAGAATTTCGTTTTCACTGGATTGCAATATTCAACATTATTTTTTCGTTTTACATCCATATGTACATATAGTATATTGAAACAGTACATGTATTACTTTGAATTATAAATTTAAAGCAAAATATTAAATCAAAATGAAAATAAGTTTAAGTTCATTAATGTTTTATTTTATTTAGATGTGTTATGTTTAATATACAACACACACAACAGGATGAAAAAAATTTAACAAAATAAAATAACTTTAATTCAATTCAATTATATGAAATAAAGTAAAATAAAATAATTAATTAACTTAAAACTAAATTACATTAAACTTAATTAAATGAACTGAATAAAATTAATAAAACAAAATAAAATGTAGAAAACAAATCAATGTAAAACAAAACAAAATAACTTAAATTCAATTCAATTAGATGAAATAACGTAAAATAAAATAATTTGAATTAAGCGAAAACATAAAAGCAAATAAAAATAAAATAAAACAAAATAAAATATAATTAATAAAATAAAACAAAAAGGAATACAATAAAAATAGAACAAAATAAAATTACATTTCACTGCATCTTGTTTGGTGCTTTTCAACCTCCTCGTAGGCCATTTGCGTAAATTTCGCCCCTAACATATTCGCCGTGCTTTGCGGTAACTGTTCCAGAAGTGACTCCAAGTGCTTTAAAAGGGGTTCAAATTTGGATTTCTGAGTAATCTCCGCTTTTCGCAACTCCACAATACTATCCATTTGCTCCACAATTTTCTCCGCCGAAGATTGCAGAGCCGCATTAGAGGCATTGAAGCGCTTTGCCGATGTGCTAGGTGTCGACGTCTGGAAATAGAACAGGAAAAAAGTTCATTAAATAGTTTATGTTAAGAATTGGCGATTCTTATACTAAATCGTACATAATTATAGCCGGGGGGGATCCAAACTTTCGTCGAAGCTGGTGCCTGCTCCTAAACCATCCATGCTGGAAAACGTTCTATAATATTCAAATTAACGCACATATATACTGACACAATATAAAGAAGATTTACTTACACTCTTTGCGAAGACGTTTCGCTTAAAAACGCCATGTCTTCTGAGTATTCGAACTCAGTCACTTCACTCGCAAAGTTGAGATCCTCCAAATCGCACATACTTCCCGATTTTTTTGCCTTGTTTGCATAGTACCGCTTGCTGTCTCTAAGGCTCTTCCACGCTGCTTTGCAAGGTTCCTCTGAAATGTTGGCAATGAGGAAATAAATGCACTACACTATAGTTACTCAGATATTACCAGGTTTACCGACAATTTGCGCGATTTGTTACTGTGATCTTTTCGCTGCTTGTCCCAAATACATGGGAATCCTTTAACAGCCGCCAGTAATTTCTTCCTCTCTTCGTCATTTAATTGAATTTTTGCCCTTTTTGTGGTAGCTGTTGTGTTCTCCACTATTATTCAAATAAAAACGAAACAGTTTAATAGAGTTTTAAACTTATTATTTTAAATAAACTTACTTTTTCCAATGTTTTGTTAATTTCAAACTTTTCAACTGCTTGTCAATTTCAACAAATGTCACTTTTCGCTCAATTTTAAATGACGAGCATTTTAAATAGCGGTGAAAAAATGTTGCTGGCATCATGTTGCTAGCATGTTGCGCGGTGTTTTCACGGCGTGAACTGAGTACTATTTTGCCATGAGACGCATGTGAAATTTCACGCATATTTCACAGCAATGCAATTTGTATGGATTTTGACAGC
>NW_023458559.1:16126933-16135535 GCF_013731165.1 Rhagoletis pomonella | reverse complement strand
GTGCCAAATGAACTTTTCTCTCAAAGTTTACACTGCTGGCAAATGTAAATAAGGATTAAAATTTAGAAACTAATTAATACAACTAAAGTAAAATCTGTGGAAAATGATCAATAACATACTTTTTTCGCAAAATCTATAAAGGACTCTTCTATTTCTCAAAAAAAAACCTGGGTAACAGTTATTCGTCGCCACGCTGTATATAACTACATAAATTGATAGCAATTTTCATTGTTCTGCGAGATGAGCAAAATAAATAAAAGCTTGTAAAATAAGGTAATTGTAGGGTCAGTGCAGGTAAACGTAATACTTTCTTTGATAATTGATACTAGTTGCACAATTGTTAAGGCAGGTAACGCCAATGTGCAGGTATGTTGAATGCATCTATCGGAGCAGTTTCCTTATAAATGTTAAAAATAATGCCTCTGATGCGCATTTTGGGATAGGTATCCTAAATGTGCACTTAAGCATAAAGGCAGCAAAGCAAAATATACTGTATACACATTTGGTTTTGCCTTTTCTACCTTTCAAAAAGTGATTACTGCGAGGAAAAAGCTCTTATTCCTGATAATATGATATGTATAACGAGGCTGGAACTCGCTCTTCTAGCCCTCATGGCCTCGGTTGTACCTATACACACTTTGACGCTTGGCATGCATACACAAGTATTTGTACATTTATAAAATTAAATGTGATGAACACGAAAATAAAATATAAAAACACGGGGTGTGCATAGCTCAGTGGTTAACGCTTTTGACTCTGCACATCGATAACGCGAGTTCGATCCCTGCAGATGTTTAGAAAAAAGGAGTCTGATGAGGAGATGTGGTGATCTTCGAAATAGCTGCTATAACTTCTACCGCTTAGTCTTTGTTGCTTTTTCCTAATATTAAATATTAAAATTAAATGTTAATAAACCATATTAACCTTGACCAAATATAAAAGCAATTACATATTATTTTTGAAATCTTACTAATATTATAAATGTGAAAGTTTGTATGTTTGGATGTTTGGGAAATCATCACGCGAAAACGACTGAACGGATTTGCATGAAATTTGGTGCACAGATAGCTTATGGGGCAGATTGGTTAATAGGATATTTTTTTAAGAGTTGCCACCTGTTAAAAAAGTTTAATTTATTTAATATGCGGGAACGACTAAATGGATTTGCATGAAAATTTGCACACAGGTAGCTTATGACCTAGGTTGGAAAATAGGCTACTTTTCTTAAGAGTTTCCACCTGTTAAACAAGTTTCATTAAATTAATACGCGGAAACGACTAAATGGATTTGCATGAAATTTTGCAAGCAGATAGCTTATGACCTACAGTGGAAAATAGGCTAATTTTTTGGAAGAGTTGCCACCTGTTAAAAAAGTTTAATTAAATTAATACGCGAAAACGACTAAACGGATTTGCATGGCATTTCGCACAGAGATAGCTTATGACCTATGTTGGAAAATAGGCTACTATTTTAAGAGTTATCACGTATTAGGAAAGTTTAATTAAATTTATACGCGTAAATGACTGAACTGATTTGCATGAAAGTTTGCACACAGATAGCTTATGACATAGACTGGAAAATAGGCTACTTTTTTAAGAATTGCCACCTGTTTGAAAATGAAATTTTGCTCAAAGATGGTTTATGACCTGGACTGAAAAATAAGCTACTTCCTTAACCGGGTTTCCGATCAGAACGAAATTTAGTGCACTTACTACGGATTTCGGAAGGATGGTCTTAGACTGAAAGTAAGACCGATAACTCAAGGCCCCTCCCATACAAATTGGAATTTTCATATTACATACATATCTCTGGAAGTATTTGTGGGAGAGAACTGAAACTTGGTATAGTGATATGCATGTGAAATCAATGTTGGCATTAATCGATTGATGTTTTAATTAGTTAGTTAATTTGATTAAATTCAATGTGATTACAGTTAATCATGATTAATTTTAATCCGACTAAAAAGTGAATCGTAACCGCAATTAAAAAATTAAGTTTTAATCATTAACTCTTAATTTGATCAAGTAGGTTTGGTGATTAATTAAGTTATGCTGGAATTTCCCTGTGCACACAAAGCAAGTTAATCCGGTATGGCTAAGACGGGTTTCCTCATCAATCTAATCAATTTGGTGTGCATTTTCATTAAGATATATACCAACAAACGTTTTACAAACTAGGTTTGTAAAAGTTCCCAGTTTATGTATTACTAATAACAATAATTATAGTTTTTTTATATTATGTGCTTTTTATAAAAGTAAAACACAAAATAATTACTATAACTGGTGTTTGGTTTCAAACTCGGAAAAACTAGAAAAATTAATCAGATTTTATTTTTAATTGGATTAACGATTAATGTTTTAAATTAATTAAACGTAATCGCAGCCAGCGATTAACGATTAAAAAATGTTATCATTAATCGTACAGTTGATTACGACTAATTAATTTTAATCGTCCAACGCGATTAAAATTTTAATCGTTAATCAGATTAACAGTTTGCCAACACTGTGTGAAATCATGTTCATATTCACGGAGAAAAATGGACGTTTTTGGAAAATTGGCGTAGCACCTCCCATACTGACTGAAAGTTTCATATTGCATATCTCTTCAAATGTTTGGCGTAAAACACTCAAGCTTGGTATGGATGTGAAACTAATACCATACTCATGGAGAAAAATGAGAGTTATTGAAAAAGGTGGTGTGGCAACTCCCATGCAAATTGATTTTTCTATGCTGCATATCTCTGGAGGTGTTTATTGCAGAGGACTGGAACTTGGCACCGAGATGTATATACAAAATTAATTTAATACTCATGGAGAAGAATCTGCGTTATTCGAAAAGGAGACATGGTTCCTGCCGTACAAATTTACTGTTTTATACCAGTGTTGCCAGAACTTTTTGGGCCGACCGGCTAGATTGGCAAAAAAAAGCGGCTAAAAACGGCTAAAATGTTTTAGTGAAATTTCACATAGACTCTGGCAAAAAACGGCTAAAATGTTTTAGTGAAAATTCACATGCTTCATTTAAATAAATCGCAAGAAACGAAAGACTAGTTAACACCATTCATTTATATCGAGTGTATATTCCTCATCATCAAATGAATCACTATTGTATATATCACCTGAATTCATTAATTTTAAGAGATCGTCATCTACAGTAAAATTATGGCAGCATTTTTCTTCACGTTTTAAACCGTATCTTATATATAAAATAGCGTTTAACGTTTTAACGCACATTGGATTTCTTTGCTTAGTTTTTATTATATTCATTGAACTAAATATTCGCTCTACTTCTGCATTACTTATAGGCAAAACAAGAAAACTAAAAACTAGGTTGCAAAGGTCAGCAAAAGGGTTTTCTCCTAGGGCATTTCGAAATTGATAAACTTCGGCCCAAAATTTTACAGTTGAGTCTAAATTACTCCAGGTATGTAACGTTAACCGTTGCCATTGCATCTCTATGGATGTTATTTCGTCGGCATTATATTTGTGTTTTTGTTGCTGTAGTTGAACAAATACTTTTGGTTTAATTACTCTTAATGCATTTCCAACCGAAAAAAATCAATTTTTTTTAGTGTGGCAATATTTGTAGGGAGGCGTTGGCGTAATTCCTTTATTAAAGTGATAATAAAATAGCGACCATTTTCTCGAATTATTTTCTCGGCTTCGTGGTCAAAAGCGTTTGTGCTTACTTTTGTTTTTAAATACTCTTCAAAACTGTGATAAAACTGAGGAAATGGAGCAAGGTATGGTTCCAACGGGGAGCATATAGGATCAAATGTGTCCGCGCTAATAACCACTAGGGAGCATAGATGCGAATGTAAAACATTGAGTTCATTAAAAATCTTCATTGGGTCTGCATTATTGCTTTCGAACAACTTGTTTACTTTTTGCACCTGAAAATTAGGCAAATAGTAAAATCGGCTAAAAACGGCTAACTTTTTTACAAACCGGCTAACAAATCGGCTGCCGGCTAGATCGAATTTTCTCCGGCTAGTTGCTATCAAAACCGGCTAAATCTAGCCGGAAAACGGCTAAAATGGCAACGCTGTTTTATACTGCTTATCTCTAGAGGTGTTCATGGTAGAGTACTGGGACTTGGTACTGGGGTATGTAAAATCAATTCTAAATTCATGGAAGAAGATTAGGGTTATAAGAAAAATGCGCGTGGCACTTCCAGTACAAATTTACTTTTTCTTGCCACATATCCCTGGAAGTGTTTGTTGAAGAAGAATACTGGAACTTGGTATGGAGTTGTGTATACAAAATGTATCAATTGCTCATGGAAAAAATGTGAGTTATTAAAAAAGGAGGCATGTCGCCTCCCATACATACTAAAAACTTCTTAATACATATCTCTGGAAGGATAGAAAATCTCTCGAAGTATTTTAAATTTGTTATGGAGATTTATTTATAAGTGCCGTACTGACAGAATAAATTTCAATAAATGGAAATGGGAGAGCCGTTTTCGGCCTTATAATCTAAAGCTCTCTTGAGGCATTTGCTACAGTAATGAGAAGTGGTATTTTATCAAGGCCAGGTTACTAAATTTGAGTTGGAAATATTAGAACTCGCCGTGGCACCTCCAAGAAGGTTACACGTTCACGCGTGGTATACCTGGAAACATTTTAAGGTAAACTTAGAGGGATTGAAAAATAATGAGCTATAACGAAATGGGCACAGAAATAAAATCTAACATCATTAAATTATTTTTCATATTTGTATAAAAGCGCGGGGTGAAACCCGCGGGTATAAGCTAGTATTAAGTAAATGCATGTTGGAAGCTGCTACAAACCTAAAATAAATAAACAGGTATTTTTGTAAATTTTTTCTCTAATTTTTACAAAGACAATTTTTCTACAAATGCTTACATGAATTAAAAAAGCATCATCGAAGCAGAACACATGGAATTTCAAACTACTTACTTCCAAGGATTTGCCAAAGGTCTTGCAAGGATTTTGAAATTTAAAGACATTTACATAATTCGGTAATAAGCAACCCGTTTCCGAAAAGAGCATATTACCCTCCGGAATAGATTTTTAGCATTTCTTGAGCTCCTGTAAAAAGATCTAGACCTGTAATATAATCTTTGAATAGTAAAAAATTTAAGCTAAACAAGTCTAAGTTCGTGCGAAGCCGAGCATTAAATAATCGGTGAACGTATTAAATACAGTTTTTCCACCTTTCCGAAAACTAACGTTGCAATGAGATATTTTCAAAAATTCCATAATAATGTTACTACTTTTCAAGGGGTTTCGTGAGTATAAATCTTGAGTAAATTAGGGTCCTTAAATTTCGAAAATCGAGTTTGGTTCAGATTGATGAACGGTTACCGAGATACACACGCCCATTTTCCAAAATTTTTTTTTAAACTTAATTTTTCGCTAATAAATAATTGCAGACATCAAGTTTGAATAAAATACCTTTAATAGTTGTTGGTTTATCGAAGATTTCGTATTTCCCTAAAGTACCGTTATATAGGATGTCGGCGTGGTTACTGTCCGATTTAAAAATTTCAGCAATAAAATTTAAGTTTTTTAAATTTGGGTTTAAAATTGTTACGCCCATTTCTAGAAGACTCTTTTATTGAATGAAAAAGATAAGGAATAAATTCTGTTAATAAAGGGATATTCTGCCGAAATCCGCAATAAAATCTTCGTTTTGCTAACATTAGTCCTGCAATTGCCACGCCCATTTCTAGGGATTTGTCACCATAAAGAAAAATCCTGTCGCACAGATATTATTTCAGGATAGGAATTCTATCAGAATCCGCAATAAAATTTAAATGTTTGCAAATTTTTAACATCTTGCTAAAAATATCTCATCATAAGTTTTCGAAAATAAATTATAAGAAGTGGTTGACTCTCTCAAAATAGACCATCTCATTATAAAAAAAACAAGTAAGAAAGTCTAATTTCGGGCGGAGCCGAACATTAAATACCCGGCGCAAGTATTAAATATATGTTTTTTTACCTTTCCGAAACCTTCCGCTAGATGGTAAGCCGGGGTGTATCAATTTTGAGTAAATTAGCGTCCTTCAATTTCGAAATATTGAAGTTTTAAGCATTTCTGAAATTTACCGTTATATGAGAAGCGGCCGTTATTTTAGTCCGATTTCAATAATTTTCAACGTTTTGCTTATATGTGGCAAGAACAATAACCACACCGAGTTTGGTACAAATTGGTAGAACGGTTACCGATATACTTATATGTGATCATAAGTGGGCGGTGCCACGCCCATTTTCCAAAATTTTACCATAAACGTATTTCTTGGTAAAGAATTGTTGCAAGCATCAATTTTGAATAAATTAGCTTCAATATTTACTGATTTATCGAAGATTTTGTATTTCTCTGAATTACCGTTATATGGGATGTGGGCGTGGTTATTGTCCGATTTTAAAAAGTTTCGGCGATTTTTTATGCTGTACCAAGGCGAACAACTGTGCCAAGTTTGGAAGAAATTGGTGCAGCGGTTACCAAGATATACACATGTAACCATAAGTGGGCGTGGCTACGCCCATTTTTCAAAAATTTATAATATTCTTATTTTCGTCTAAAAGTTATTGTAAATATCAATTTTGAGTGAATATTCTCCAGTAGTTACTAAAATATCGCAGTTTTCGTATTTCTGAAAATTACCGTTATATGAGAAGTAGGCGTGGTTATTGAGCGATTTTAGAAATTTTCGGCCATTTGGTATGTTGTGCGAAGGCCAACAACTGTGCCAAGTTTGGAAGAAATTGGTGCAGCTGTTACCAAGATATACACATGTAACCATAAGTGGGCGTGGCTACGCCCATTTTCCAAACATTTATAATATTCTTATTTTTTGTCTAAAAAGTATTGTAAATATCAATTTTGAGTGAATTATCTTCAGTAGTTACTAAAATATCGCAGTTTTCGTATTTCTGGAAATTACCGTTATATGGGAAGTGGGCGTGGTTACAGTCCGATTTCGCCCATTTTCAAAACCAACCTACCTTGGATTAAGGGAAACTTACATACCAAATTTCGTTTAGGTATCTCAATTTTTGCTCGAGTTATCGTGTACACGGACGGACGGACAGACGGACGGACAGACAGACATGGCTTAATCCATTCCTTTTTTCATCCTGATCATTTGTGTATACATTTGTCTATATCTATCTCGATTCGTTTTGGCTGTTACAAACAACCGTTATGTGAACAAAATTAATATACCCTTGTGCACAAGTGCGCTCGGGTATAAAAATATTTAAAAAATAGTTCCTGAGAAACGCGCATTTTTTTGAACCATGCTTTTTATAGAGAATTAAACGAAGACTACGAAGGTGTAATTTTAAATCCTTAATTTACTGGTCTTCACTATGCAAATCAACTTCAAAAAGTTCAACTGTCAAAAAAGTTTATAAAGTTAGCTGTAGGACAATCATGACCATCTTTTATATATAAATGTTATGCCCGTTTCTTTAGCTATAAAACGGCGTTAAGATGAAATCTCTACGATGAGTAGAACCCGAGATATAACGATTTGAAGAATTACATGATTAGTCAGAATCACAAAAAAACCCAAAATTTGACAGATCATATCTCCGAAGACAAAAAATTAAAAAAAAAATTGCTCGAATGCATGCTAGCTTATTTCATATGAAGAACCCATAAATAAATTTGAAGCGAATCGATAGTATGACACCAAATTTGGTGTCCGATATGAAAAAGAATGTCTCACCTAAAGCCAGTTGCAGCTCTTGGACATAATTTTTAATGGGTTATCTGTCAAAAAAGCTGCAACTAACTTTAAATATCAACACCGATGTATATGTGTATGTATAATACACTTTAAAATAACGGGGTCATTCCATTGAAAAGAGGAAAACGACATAAATTTAAATATGCCCTAATCATCTCTGTTTCAGTAGTAACCTCTTTTTGAATGACTACATTTCATTAACCTGTGGCAAAATATTAAGAATAAGCTTGTAAAAAATCATAAGAAGTTGTAATTTTTGTCTATGCAAACTTTTATTTCATGCAAAATTACTTTACACTATTCCCACCAGTCACAACTTTAAATATTTTTTAATATTTCTATGAAGATTGTATAAATCTCATTTTTATTGAAAACGAAAGCGTATAATTCATATTTTACAACACAAATACATCGTTCGTGAAATTTTAGTAGTTTGGCTAAAATTCATCTTTGAGTGCACAAGGGTAAAATAGAGTTCTTTTCAGTGTCTCACCAGACACATTCATTCAAATTATAGTTACATTAAACTAAGAAATCGTTTGATATTTTGGTTAAAACAATTTCATACATTAGTTATCTTTCTATGTTAAAACATGTCTTTCGCTGTTGTATAAGTTCCGACGACATAGTTAATATTCACAATTGATCACTTTCTGGGGTAAAATGTCCCACTTCTCACAGTGGAATGGCTCAGCGGTTATTTTTGAAGTGAAACATAAAACGTGACAAAAAAACAAAAGTTTGAAAAAAAAATCAACCATTGATTAAAGTTTTGTCTACATATGTATATTCACGGCTTACAAAAGCGTCAGCGTTGTCTGGCTGTCAAAAAATTCTCATGCCCATACAATTTGTATGAAGCATACCGAAATAACGC
>NW_023458559.1:16124323-16126923 GCF_013731165.1 Rhagoletis pomonella | reverse complement strand
TGTTTGCCAATAAAGCGTCGTTAAACAATAAAAAATTTGAATTTTTCACAAAATATTCACAAATGGAGGTATGTATTTATGTGCATATGGATATACATATGTATGTACATTCGTTTTATTTTAATAATTATTATTGACATTGTTCATAATTTTAGAACATAAGCGAACAAGTAATTGAACTAGTACACGTTAATCCGGGTATTTACGATAAGAGGGACCCTAAATACAAAGCCGTAAGATATAAGGAAATGATCTGGGAAGAAATCGGAAAACAAATAAAATTGCCAGGTAATTGTAGAGACGGGAAACTTACCTTTACGGCCGATCGTTGTGTGCGTTGTTGGCGCGGGGAGGGGGCGCGGCACCTTCCACACCCGGTTTAAGAGAGGGCATGAACTGCCGTTTACAAAAATGTAACGCCCGACTACGTAGGGCCCCTAGGGAGCCCTTACAAAAATGGGCAAAAATCTCAATTTTTATTTGCGTTTTCACTTAATTTGAGAAGATGAAGGCAATGATTTTAGCCTTTCCTGCTGGTGATGAGGGGGCCGCCCCCAGGTACATAACGGTGAAGACCCCAGTCTGCCGAAGCTTCCATTGAATAAGATCTTTCTGCATAGGTGTCCTCCGGCCGCCCTGGGGGTTATAACCCTTATTAAGTAGAATTCTCCTCTCTGTGTTCCGTTTCTGGGGCGTAGACCCCTCTTGTTTTGTTAAGTGTGATCCTTAAGCAACGTGTGCATGTGATAAATGATAATTTCTCCGAATCCATTATAAAGTAATAAGCGAAATAAATGCGGCCATATACATTGCTTTGTAACACGCAATCGACGGTATTTCACCATATTTTTTTTTATAAAATTGTGAATATTAAATAATAAAACAACTTTTAAACAAAGGTATGATCCTTTACCAACTTGTGCATGTGATAAACATTAATTTTGGGTCACCCATTCCGACGTAATAATTGAAACAAAATCGGCCGTAAAGGAAAGTCAACCCAAGGAGACTTGTTGTTTTTAGACAAATAAGAAATATGAACTACAATAATACTACACATTAAATAATTATTTCAGTTAAGGAATGCAAGGTGGAGTGGAAAAGCTTGCGGGATCGGTATAGAAAAGAAAAAATGTCCGAAGATCTTCCCTCCGGTTCATCACACAAAGTTGGAGTGCCGTGGAAGTACATGCAGAGCCTCGACTTTTTCTTAGCTGAGTCTCATCAGGCTACCAGGTTATAGAATGTGATCTTTTCTATGCGATTTGTTATATTGATACGAAAAATCCTCTCCCCAATTTCAGCACAACAAGTAACATTAGTGAAGAGCTGGAGTCAAACGTGGAATGGTTACAAGAGGAGAATAGCTGCCACTCGTCCCGAAGCACAGGGAAAAAGCAAAAAAACGAAGATCTTTTTAATGGCGTTCTAATTGCTATGAAAACAAAATATGAAGCACCTCAAAGTAAATCTATGTACGAAAATTTTTTTGGAATGCTTGAGGAAAAGTTTAGTAAACTAAGCGAAAGCGATGTGGACGATGTACAACTTGAGATACTGCAGTTGGTGAATAGAAAAATAAATACCAAAAATAAAATATTAAACCAATTTTAGAGCCTCTTTTTAAACTAGTATTTTATTTATACTGCCAATAACTGTGCTTCAAAAATACATATGTACATATATACTTGGTATGGTATCTAATATTTTGGTTTCTTTGTAAAGTGATTTAAAATGGTTAAAAAAACTATATTCTACAGTGCTGTTTTTAATTGACGACTGTAATAATTCAAATGGTGTAGTGGTTGTTTTTAAGTTCCATTGTGTTTTTAGAAATGAATCTACCGACTTTTGTTACGAAGCACGATTTTCCAAGAAAATGAGATGGGCCTTTTCTATATTAATAAATTTCTATACTAAGGTAGCGATGTGCACATACATACATAGGACTCGTTTACCAGAAGACTGTCATTACTCAAAAACCTGTATTTTTCATGAAACGCGTCTAAAGTTTTCAAATTCTCTGAAAGTGCAGAAAAAAGAGATGAATATTGTCTTCTTACGCAGAAACTACTTAAGATAGTAGCACGCAATTTTACAAAATTTTAATGAAGCATGATGTAAATAATAATTCCATTTTCCACAAAAAATTCGTGTTTTGAGATATAACATTATTTTAATAAATGAGCGATATGTAAATATTTGAACTGATTGAAGGCATCAATTCTCTAATATTCGGTTATATTTCTTTGTGTTTATAGTTTGTATTGAGTCCCCAACAGTAAAATACTCTGAGTAATATTATATGAATACCTACGATGAACTCAAATATTGGCAAAGTTCATTTCTTAAATTATGTGCTGATTGATTTGATGTATTATGGGTGTGTAGATCGATTCTATCTACACTACTTAAAACTGAATTATAGCTTTCTTCTGTAGCTGTTGAAATTGTTGCATCAGATCAAAGAAAATTATGAAGCACTAACGTTGCTAGAACAATCTGGAATTATTGACGAAATTTAAAATATTTATAATTATAGTTTAAACCTTCAATCAAATACTTTTTTGGCATTTTCCGGCGAAAATGATATGCAGGTC
>NW_023458559.1:16123038-16124223 GCF_013731165.1 Rhagoletis pomonella | reverse complement strand
CAAATACTTTTTTGGCATTTTCCGGCGAAAATGATATGCAGGTCCTCGAAATTCTCCATCGGGATGTACCGCTATGGACACATAAATGGCACAATTGTTTAAGTCTACTTTCTTATGCTATAATATCGTCAATATTTTTAATAATCAAAAAACGTTTGGTGTTTTCTAAAAGTATATTTCTCACGTCTAATAATAATACAAACTCAAGTTCGAATTCATTAATAAAACAACAAAAATTATGAAAATGTGAAAAAGTGGGGAAATGAACTGGACATATAAATGGCACAACCTGAAAAAAGAGGGAAAATCGAGTTAAAACTGTGTTTATATCTAGTTTTTTTTCTGTACAAACATTTCAATCGTTAATATTTTGTGCTGTAGCTTTTATTTTTAATGACTGCGATTCATACTCTCCACGAGTTTTTCACACTTGATTTTAGCAATTTCAATCTGGACTTCATTCCATAGGTTTTCAATGGGATTTAAGTCAGGATTCTGGGCTGGCCAATCTAAAACATCGATCTTCTCTGCACTAAACCAATTCTTGACTAGCTTGGAGGAGTGTTTTGGGTCATTGTCCTGCACAAATTTCCATTTAATTGGCATGCTATCGAAGGCATATGGTTCCATATGGTGTTTCAAAATGTCCAAGTACTGAAACTTGTCCATTTTTTCGTTTATCCGTACGAGCGGCCCTATGCCATGCCAAGAAAATGCACCCCAAACCATAATGTTTCCGCCCCCGTGATTTACAGTCTTCTGGGTGAACCTTGGATTATATTCTTGGCATATGGGGCGATGAACAAATATTCTTCCATCTGGTCCTATCCTGTTGATCTTCGTTTCGTCACTCCGCTGCACGTTTTTCCAAAAATTTAGGCCTTTTTCTTGATGGGCTTTGGCGAAGTTCAATCGCTTTGCAATGTTTTTTTGACAGCAGTGGCTTCTTCCTGGAAATGCGCCCAAACAAGTTTGCTTCATTTAACCGTCTTCTGACAAGCCTGGAGGATATTTTTGTGCTCAACGACTGGTTGATATCCGATGCTATTTGTCGGGATGACTTGAATGGATCATTTTTTACCATTCGTATTATAGCAGCATCCGTACGTGCGTCTGTCTTTCGAGATCTAGGCTTCAAAATTTTGCCGTTGACCAATACATCGGGGTTCTCCACAAATGAATTAA
>NW_023458559.1:16116548-16122938 GCF_013731165.1 Rhagoletis pomonella | reverse complement strand
ATAATGTACAGACATCGACCTGTTACAATTTTATTATATGTATAGATTTGCATAAACAAGAAAGTGATTAATATACCAGTACAGTTGAATTAATATTCATAACAATAAAGATACATATATGTATGTACATTGGAGTGCTCCAAACAAAAGAATGTCGGAATTTTAATGTTCTCACCCTCTAGGATTGTACTATACCGAAACAAGTAGTTTTTATTTGGAATTAAAAAAATATTTATGGGGGCGCTCAGAGCGCTCAAAGTTTTCCATGGATTTTATATGGGGAAAACAAGTTTTTGTAGAAATGGTATAGAATTCTTGAAAATTAATATTTCTCGATCGGAAAACTTTGATTCTTTTATACAGATTTTCAATAATATTACCTAATTGTTTATTTAACAATTTTCTATTATTAACTATTTCTTATAGGACCCCTAAAAGCCTCAAATATGAATTGCGGGACGCATAAGAATCGCTTATATTTAAAAATGGTAAAATAAACAATCGGAAGCAGCGTTTTCCGATCAAACACTATTTATTTTCAAGAATTCTATACCATTTCTACAAAAACTTGTTTTCCCGCATATAAAATGCATGGAAAACTGTGAGCGCTTTGACCGACCTCTAAATATCTATACATAGTATAAAGGAAAGTCGAGATTCTTTGTACGCGGTAATCTCGAGAAGTACTGAACGGATTTTGACAAGATTTTCTCTAATATATTCTGTATCGATAGGGGATTGACCTTTTTAATTTAGAATTTTAATAGGGTTTCCATCTGTTAAGAAAATTACTATATTCAATTCCAATAAGGGTAGGCGTCAGTTCTGCACCGTTACTGTCAAATGAAAAGACTTAGCCTCTGGATGTGTACTAATGTATTATTTTTCTGAGTAGGGCTGCCACCTGTTTAAAAACTATAAGATCTTCGCCGTTCGTTGGATAAAAAAATGAGATATCAAATGAAAGTGCATGGCCTTCGCATGAACAAAAACTTTAAGTTTTTGAATAGGGTTGCCAGCTATTTAAAATTAATTTCTTCTATACATAATATAAAGCAAAGGCGAGATATTTAAACCACGCTACTGAATGGATTTAGACAAGAGTTTTTATGTATATAATAAACGGAGTACATACATATGCATACATTTAGTGCGTGGCAAAGCCTCGCGCATCCGCGCCCGACTAGTTTTTTGATAAAAAAAACAGAGGTACAATTTTTTCGGTATCATTTATTCATTTTATTTAACCCTGCTTATAAGCAGCAGGCTTTCTAATAATTACGTTTGAGTTTACGTGTTTGAGAATTACATAATTATTCCAAAATATATTGAAAGTGAAAGTACTTAAAAAAGTATTTAAGAAAATTACAGTAGTTTACACAATTTAATCATTTAATATATTGGCCTTGAATCGCAAACAGAGATACACCATCCTGCCTGTAAATTGATCGGTCAATTGGAGTATTCGCATTGAATTGCTTTCTAACTCTTTTAGAAGAAGTCCCAGGTAGTCGCTAAAGGAATAATAAATATGGCACGTGAAGGTCAGATGCTCTAGGATTTCCATTTGGCCTAGATGGCACTGCGTACATAAAGCATTTGGGTCTATTCTGTAAACCAGGCCTTTGATACAAAACCTTATATAGTCCTCCGTGGACAGGCGAACTTGAGCTAAAATTTTACTTGCTTACCCATCGTTGCAAGCTAAATAAATTCCCGCCAGAGTACATTCGGATTACATATATTTCCGCCTTTAATTATTATTTGCTTCCTCCGTAGTTTCAACTCATTCACAATTTAAATTCACACACATACAATGTAGCTACTGTGCTAGAAAGCTCTCAAAACGTGAGGAGTTTTCACTGTTCACAAATAATTTAATAACGGAACTTGTCCACATTGCATAGATTTCTTGTTGCCGCATGTTCAAAATGATATATGAGTTGGCATTTCTCCTTGTTTACAAAAATTTTCTTAATGTTTTTTGCGAGCAGCATATGTACATAGTGTTTAATATTGATATTTCTTTGGCTATCATCTAATTGTACCTAAATTGAGCTCTGTGTACCGAATGTACCTTTTGTTTCGAAAAAGTCGGAAAAAGGTACAATTGTACCTACTTTTTCATCCCTGGTACAGAGGCAAAGGGATCATTTTCTTTGCAGATCTTCCGCTGTATCGCTGCCTACATGCCCACGATCAGTGTTGCCACTATTAGTTTTTTCCGACCAATTTTGGTTCGGCAAAGTAAGATTTTGGTCGGATAGTTGAATTAAGTTTTTAAATTCATAATTATAAAAATGTATATTTCAAGCATCATTTTGCATATAAATATTTGCCATATTTACCTTTTAAACATTTGCTAATCCTGCCTTTAAAAATAAGAAACCTAATTGGATTGGCCACTGATGGAGCCAATGTTATGCCTAGTTACTTGGGCGGGCTGAAAACCTTATTGAGTGCAGAAACCGATTTATTTTATGTAACATGCACATGCCACTAACTTCACCTTTCCTCAAGCTACGCTTGTAAAAAAATTGCCGAAAAGCATTGAGACATTGTGCCGCAACATATATAGTTTATTTTCTCACAGTCCAAAGTACATGAACTGAAGGAATTTCAGGACTACTATTCGGTAAAACCCAACTAATATGTCATCATCATCTGAAACCATTTTTATTGATAATATATTAAGTCTAATCCTATTGCAGATAAATCGTTTTAAAAATAAGCTCGATAAGGTTTTAGATCTTATATTTATCAACGAAAATGTAAATTTTTCTTTGTCTAAGTGTCATGCACCGATTTCTTCCACGGATATGCAGGTTGAATTTCATGAATTTAGACAATCTGTCTTAGGGCGGGAAACCGCTTTTAAATATGCGCGTCGTAATTTTTATACCTTAAATCAACTTTTATCGGATATCAATTGGAACGAATTGGTTTCTAACTTTGACCCTGCTTATTGTTATAATGTTTTCAAAACAGTAGTATATGATATTTGCTTGAATAATATTCCAGTTATTAAACCAAGACCTCATAAATTGCCTTGGTACACCAAGGGGCTGAAAAATCTGAAAAATATAGGAAACAAGTTATATAAGAAATTAGGAAGACACAGCATCAATCTTTTTTTGATACCTTTCTGCATTATGTGAAGGAATTCAATTACTTGGATAAGTTCCTGTATAAAAAATATATTCTTAACTTTGAATCTAATATAAAGTCCAATCCCAAGGCATTTTGGAACTTCATTAAATCGAAGAAATCATGCTCGTCGATACCCTCTACGATTTTCTATAAAAATAAATACGTCAATTCCACTAAGGATGCTGCTAATTTGTTCGCTGATTTCTTCTATTCGAATTTTGTTTGTGAAAATGATGTCTCCTGTGAGGACTTTTCTTCGGATGTTAAATCCTTAATTAATCTTGGCACAATCTCACTTTCAGCAAGCGATATTGTTAATGGTATTTCTAAGCTCAAACCATCATCAACGATGGACATTGATGGGCTCTCAACAGTTCTCCTAAAAAGCTGCCCAGCCGTAGTTGCTCCTCTGGAAATAATTTTTGACAAGTCTTTATATTGCGGCGAGTTTATTGATGCTTGGAAAGTTGCTTCAATTGCTCCCATCTTCAAAAGTGGCAATAAGAGCGATGTCTGCAATTATAGACCTATATCTAACTAATGAACATCTCGAAGATTTATTTCTCTTCAAAAAGTATAATCAGTCCCTATCAACATGGTTTTGTGGTTGGGCGTTCCACTGTTTCCAATTTAGCCGTGTTCAGTGAATTTTGTGTTTCCGCTTTTACTGCCGGAAGCCAAGTGAACTGCATATATACCGATTTCTCGAAAGCTTTCGATACAGTCTCCCACAAAATACTAATTCATAAACTTGCTTGTCTTGGATTCCACTCAACCTTCCTGCAATGGCTTAAATCCTACTTATGCAACAGGCGGTGATAATGTGTCGTCTGATGCATTTACTGCCTTTCAGGAGTTCCTCAGGGGAGCATTCTTGGTCCTCTACTGTTTACTTTGTTTACCAATGACATTACTTCGTATTTTTCTCATGCTAGTTCTTTGCTATATGTCGATGACTTGAAGATCTACTCAGTGGTAAATAACAGGATGGATATGCTGAAACTTCCATCAGAGATTGGGAGTCTTTACTCATGGTATATTAGATCGCATCTTTGCTTAAATATAAAAAAAATGTTTTCATGTTAGTTATTCGAAACTGCGCACCCAATTTGAAAGTTCATACAGAATATCTAACTGTGTCTTACGAGATTAAGGTCCTATAAGCCCTAAATTTACTTTTAATAGTCATCTTAATTTCATTATTTCGAAATCTCATGCTATGCTTGGTTTCGTTCGGCGAACTGTGCTGAATTTTCTGATCCTTATACGTGGAAATTGCTCTACACCTCATTTGTGCGTTCACATCTTGAGTATGCTACAATAATTTGGCAGTGTAACATTGACAGGATTGAACGCGTTCAAAAGGTTTTTCTTAAATATGCTTTGCGATCCTTACATTTCATTGATCCCATCCCATCATACAGTTCTCGATTGCTTCTTTTAAATTTAAAATGTCTGGAAAGCAGGAGGTCTGTCCTCTCATTAACTTTTGTTCTTAGCATTATCCAGGGTGTTCTTTACTGTCCGGCCCTTTTAGAGAAAATAAATTTTAATGTTCCGAAAAGGGAACTACGTAATTACTTATTACTTATTATATTATTTAAAAAATTTGAATGAAGCATGATGTAAATAATACTATTTTCCACAAAAAATTCGTGTTTTGAGATATAACATTATATTAGTAAATGAGCGATATGTAAATATTTGAGCTGATTGGAGGTATCAATTCTCTAAAATTCGGTTATATTTCTTTGTGTTTATAGTTTGTATTGAACCCCCAACAGTAAAATACTCTACGATGAACTCAAATATTGGCAAAGTTCATTTCTTAAATTAAGTGCTAATTGGTTTGATGTATTATGGGTGTGTAGATCGATTCTATCTACATTACTTAAAACTGAATTACGGCTTTCTTCTGTAGCTGTTGAAATTGTTGCATCAGATCGAAGAAAATTATGAAGCACTAACTTTGCTAGAACAATCTGGAATTATTGACAAAATTTAAAATATTTATAATTATAGTTTAAACCTTCATTTAAATACTTTTGTGGCATTTTCCGGCGAAAATGATATGCAGGTCCTCAAAATTCTCCATCGGGATGTAAGTATACCTTAAAAAAATGTATGGAAATTTGCTTTTGTAGTACATTACATTTGAGTAAAGTATAAACTTTTTTCCAAAAGCGATCTCAATACGTATCCTAGCACTGCTCAATCTTTTATTGAATACTTCTTTGCCGACATCAGTTACTTTTGAATAAGGCTTCTTGATGTTTGTAGCGTTAAAAATACACTTATAAAATACTTGTTACTGTTTCTGAATTCAATTGTTTGTTCATCGTTATTTGTTATATACACCACAGCATGATACAATAATTTTTAGAAGGTAGTTTCACTTCAAAATATTTGACATAAACCATGTCTGTGACAAACACGCAATGTGGCCACTGCTACGATATTGAACTTGGGGATTTTCGCTTGTTATTTTAGAAATTTTTTAACAGAACATGTAAAGATGTATATGTTTCATAACTGATCACTTAATTTTTAATATAAATATACGTATTTAATACATACATTTTTGCCACTGCTAATCACATGAATAAGAATCATAAAAATGAAAATATAACGGCAATATTTCTTGTTTATAATGGATTAGATCCATCGCACACCACGGACTTTATCGGCCGCCAAATTAGTTGGGCTCGCTAGTCTTTCCATTGCACCACAACTAATTGCTCGGAGCGATTAAGCTGGTGTAGTGTGCGCACCTCCATCCATCTTCATGTACATATTTAAAGCGAGCCTTACTATTTAAATAGGCGGCCGATAAAGTCTGTGGTATGCGGTGGCTCTTATAGCTGTATCCTTACATCTATTCCGTGTGTTGCAATATCCACGAAAGCAGCAGTTAATTTTTTATGAAGCAAATTATTAAAAAATATTCGAAAATTATTATTTATTTTTCCAACGTCAAAAGCTGGATTTTATTTTTTTTTAAGTTGGTACAACAAAAAATACGAAAAACGTTTTCTGTCAGATAGCTAACATGGCGGATAAGAAGAAGAAGTGAAACTACCTTCTAAGAATTATTGTATCATGCACCACAGTATACAGTAAACTAGCCATTGACAATATGCTTATTTGAAAATTAATACATGAAATATCGTGCATGTATAGGATTTTTTTGTCATTAACCCATAGGCAACGACTGGTGCAAAAGTACCCACAAATGTTTCT
>NW_023458559.1:16111725-16116538 GCF_013731165.1 Rhagoletis pomonella | reverse complement strand
TTGATATATTTGTAATGTAAATTTGAACAGCAAAATTCGTCAAAAAAACTTTTGCACCAGTCGTTGCCTATGGGTTAATGACAAAAAAATCCTATACATGCACGATATTTCATGTATTAATTTTCAAATAAGCATATTGTCAATGGCTAGTTTACTGTATACTGTGGTGGGAGCTTTCGCCAAAATTTAATACTAACCTAAATTATACCAAAGGCTCGGACTATGGTTAAAATATCTAAAATTGGGAAAATATTCTTTAATTCGGTCCAAATTTGAAAAAAATTAGGGTAGAGGACCGTTTTTAGGACCGCGGAGGATTCTAATTAAAAAGTTATTAACTGTTAAAGTTGCACAATTCACCATACAAATTTCATTGATTACATGCAAGTGCTGGATATGAACACAGATGTTGGTGCTGTCAGATCATGAAAATAGTAAAAAAAAAGTCTCAGGTTTTTTTGTTGAAAATTTTCATTTTATATTGAGATACTGTTTTACGTAATAAAGCGCTGCAGGCGCAGCAGGCTAAACTTTGAAATAAAAAATCGCGCGATTTTTGATAAAAAATTTTCATTATTTATCGAAGTGTTAATTTTTATAAAAAAAAAGCGCCGCAAGCCAAAATTTTTAATAAAAAGTCGCGCAATTTTTTATAAAAAATTTTCGTTATTCATCGAAGTATTGATTTTTATAAAAAAAGCGGCGCAGGCCAAAATCTTTAATAAAAAATAGCGCGATTTTTAATTATTCATTATTCATTTATTCATTATTTATCGAAGACGCGATTTTTATGTAAAAGAAACGCCGCAGCTGAAAATTTTTAATAAAAACTCGTGCGATTTTCGCTCACTTTTCCAAAATTTAACATTTTAAGCAAAATACATGTATCCTCTTTATATAGAATAAAGCAAATTCGGGATTTTTTCACCACCTTAATCTCGAGGTATAATAATAGATTGGCGCTTACACATATGTTAAGAGCGAAATACACCACACAAGCGGCTTGTCAAACATTCTTCAAACCTACTTTTCCCATTTCGCCATACACCATGCAAACATGACTCGTTCAAGCAAAGAATTTTAGTTTTCTTCCAGTTCGCAATGCTAAATATTATGGTTTTCTTTCATTTTCCTCTCTTACGTCCTTACTCGGTGAAAATTTCGTTGCGAATGAGGCGATTTTGCTATACACAACGCAAGCAGTTTGATCAAACATCAAAATGGCGGCCAAAAAATCAAAAAATTTTGATTTTTGCTCAAATTTCCCTCAAGCGGTTTGTCAAACCTTCAAACACCCCCATAGACAACACAAATGGATTGAAACAAAGGGATATTTCGCTTGGTTTGTCAAGCCGCTTGTGATGTGTATTTCGCTCTTTAGTGTTTGGCCGAGCTTCTCCTCCGATTTGTGGCGTGCGCCTTGATGTTGTCACACAAAGCGGAGGGACCTACAGTTTTACGCAGACTCCGAACGGCGATTGTATTTTTATGAGAAGCTGTTTTTCATGGCAGAAATACACTCAGAGGTTTGCCATTGTCTGCCGAGGGACGACCGCTGTTAAGAAAAAACCTTTTTTCTATATTTTTTGCGATGTTGCTTTGACCGGGGCTTGAACCCAATTTCTATATGGTTGTATTTTTTATACGAATCTTTGATAGTGAAACTGCGAAGAATTTAACAACAAATTAGTTAAATACTAACACTAATAAATGAAAAGACAGATGAAAGCCAACCCGACCATTTTCCAAAGTCAGCCCACTATTATTCACTCAAAGTTGTGTTCGGAACACGGTATGACTTATGTAGGTCATAATCGCTTACGCTTCATGCCTGATTTGCTTGGAATTTTGTTTTTCTCGTTATTTTATTTTATGTGACTTGAAAATATTTTTCACCATAGAAAATATTTTTACCTACTTTTAAAATACTTGTTACTGTTTCTGAATTCAATTGGTTGTTCATCGTTATTTGTTATATACTAAAGGTCTGCATCGGAATTCAGTTTGCTTCACTGTGAAGTTTTTTTCAAATATGTAAACTACTCATACTTTAACAAAGAGGGCATGGAAGGAAGAGAAGTGAAAATTTTGAGCACTGTATACATGAAAAAAGTACTCAAACAAAATATGTTCCGAAAAAAAGAAAAACATAAACAAGCAGTACTATGGTGTTAAACTTCCACAAAAAATATGTTCCTTCACAAGTATTTTTTGAGTATTTTTGGAAGAGACAGAAGGGACTCCCACAGCAACACCTCGAAGGAGCGTTTTAAAATATGGGATGAATAAGCATTCCATATGGGTTATCTGCGGATGACCTGTTAAAGAAGAAACGTTATTTTTTACCAAACTGCTTCACCGATCATAACCAAATTGCGATGTACATATCTACTGGAAACCTTCCAAGGATGGTCATAGGCCAATAACAAATTCGATATATCAAGGGCGCGTGCGTATTTGCGGTAGAGCTTTGGAATTTGGTTGAGTGATATATGAAGACAAACCCAAACTTTCGAAGGGAAAATTACGTTATTGGAAAAGGGGGCGTGCCACCGCCTATACAAAGATAAATATCGTCCACTAACTGCTGTTGTTGCAGCTAAAAACGATTCTGTGCTAGAAAGGATGCACATGGATCGGCATGTGATATACCGGGAGAAAGAGGGATCGTTGCACACTAGTAAAAGTCAAATACAAATGATGTTGCAAAAAATAATTTAATAAATTTGACGTGCTTTTGTCGTTGAGTTTTAGAACGCTGTTACACCTTTGCATGCCACAATATTGTCGATTTCTTGCCCGTCTTCATTTTGATTTCCTGCGTAAAACTCCCACACCCTGCTTCTACCTTGCCTTTGTACCAATTTATATTCTCCGTTTGAAATTTTTGTTTTAATTTGCGCATTGGTGGGATTTTGGATGGTAGGCGTTTCAGTTTCCTTTGCTGATGCTAAATTTAATGGTGATAGCTTAAAAACACAGGTTTAGAAAAAAAGTGTATGCATATTAAACCAAACCACATTGGTCGAAATGACCTGTTTCAGCGGCAGTAATTCACAGGAAGAAGTTTGAGCTGTAATATTTGGCACATGTATTAGTGACAGTTAAAGAAGTGTACAGTGAAAAATCAGCTAGTTGGATCGATATATAGGGGAGTTATATCGATTTATATGTCCGTCCGTCGAAATATTGTCCAACCAATTTTTTTTTTTTAATATTTATTAAATGATATTATCAAATTCATTTCTGTACTCAAATACATTAAATAACTTAAACAATATTCTCTGAAAGGTTTATATATAACATCTATCCAGACGGTTCATCAATACTTATTCAAACTGTAAAGAAAGATAAGGTAAAATTAAGAAAATTGTTATGTTAACATTTGTAAATAAACTCTTACGTCAAAATATTCCAACGTTTCTTTGGCATCTAGTTCGATATGCAAATGAGGTATAAAGTCTTCATCTTCAGAATCTGAAGAATTTTCTTTTACTGCAGTACTTGGTGTAGGACATTGACTCTCAGGAATATTAGGAACCTTTAAAAGGTATAAAACTTCTCTTGGAAGAGGAAGTCGTTTCTGGGCCAAAGCGCGGTTTGTTAAACAAATGCTGGACAAAATAGGGTCGGAAGAGTCCATTGCTCTGTTGAAAACATCCATTAAATTATGCTCTCTAGAATCCTTTCTAGCATGCTCAATGCGGTCCTTTTTGTAGAGTTTGTTCCTCGCTTCAGATGCATTTTCTCCTGCACAACCGAGAGGTACGACTGAAGCTTGTAAAATTTGTGAAGAATGTACGAGAATTTTATGTACAGTCGCGGACATTGGGTACCAATCGTATATTTTAAAATATATTTCAGCAGTCGCATTACATAAATCTTTCAACTTTTCGGGATTTATTTCATATTCACAGGAAATTACAATAAGAATAATACGCAAGTGCTTTATAAGGTCAACGTCAACGTTTGTTATATTCGCAAACTCTTCAGGATTTGAAAATGCTCTCCTTGCGGTATTGCCATCGTTTGTCGATCCACTACCATTAGATTTTGGCTTATGTACATGAAGACCCATTTTTTCCCAAAATTGTGTTTGAATTTCAGCTTTTCTTTTTTTCATTATAATTTTTTCTTCAGCATATCTAATTTGCCATTTTTTGAGCTGAAGTCTGTAAGAAATATTTAGAATAAATTCAAAGCATCGAATCCAGGCATGTAATGGACTTATGCCAAATTTTAATGTATTATACTTTGGGAGATAAAGCGATGAATTCAAATTTTTAATTAACAAAAACTGCTTAGGATTTCCTCCTGACAAGACTGAGAAGACTTTGTTCCCGTAAGTACGTTTAAAACTTTGCCATCAATTAATGTCATAATAAGTTCATATTTTACTGTAATTTTTCTACCGTTTCCAAAAACATATTCTAAGTTAGTAAGATTTAATATTTGCTGATCCAGATTGTGTTTTTCTTTTAGAATATGTTCTCTTGTTTCCTTCACAAATTCAATCTTAAGTGGTCGACAAAACCGAACTGATTGAGGAGTACGATTGATCCAAATAATTGCATTATCCAACGTGATTATTTTTAGGGGTATAACTGACGTTACAAAGAGCGAATTATCAGAACCTCCGGCAGATTCGTCGGTAAATAGAGGAACGTCGGCTTTTGATTGTGTTACCATAAGACCTTCAGGCCGGCATTGTATCTTATACTCCAACACTTTTTCGTAGGCAGGATAAATGTTACAGTTTCGTGAATTGTTCAAGTCTCTCATATTAACATATTGTTGTTTTGTAAAATTATTT
>NW_023458559.1:16109307-16111625 GCF_013731165.1 Rhagoletis pomonella | reverse complement strand
GGCTTCATGATGTTTTCCTTTAAAGGAAACGCAGCGTCAGCAACAAAAAAATATGGAAATAGTATATCGGTGCTCGGCAAATTTGTTGGTGTAGGGACATTCAGGGTTTTATTCAAAATCATTTTTCCAAAGTGGGAATTTCTAAATACACCCCCGTCACTTTGGCTGCCATATGCGCCAACATCCACCAAAGTAAAAGCGTAGTTACTGTCACATATAGCGAGTAAAACCTATGTAAATGTAAAAGCATAACTATTTTTCCATATCAACCATAAAGCAACCTACTTACGATGCTATTGAATTTTTTGTAGTTGAAGTATTGGGATCCCGAATTGGGTGGGCATTGTATTCGCACATGTTTTCCATCCAATGCTCCCAAACAATGAGGCAAGTTAGTTGCCCGGCGAAAATCTTCTGAAATTGTTCTCCACTCCTCAGTATTAGGTGGTCTCAGGTAATCCTTTGATAACACTCACCACAGGACATCGCATGTCTGTAGAACTATACATCTTGCCTTCTCCAAGCCGATTCTGTATTTCATGGAGAGCACATGAAGAGAGCATTCATGAGCCAAGAAACTAAACGGAAAATGGAAAACTATATGTCATTTAATCCATGGAATTTGTTGCACTTACTTCAAAGTAATATACAGTCTCTGATCGGGCTCAATTGGTTTTCTATGCGAGAACTTCTTTATCCAAGGTTCAATCAAACTCAACAACACTCTGAACTGATTGTGATTGCGCCTGGTAGACTTCAGGAAAAGATCTGGATTCTTTTCTATCAAAATATTTACTCCCGTAGAGTAAAATCCATAATTGGCACGGCTTTTGAAAAGTTCGCAGTTCCCAGCACGGTGTTTATGCTACATCATCATTCTCAGCAAAATCAAGTCTTCTAAATCGTCCATTTGTTGTAATTTATGTTTTGTTTGTTAAATTTTTGCTTTTCACAAATTTTTGTGCACTAGATTTCAATTTGTTCTAAACCAATATGTATAAACATTTGTCATTGTTTCATGTTGTCAAAATTTGACGTAGCGTTGCCGCTCTTGTTTAGGTATGACACTTCGGCGTTAACGCTAGGCGTCAGAAAACGCTCCGCCCAACGCTTTTGTTTAGGTATGGCAGTAAGAAAATAAATACTTATATGTGTACATATGTATGTATGTATGTACAAATGTACTTGTGTACAGGGCTGCCGTTTGGATCTAAATAGATCAAATTTAACACATTTTTAGACGAATTTTTGCGGGATACTTATTTTTTCCGGTCAGTATAAATGTGGATACTTTTTTAAATAGGCCAAAATTTTATATTTCCTATAAAGTTTTTTTTCGTTCAAAAATCGATTTTCATTAAAGATGGTAGAAAGCATTACGTTTTCTAAACGTATAAAGAATCGCTACTTAACCGTGAAATTAAAGCATTTTTTTTTTTGTGAACGAAGCAATGAACATATGAAGAGATCTCACCAAAATAGGTATAAGCGCAATTGCTTTAATTAGCTTAAAAGGATGGCTTAAGTAAGATCTTAATATACATATCGTCGTTTAAAGTACAAAACCGCGTATCAACAAAATGCAAAACCGCTTATCAAGATAATGAAAAACCGCGTATGTGACGTTGCATAAATTATTTTCTAGAGAGTAAAAACACTTATATTTCAAAATGGTTCTCTTTTTTATAAAGCAATCGCATTTCTGGCTAGTATATTTCAGTACGAATGGATAAGGATTGAGCCTAGAGCTTGTGTGAGCAAATCCAATTTTTGGCAGCAAATGTCAGTTACGCGGTTTTGCAGAATGACGATACGCGGTTTTGTACTTTAAACGACGATATACATATATAAAGTAAATTATACTCTTTCTGTAGTAATCTCTTTCATATCACATATTTTCATTTGTTAATTTAAAAAGAAAGAAAATTTCAATGTTAGTTTAAAAAACGAAATTTGATTTATTAAGGAAACTGTTATGAATTTTACTGAAAAGACTTTAAATACACTCTAATAAAATTTTGTTTATTTGCGCATATTGAGGGAGGTAACCAGTTTCCTCTTTTAATGTGTGCAAATTTGCACGCCGTGTAATAAAATTAATCATTGCCTGTTTACTTTTACATAACGAATTTGTCGCAAGAGCAAAATTACACATAAAATGTTTAAAATAAAGTAATGTTTATTATTAGAAGGAAATGTATTTGTAGTTTGAAAATTTTTGCAATTTTAAACATTCTATATATCGTTGGCTTAGTTCGCAAACGTGCTAAGTCCATTTTTTTTATTTTTCAGGAGGGACAAAAAACCGTCGTTTTTTT
>NW_023458559.1:16104750-16109207 GCF_013731165.1 Rhagoletis pomonella | reverse complement strand
TTTTTTTACAATATTTTTCTCATCTGTAAATGCAGTTTTCTTCCTTAGTTCGTCTTGTTTTAGTACCAATAATCGGCCAATTTCAAAATAAAGCTGTTGCAGACTTATAGGCTCTTTTGGGACTTACCACATTTTCTATTTAAGATTTTATCCTTTTAATGTGAACTTAGCACATTTTCTCTCAACCTTTTTTCCATTATTTTTTATTGTTAAAAGATTTAATTCTTTATATTAAATATATTTTATTGTTTTAAAATAAATTATAGCCTGATACAGTTTTATTTCATTGCTATTAGAAACATAACTATTTTAAGTCGTAAATTTATGTACCATTTATAAAAGAAAATAATTGAAAGTAAGTAAAGAGGGATAAGTTTGTGTGAAACCGAACTTTATATACCCGGCGCAGGTATCAAATACTGTCGTAAGCAGGGGCGTTTTCCCCGATTTCAAACATTTTCCGTAATATCCTGAGTTAGACTCAATGAAATAATTGAACCACGTTTAGTAGAAATCGCTAAATTGGCTACCGAGATACACCTTGAAGTCATAAAGTGGGCGGTGTCATGCAGTCTTAATTATTGTTAAGAGATTGTTGTAAGTATTAACTTGGAGTAAATTGGCGTCGTCAGTTATTAAAATATCAGAGTTTTCTCATTTCTGAAATTTACCGTTAGATATACGGAAAGCGAATGTAATTTTGGTCCGATTTGAATAATTTTCAACGAATTGCTTTTCCGTACCAGGTTTATTAAGTGCACCGAGTTTGGAAGAAATTTATAAATCGATTACCGAGTTACACTTTTGCGGTCATAAGAGGGCGGCGCCATGCCTATTATCCAAAAATGTATCATAATCTAATTTTCTGCTGAGACGTTATCGAGATCATCGATTTAAAGCGAATTAGCTTTAGTAGATACGCGTAGTCATTGCCCGATTTTAAAGATTTTCAACAGATTTCTTAGTTAGACCCTAAATAAGGCTCGTACCGAGTTTGGTGGAGATCGGTGAATGGGCTACTGAGATATACTTCATAATAGGTGGGCGGGGTCACGCCCATTTTCCAAAAATTGCACAATAATATTTTTTACAAAAATTCTACTTCACATACTAATTTTGAACAATTTGCATCCAATATTCACAGAAATGTCGCAGTTTTTGCATTTTTCGAAAATACCGTTATATGGGAAGTGGGCGTCGTTACAGCCCGATTCGCCCATTTTTAATACCAACTTACCTTGGATAAAGGGCAACCTACATACCAAATTTCGTTGAGATATCTCGAGTTATCGTGTACACGGACAGACGTGTTTATATTTTTTCTTGATTTTATTGGACTTAGCACATTTGCGTACCAATGCATAACAACAAGTAAGAACGACATTACGGTAACTTTCTTTTTTGGTAATGATGTATCAAAATCTCAATTTTCATAAAAAGTGGACTTAGCACGTTTGCGAACTAAGCCAACGATATGTGTATTTATGTGTATACTTTAAAGATCTCAAGTTCAAAATCAAATACTGAACATCTTATACGTATATTTATACAGATTCTTGTTGAAAAATAGATACTTTTCAGTAGTAGTTGTACATGCTCTTTTTAGAGTGTACTTGCTATTTATTATATTTACTTTGCAAAATACTTATGCACAAAAAATGTACTTTAGAAATTGAAATTACAAATGTTTGATTCTATGCACATGTATTCCAAGTCCTTAGGATGGGTTAAATTATGTGTTTTTCATGAAAATGTTTGGCTTTCTTACAAATTATGAGATGTATATGTAAAAAAAGAAAATTGGATGCATTTGGATACATTTTTGGCTTGGTCAGGGATACATTTTCTTGAGACGGCGCGGCAACACTGCTTGTGTATGATAAATGTTGCATGCAATATTTCCCACAATACAGTTTTAAAAGCTTCTTTAACAAAAACGCATTAACAAATAAAATTCAGTTTGGTTTCCACGCGGATTAGAACTTTAAATTGACCATCCAATGTCCAGTTTTCCAACTCATTGCATCAAATATTGGAGTTTATTAATACGACACATGAGAAATCTGCGAATACGATAACATCTGTGCAGCCACTACTTTAGCTGATGTCACGTTCACGGTCCCATCGAATCTGATAACGAAGCGGTAAGGGCAAAACATCCAGATTTGCAGACACAGAAATCGACAAAAAGGTAGAGCGTGTGGTGCAATGGGTTTCATACTGTCCCTGAAAAAAAAAGGCAAATACAGCAGGAGAAGTCATTTGTTAAGGTTATCGAGGCATTTTTTTCTGCTGGTGTCCATTAAAAATGCCAAAACTCGGGCGCGCATACAGTGGCCGAGCGTGTCGAATGGACATAAAGTGCACCAAGTGTTAATTTATTATTGCTATGTACAACAGAATACATGAGGATATATATACCCTGTAGTCAAATGTACCAGTTGTAAACTACTTTACAACTAGTATGAACCGCATGCCCAATTAGTCAGCCAACTATCTTTTTTCGTTGCAATCAACTGGTATTTTTAACATGGGGATGTCCTACGAGATGGGAATTGTCAGATTAGTTCAAAATATGCAGAAAAATACCAGTCCAATTATGGATCGAAGCCACTAGATTGGCTAACAATTAGTCTAAAATTTTTTGAGTATTAATTATAAGAAAAAATACATAAATGTTTCAAACTTTCGAAAATAAATTTAAATGCATTTTTCCATAAAAATTATTGAAAGTAAAAGCTTTCTGGTACAATAAACACTATATTTTGTATCTTTTTTAATATTAAATATGCATTTGAGATAAAAATAAAATAAATTCTTTAGTTCATTTTCGAGTGAACTTAAATAAATATAAAAGTTTTCATTAAATTCAATTATATTCATTAACTTTTCACATTTCGGTTCTTTCTTTTAAAAATTTTATAAAAGAAATAATTGACGCTTGAAATTTGCAGTTATCATATATTCTTAATTTTTGTCTGAAGTTTGGCTTGTTGATTGATAATTGAAATTAATCAAATAATTAAATTAATCGTCTAATTGAAATGAATGTATTAACTAACAATTTTTAATTAATCATTAATCATTAAAAAGATGCTAATATTGTTATTTAATCACTAGACGGTAATAAAAAAAATGCTTCAATTAATGATCATTATGACTATTAATCATTATTTAACAGGTCTGGTATAATTTAATATGTACTCGCTTTAATGGTTTTCAATATGCCTAAATAAAAGTTATAATATTCCGGGTACTTTATTGTATTAAACTGTCGAAGTCAAATAAAACCGGGCATGAATAAATCGTTTTGTACTTGGTACAAGTCGGGTCATTTTCGAACTAGTTCGGTTTCAGTCAGGAAATTCTAGTTGTAAACTAATATTTTTCCTGACCAGTTTTGGGTTTCGCTGCAGGGTACATATGCACATATGTGTGTATGTACGTACGAATACGTGTATGTAGGGAAGTTGGTGTACATATTTTTAATGCGTAAAATGAATTGCAACTTTTTTTCAATGACTATTAGTCATGTGCATTTTCTATGGCTGTTGAGTTCTTTATATAGCCCGATCACTTTAGACCAAAATCGACGTAAGAATAAGAATAGTTCCAGGAAGAAATTTTTTGACGCAGTTAGGTGTCTCCTGTTTAGGTGAACGCAAAATAAAAATGTTTCCCATAATTGCGATATGGGAAGTGTCCGCCATCTTGGATTTCATGTTTTTTGCGATTTGCACACGAATTTTTTTATTTATTTATTGCAAATAATATGCAAAAAATGCCGAAAAAATAGGTAAGTTGCGCAGTTTTTTCGAATTTTGAGCAACTTTTATTTGAAATAAGTGGCACATTTAAATGGCCACTGTGTAGATCGCGACCAACAACGCGCTCAATGCAGCGGCAAGGGAGAAGCAACTTTTTTCCACACCACCTCAGAGGTAAAGTTATAGGCGCGTTCTATTTTTAAGTGGATTCACCAGTAGTCCTAATCCACACATAGTTATTTTCGCCACAATGAAACTCTTTAGAATCCCAGAAAAGTCGAATTGATAACAGGACAAAAACTATTTGATAATTACAGTTTCAACTGACTGAAAATAGTTATTCATGGGATCGGCCTATTGGTGAACCCACAGTTGAAAATACGCGCCAAAAACACGACCTCCGAGATACTGTGAAAAAAGTTTTGAGTAGCTATCCCCGCTGCATTGAGCGCGTTGTTGGTCGACAACTACACGTCGCACAGTGGGGTAATTGATGTCGATATTGCGTATTAATTCAAAAATGGATTTCAAAATACGTAGAAGGGTTTAGTACCAAATGAAAGTAGATAAAATTCTACATCACCATGTCATAAAATAGTTGGCCAAAACTTTACCGTTTTCTTCCAATATACTCTTAAAGTAGTCGCTTTTTCCTTTGAGTGTGCGCAAAGTGAAAAAGTGGTTTGGGTC
>NW_023458559.1:16103984-16104650 GCF_013731165.1 Rhagoletis pomonella | reverse complement strand
AACTTTTGAACTTGTTCTGAGCTGACTCTGGCTTAGATGGTTCTGAGGCAGTTCGTATAGTAACAGTTCCTAGATAGTTCGTATAGTAACAGTTCCTAGATAGTTCAAATAGGGTCACCTCCAGGCTAGAACAATTATGGTTAGTTTTGAGCTGGTTCTAACAAGTATAGTATAGAGCCTTTTCTTTAAATACTGTAATTAAATAAGCACGCATACCATTTTGTAAATAAATAATACTTCATTTTATTTGTAAAAAGCTATTTAGGTTGCACTAGTTTACTTTTTAATACAAACTGTGCTTTAAAAATAGGAACATAAAGTGTCTGTACTTCGTTTTCAAACTCTACTCAAAAATTCTTCAAAATTTCAACTGAATTGCAAACGTTTTGATTGAATTTACCTGGACTCATATGGCTTTTACTTAAAAAAATATATTTTGGTTAAGGAACTAAAATTAGTTTTTCACGTCAATAGAATACTTCACGTAAGTAGTTGCGGTCAAAATAATAACAGCAAAATTCAAAACAATGCATTGGCAACTTGTCTTTATATATTTATTGTTAATAATTTTCATTTAAATTATGGGTCGATCTACATACAGATGCGTTCAACTAATTAGCAACGAAATTCAAAACCATATTGCTTGCAAATTATGTTTATTTGTTT
>NW_023458559.1:16057582-16103884 GCF_013731165.1 Rhagoletis pomonella | reverse complement strand
AAAATTTCAAAATTTTTAACTAGACTATTTAGAAAATTTTCGGGTATGCAGTTTTGTAGCCCATTCAATTTTAGTATAATAAAGTGCATTATATATTAATTATATTATATTATTAATGCACTAAAACTGAATGTGCTACAAAACTGCGTACCAGAAAATTTTCTAAATATTCTAATTCAAAATTTTGATGACAATTTTTTGAAGTTTGATTAATTTTGTTGCAATTTGTGCAAGCTTTGCAGCTTTTGTTATTGTGGTTTCTGTTATAGATCGAATTATATTTTAAATGAAAATTATTAAAAATAAACAAATAAACATAATTTGCAAGCAATATCGTTTTGAATTTCGTTGCTAATTAGTTGAACGTATCTGTACATATATCAGATAAAACATAAATAAAAGTTGCAAAGCTTGCACAAAGTTCACAACAACTAATCTGATATATGTAGATCGACCCATATGTAAAATGAAAATTACTAACAATAAATAAATAAAGATAAGTTGCCACAGCATCATTTTGAATTTTACTGCTATTATTTTTAGCGCAACTGTACATATGTACGTTCTTTTCGAACCAATTTTGTTTTATAAATACGCTTACATTTTAAACTTGCAAATATACGTTAAGCTCTTATGGCAAAATTCAGTAAATAACTTAAGTTTGTACTTTCTTTTCTTATAATTATATTAAGGATTCAGTCCAAAGTGTGAATAAGGCGTTATATTAATTATTCAGTTCAGAAATTAATTACTGATTATTTGCTGTTGCTGCATTTTTAAAGTGGCGCTTTTTTTGAACCCTGAAAGCACGGCGCAATTGCTCTTCTGGATTAGTAACACCTGGTAATTGCGAAATGGCATCTAATTAAAGATACAAACGTTAGTTAATTTAAAGTTACAAAATATTATTTTCACATAACCACATGTGTATCTGTAGGCCATTGGACAAATCACTTTCAACGTTTTTTTAACTTCAGCAGTAAATAAATTATTTTTAGTTATATTGCATAACTCAGAAAAACCCGAGTCAAGTTTAGTTTGTGAAACATCCCAAGATACACATGTAGGTAGATATGTGTGCACGTATGTATGTCTGTATACCTAAAAGCGCAGCATAAAATTTTTTAAAAGACTTCAGGCTTTGTTTTCCATGTGTACCGTCTATGTTATATCGTAACGGGTGATTTTTTAAGAGCTTGATACCTTTTTTTTTAAAAAAAACGCATAAAATTTGCAAAATCTCATCGGTTCTTTATTTGAAACGTTAGATTGGTCCATGACATTTACTTTTTGAAGATAATTTCATTTAAATGTTGACCGCGGCTGCGTCTTAGGTGGTCCATTCGGAAAGTCCAATTTTGGGCAACTTTTTCGAGCATTTCGGCCGGAATAGCCCGAATTTCTTCGGAAATGTTGTCTTCCAAAGCTGGAATAGTTGCTGGCTTATTTCTGTAGACTTTAGACTTGACGTAGCCCCACAAAAAATAGTCTAAAGGCGTCAAATCGCATGATCTTGGTGGCCAACTTACCGGTCCATTTCTTGAGATGAATTGTTCTCCGAAGTTTTCCCTCAAAATGGCCATAGAATCGCGAGCTGTGTGGCATGTAGCGCCATCTTGTTGAAACCACATGTCAACCAAGTTCAGTTCTTCCATTTTTGGCAACAAAAAGTTTGTTAGCATCGAACGATAGCGATCGCCATTCACCGTAACGTTGCGTCCAACAGCATCTTTGAAAAAATACGGTCCAATGATTCCACCAGCGTACAAACCACACCAAACGTGCATTTTTCGGGATGCATGGGCAGTTCTTGAACGGCTTCTGGTTGCTCTTCACTCCAAATGCGGCAATTTTGCTTATTTACGAAGCCATTCAACCAGAAATGAGCCTCATCGCTGAACAAAATTTGTCGATAAAAAAGCGGATTTTCTGCCAACTTTTCACACATTCAACACATTTCGAACCGAACACTGATTTTGGTAATAAAATTCAATGATTTGCAAGCGTTGCTCGTTAGTAAGTCTATTCATGATGAAATGTCAAAGCATACTGAGCATCTTTCTCTTTGACACCATGTCTGAAATCCCACGTGATCTGTCAAATACTAATGCATGAAAATCCTAACCTCAAAAAAATCACCCGTTATTATCATCGACTCGGCGAGAATGTTTCTGAAATTTTTATGGGCGGAATACTGAAAAAGTTTTCTCATCATGGAAACCTGTGAAATATAATTAATTTAAAGACTTCCATATCGCCAAGTTAAAATTTAATGGCGTTTTCTTTTCAACCGAAACATTTTGCACAAATACTTAGGAGAGGACAGTAAAAAGGCACCATTTTCTCTAGAAAAGAAAACACCATTAGTAAGATTCAATGCTTACGTAAATGTCTCGGTTGTCCTGAAATATTTTTTCATCTACGGCGGCTAAAGCTTCATCGGTACAAATTGGAAAGAGGTCGCCAATGGGCGCAGCAAGAGATTCCTGGCGAATTAGCTTGCTGATTAAAATTTTATGTTCTGCCAAAACTGTCATAAGAGCTTTGTTTTGTAAAAGGTGGTTTTCTAAAATGAAAAATAATGTAATTTTGTTTTTCTCCACAGGTATGTATGCATATTACTTTCGATTTGCTCCAACTTGTCTAACATAGATAATTTCAAGTTTTCTTCGCGTTCTGAAGAGAAATATAAAGAGTCAATAAATATACAAAATGGTAGATATATAAATATATAAATACTGAAGTAAATAGATATGCAAACAAATAAAAATACCTACGTACACTCCTCGTCATTTGACCTTATTTGACCCTTTTAGTCCTTAGTATTTCCGTTTGTTTATGCAATATTTACTTTTTTTTATAAAAATATAGCATAATGTGGCGAATACTGCGGCAACGCGAAGCGAACAACAAGAAAATGTCCGACGAAAGGCGTAGAATATTCGACAGCAAGAAATGTAAAGTGGAATACAGCGAACAGCGAGAGTATTAAAGAATGTGCGATAGATGGCACAACGTTCTAGAGTTGCCATGAGTTCGAGTGCAAGTATATAAGGCCGCTGCCACAGCGCACCAAAAAGTGCAGTTGTAAAACAGAGATCGATTGTGTTAGCGAGTTTTGCAAAGTATTGTAGTTGTCTTAACAAGTATTGTTAATTGTTGTTATTGCCGAAACAAGTATTTAAAAGTATTTGTTGTACAATAGAGTTAATTGTACTGTACTTTGGTCATATTGAGGGTTTGTTTAAAAATATTCTGCAAATCCGATTTTAAAATTTTATACGAATTTAAAAAATGTCAAGGAATGTCAACAAAGGGGTGCGCTAAACTAATGATCTGCAGTGGTTAACTTGATAATATTAAAAAAAAGTATTCGGTATGCAGGTTAGTACCCCATTCTATTCTGGTATAATAAAGTGCCAGTTTAAAGCGATCGTAAATAGCGTTGATTTTAGAAAATTTTGCTATATTTTTATTTAATTAATTCATTTAAAAATTAATGAATAATAAATAAACAAACGGAAAACTGAAAATACTAAGGAATAAAAGGGTCAAATGACGAGGAGTGTATATATATATATATATATTTTTTTTTTTGAGTATATACATACCTTTAATTTCATTAAATTGTTCTTGAAAATTAACGCATCTGGTGCACTCACTTGTGGGATTGGTAGCTGTAGTAAATATAACATAAATAAAAAAATGTTAATTGGGTTTCAAATGCATTTATTTTTGAAAATACTTACCTTGCGGAAGCAGATCGCTACGAACTTTTAACCTCTTAAACGACATTGCGATTTTATCCTTTTGTATATATTTCTGTTATTAAAAAAACGAATCTGCGAAAAGTGGTGTTAAATACTTGAATACTCAACAACAACCATGTAAGATTGGAAGCATGAGTAAGCGGCCATCGTGTGGCAGACCCAACAACTTAACATCTATATCATTAACGCTGAATATTTGTTCTTCATCTGATGGCTACAAAGGCAGACAAAAAACTTTCAACACAGTCAGGTTTCTTAGCGCCCAAGTAAATTCCTACAGGTAAAATAGGAGTATTTTCCAAATTAACAATCCTAAGCAAAATTGGCCAAATCTGTGTACGCGAACTTCTGTGTAGGGGGGTAAGCCGTCAATATTTACATCCAGAAGGATTGACTCGCGTATATCTCTAGCTCTAGCCAACTGTTCCAACAGTTTTTTGACCCCTATGTGACAGTAATGACCGGGAGGAACTATCTCAATTAAAGCACGTTGCCTGCAGCTTGCAAGAAGGCCCTCAGCGCTTTGAGGCACATCTAAATTTTCACTTTTTAATATTTTTAATAAATCATCGCAACACTTACGCGATGGTCTATTGTTAATGTACCACTCTTTTAATTTTGATCGCAAATTGTTCTCTTTATATATATTTGCACCTACTTCCGCAAGCTCCTCAGCTAATGGTTGCGCATCTATTGCTGACTGCGCACTTGGCTCTTCCACAGATTCTGTTACATTCCCACTACCTTCACCAGCACTTAACGTTTCGATATAAACGTCGGTCTGCCTTTTAATTAATCTTCTGATATTCCGCTTACTCATTTTATTAAAAATATTATTAAGTTTAATCACTTTTCACTTGTTTTCGCTTTCAATTATCTGCACGCTTTACTAGACATGTGCGCAAACAGCTGTTGCTGGAGAAAGCCGATTTTCGATAATTTTGTGCAGCTGCACATTTAATAATATTCAACTCCACTGTAATATCGATACGTTAATAAAATTGCTATAACTTTTCTAATTTCAAATGGATTTGAAAAGGACTTGGGTTTATTTTCTTTGATGTTTATTAAGCTGTAATATAGTAAGGAAACAAAGAGAAAACCTTTGTTCCCTGAGGTGAAGTTAACAGTAGAATCACGATGGGACTTGAAATTGCGATCGATTTCTCCAAAAATGTGCAAATAACTCTTAAGCTTATAATAGGACTGCAAAACATTATGTAACAGTGTAATAAGGAATTAGAAGGGTTTTAATCTTGGCGATCGGAAAAGTGGAACTGAAGGTTTTTGGAAAAAAGTGAAACCGGGAACCGATTTCGATAATTATTTTTTTTATCGGAAAGACAGTATACAGTATAGAAATGAATTTAAGAAGGATTTATTTCTGAACTGTCTTTATGAGAGTTGCCACGTGTTAAAAAACTCATATTAAACTTAATTCATCAGTTAATTGCAATATGTATCACAGTGCCAGGCAAAAGGGATTTAAAAATATTTAAATTTGAAAATTCGAATTCATTCACAAGTTAAATTAAATGTTAAAATATGAGTGCCTGTTTATAAATTTAATTTCAGTCTTGGCGTTTTAATGTATCCACTCCGATTTCATGTATGCGACATTTATGGGAAAGTGCCAATTGAAATACATGTGGTCGGTGAGCAGTGTTACTTCTTTAACAATTCTATGCCTAATAATATAGTTGAATATTTTTTATTGTTTCTCAGTATACACATATATACTGTACAGTATATACTATAAAAAAGCAAATTTTGTTTAGAAGAAAATACGAAATTCTATATTTTTCCCCCAAACGGGGATTAATTTCTTCCCGTTTTTCTTCTTATTCTACTGAGCTAAGGCAGTGTCAAATCGAGCTGTCACAACTGATACCACCTTGTATTAGCTTTGTTTCTTAACAGATAATTATCACAAATTATCACTAATTTCTGCTGGAAAGCGTTTCTTAACCTAAAAAAATAGCAGAAACTAGCAGCTCTCTCTCGTTCTTACGCTCTTCTTTTTTTGGCTCTCCTGCTAATTTCTGCTAGTAAAATTTTTACTAGCAGAAACTAGCAGCTGTCAAAATGGATAAACAAAAATTCGCGCCAAATATTTTCAATAGTCAAATACACCGATCAGCTGATTACTTGCTAGTTTCTGCTAGTTTTGCGTTTCTTTACTTTTTCGTAATTTCGCTCTCTGTGAGCTAAACTCTTTAAATTTTCTCATTCTTCTTCTTCCTGATAATTATCTGCTGGAAAAGAAAAGAAACAAAGCCATTATTGCATCATGATGTGAAAGCGCTATAACATTTAGTCCGTTCTTTTGCTCGCCCGCGGGTGCCCGAAAGTGCCCAATTTGTGTCTCTTTGGTTGGTTCTCGGGCTGTTGAGAACCACTTTGAGAGAGTAATTTTTGCCTCTCACTAGCCCGAAGTCGGACTATTTTTCCGGGCGAGTTTGTGAAAACTGCCGGAGTAAGAATTTAAAACATTCAAATTTTAACCAATAAATATGTGCATATATATTTAGCTGTTTTTCTTTGATTCATAATTGAGAAAACATTAAGTGAACTATGAAATTAAAGTTATTGTGTTCGCTGCTGCTCAAATCTTAAACTTGTAATTTTTTGCGATTTGACGTTTAGTTTCGCGCATGAAAGTGGGTTTTTGTGTTCCCGTGGTTTTGGACGGTTTATGTACTTTTGTGAGAGCATTCCGTACTTATGCCCATTTGCCCGAAACTAGCCCGAAAATGTAAAAAACAAACCTATTGATGACAACGCAACAAGCAGCACATGCGTTTGAACCGTCCAGCTCTGCATCCCTTTTGCAGTAGTTCAGAGACAGTTCTGAAATTTGTAGGGCGGAACTAGCGCTTTGCCAGACTGTCCCTAAATTTTGCTGCAGGGTACGTATGAATTGATCACCACTTTCACGGTCGATTACCCCACTGTGCGTCATATGCGAACATATAAATAATGCGTTTATTGGAAATTTTGTCCTCTACAACTTTGCCAGTTAAATGCGCCACTTATTTCAAACGTAAATTGCTCAAAATTCGAAAAAAACCGCGCCCCTTACTTAATTTTGGGCATTTTTTAATATTATTAGCAATAAATAATTGTTAAAAAAAATTATAGGCACGATTTCTCTACAAATTTGTTTACCTTTTTTTCGCGAGAAGTGCAGAATTCGCGCGAAAATCGTAAAAAACATAAAATCCAAGATGGAGGACACTTACCATATCGCAATTGGGGGAAAAATTTTCATTTGGTGTTCGCCTAAACAGGAGACACCAAACTGCGTCAAAATTTCTTCCTGGAATTTTTTCGTTGAAAAAATCTAATGCAAAATTCGCGCGCAAATTGTAAAAAACATAAAATCCAAGATGACGGATACTTCCCATATCGCAATCGGGGCCAAATTTTCATTTTGTGTTCACCTAAACAGGAGACACCTAACTGCATAAAAAAATTTCTTCCCAGAATTTTTTCGTTCAAAAAATTTTAAGTGATCGGGCTAGTAGTACTATTTTGTTGACACGAAAGTGTTATATACTTATATATATAGATGAATGCAGGGTCCTTCCATGTAAAAAAGGAAAACGACATACATTTTAAAAATGCATTAATTATCCCTGTTTCAGTAGTAACCTACTACTTCATTATTCTACGTCCCACCCATCACAATGAAGTCCTTTTTTTTTTTTTTATTTTAGAAAAGGCGTAAATTTTTACCCAGCCTTACATATTTTATAGAGTTAACATATTTCACAAAAATATGGTGGGAACACTGCAAATGGAAGTGAAAGAGGAATAACTCACATTTGATTTTCATATTTATACTACAGTATGTGCAATAGTAAGGAATTAAGGACATTTTTGAAGATTTTTGTCTAGATCACAAATATTGAAATTACTTAAATAAAAACCTCGTTTTAGAAACTGCCAAAATTGCATTATGTATGTACCACGATTTCATTAATGCGACACTTTTCATTTGGTTTTCATAAATTTAAAAGATACTTTGAATTAAGTATGCAATGCCTTCCTGCAATTTAAGAGCTTATAATTTCGTTTAACTGTTTCTATAAAGCCTTGAATTTTTCGATGGTCACCCAGAAATTAGATGGGGGCACATTCCCTATATTATATATATATATATTTTCATTGGTTTATATTTTTTACGTTGCTGGTCCCAAGACCTGGGATGGTTCTTCAACTGAATACACGTTTATACAGCGAGCCGCCAGCTTGCAGCCGCATCTACTGCTGAACAGACGCTGCTGAACTTTGTGAGTCCTTAATCCGAATTAGTCGGAGTGGCCCCAACGAAGTTTCCACTCATACATGTGCATACACAGCACACCGACTATACCCTATTGCACTCTTTGTTATGAGGTATGTTGTACACAATCACATAAATAGAAAAGTTGATATAAAACTATTCGTCCATTTAAACTTTTACTGCACATGTTTTTTTTACGAGGAGGAAGCATCCAAAGCCTAACCCCGTCAGTGTGAGACTTTAACCCAAACTAAACCTCCTACTGGTACCACCGTCAAGGATTTCGTCGGGATAATAACACTGCGTGACCGATAAAGTTATAGATCTAATGATGCACAAAAAATATGCATACTTAGAATTTTTAATACCCACTCACAATCTGGACTTAAGTTATAAAAGCGCTTTTTTCGTAGTTTGAGCCTAATTGTGCGTAACTTAATTTCTGTTTATGCGATGAAAAATATATACAGTGCGTACACGGTAACCGCAACCCTCAATACGTGCGATTCCTTGATTAATGCAAGTCTCTAAAACAAAATATTCGGGGGAAATTATGTATCAAATACAATAACAAGAGATAGCAAAAAAAAATGAAGTGAGTGTGATGAGAGGAATGAGAGAAATATGTAGCAATTCCAACAACAAAACAACTAGCACAAGGTCGCATTTATTTTGCTATGCTATTTTGCAAAATATATACATAAGTTTCGACGTTGCATATTTTGCAGCGATAGGAAACGTTGTTTCCCATGTATTTTGTTGTTGTGTGTTTACAAGTTATGCAATCCATGCAATCCGTGCTACGAGCAATGGTATTGCAAGATTTGGAGAATACCCCTATTGTGATCTTTATAAGTGCAACTTCAAAACAATTTTACCTCAATACCTGCAACTTTCTTTGTTTATGCATGCCACGCACACAAAATTTGAACTTATTGCATTTCTTTGATTAACCAGTATTCTGGAAAAACTACAAAGTGGTGTTTCAGTTAAAGCGATGTGTGATGAGCAGGACCGAAGAAAATAAGCAGGAAAAAAGCAAACTAAAGCGCTTAGATAAACATTAACACATTAGTAAATAGGCTCGAAAAACAACCAAAAATCTAAGTACAGTTTAATGTTTTGTTTTTTATTCAGTTTATTTCAAGGACTGGACGGAATTCGATATTTTCATATTTCCAGTAGTGTTAATACATCGATTTAGTGTCACTTTTTTACTATGTATTATTAAAAATAATGCGGATTATATTACACTAAGATATGAATCCTTAATTTCTTTTCAAGACTGAATTTAATTGTTTTCAAATATTTGTTATCCTCCATTTGAATTAATTATTTTTAATCTCTTTGGAGGATGGTTCCGTGCGCAGAAGTGGAAAACTTTTGACTGCCATTCACCTGGGAGTGGCCAGAAGCGATTCTTGTGCGTACGGTTCAAATCGCAGCTCACAACGTCCGGATATTTATATCCACGTATCCTCTGGGTAGCAACCAAACACCCGTTTGGGAGCGAGCTAAAGTGAGAAGGCGTAAAACTTCGCGTGCGCTGGGTTTGGGTCCCGCCACGTTAAAACCCCGCCCAATGAAAAATTCCAACAAGCCTCGGATGAGACCCCCTTTTTCTGATGACGACCACGGCAAACGTATAAAGGACTATGATTTAAGGGTATGCACCTGGAATATCCGGACCCTTAATGGGGAAGGTGCCTCTGCCCGGCTGGTTGATGTCCTCGGGAAGACAAAGGCTGACATCACCGCCATCCAAGAAATGCGATGGACGGGGCAAGGTAAAGTAAGCGTGAAGCCTTGCGACGTCTACTACAGTTGCCACGTAAAGGAGCGCAAATTCGGTGTTGGATTCGTGGTAGGAGATAGACTCCGTCGCCGAGTACTGGCGTTCACCCCGGTGGACGAACGTCTAGCCACAATCCGCATCAAAGCTAGATTCTTCAACATCTCGCTCATCTGCGCCCATGCCCCGACGGAAGAGAAGGATGAGGCGTCCAAGGATCTCTTCTATGAGCGCTTGGAACGTACATATGAGCGCTGCCCCCGGCACGATGTCAAAATCGTGCTTGGCGATTTTAATGCCAAGGTGGGCAAGGAAGGGATCTTTGGCGCCACTGTCGGAAAATTCAGCCTCCACGACGAAACGTCCGATAACGGACTGAGGCTGATCGACTTCGCCGGGGCCCGAAATATGGTAATATGTAGTACTAGGTTCCAGCATAAGAACATCCACCAAGCTACATGGCTGTCTCCGGATCGAAAAACGAGAAACCAAATCGATCATGTTGTGATAGACGGAAGGCATGCTTCAAGCGTTTTGGACGTACGTACACTCCGAGGGCCAAACATCGACTCGGACCACTATCTTGTTGTAGCCAAGATACGCACCCGCCTCTGTGCAGCAAAAAATGTGCGCCCAACAATGCAAGGAAAGCTTAACGTCGAAAAGCTGCAATCACAACAGACGGCCAATTTATTCGCCACTCGACTCACACACCTGCTCTCTGAGAGCACTCTTCAACAATCCGACGTACGCGAGCAGTGGAACCACATTTCCCGATCATTAAGTACCGCCGCCGAAGAAGTAGTTGGATTTCAGCGAGCCCGAAAGAACAACTGGTACGATGAGGAATGTCAAGAAGCCGCAGAGAAAAAAGATGCCGCCTACAGGGCCACGCTGCGATCGGGCGCAACGCGAGCCATGTGGGACCGTTATAGGGAACTGAAGAAGGAAGCGAGACGTATTTGCCGCAATAAGAAGAGAGAGGCCGAAATACGTGAGTGCGAAGAGCTTGAGATGCTGGCCGACAGGAAGAACGCCCGAAAATTCTACCAGAGGGTTAGGCGACTTACGGAAGGTTTCAAGACCGGGGCGAACTCCTGTAAGAACAACAATGGCGACCTAGTGACCGATGTCCAGAATATACTTAAATTGTGGATGGAACACTTTTATAACCTACTGAATGGTAGCAGCGCTGAAAGTAGTGAGGAAGACGAACCCGAGTCCCCAGTCGATGATGATGGAGTAGCTGTCCCACCGCCTGACTATGACGAGGTACGAATAGCGATTACGCGGCTGAAAAACAACAAAGCTGCTGGAGCTGACGGCCTGCCAGCCGAGCTATTCAAGTACGGCGGCGAGGAGCTGATGAGGTGCATGCATCAGCTCGTATGCAGAATATGGTCAGATGAACGCATGCCCGACGACTGGAATTTAAGTGTGCTCTGCCCAATCCACAAGAAAGGCGACCCCGCCATACGCGCCAACTACCGCGGAATTAGCCTTCTAAGCATAGGTTACAAGGTCTTATCGAGCGTATTGTGCGAAAGACTGAAGCCCACCCTCAACGAGCTGATTGGACCTTATCAGTGTGGCTTTAGGCCTGGAAAATCCACCATAGATCAGGTATTCACAATACGCCAAATCTTGGAAAAGACCCGCGAGAATAGGATCGACACACACCATCTATTTGTCGATTTCAAAGCCGCTTTCGACAGCACGAAGAGAAGTTGCCTTTATGCCGCGATGTCTGAATTTGGTATCCCCGCGAAACTAATACGGCTGTGTAAAATGACGTTGAGCAATACCACCAGCTCCGTCAGAATAGGGAAGGACCTCTCCGAGCCGTTTGATACCAAACGAGGTTTCAGACAAGGGGACCCCCTTTCGTGTGATTTCTTTAATCTTATGTTGGAGAAGATAATAAGAGCCGCAGAACTGAACCGCTCAGGCACAATACTTTATAAGAGCGTACAATTGCTGGCGTATGCCGACGACATCGATATTATCGGTAAAAACAAGGGCTACGTCTGTTCTGCCTTCTCGGGATTGGATAGAGAAGCAAAGCGAATGGGTCTGGTGGTGAACGAGGACAAAACGAAGTATCTCCTGTCAGCACACAAACAGTCAGAGCATACGCGTCTTGGCACCCACGTCACTGTTGACAGTTACAAGTTTGAAAAAGTAGACGACTTCGTTTATTTGGGAACCAGCATTAACACCAATAATAATGTCAGCCTTGAAATCCAACGGAGAATCACTCTTGCCAACAAGTGCTACTTTGGGCTGAGTAGGCAATTGAGAAGTAAAGTCCTCTCTCGTCGTACAAAGATCACACTCTATAAGTCACTCATCATGCCTGTGCTGGTGTATGGCGCGGAAGCATGGACAATGAAAGCATCTGATGAGGCGGCTCTTGGAGTTTTCGAGAGAAAGATTCTGCGAAAGATTTACGGACCTTTACGCGTTGGTGATGGCGAATATCGCAGACGATTTAACGATGAGCTGTATGAGCTTTACAACGATATAGACATAGTGCAGCGAATTAAAATTCAGCGGCTCCGCTGGCTTGGCCATGTCGTTCGGATGGACAGAAACGCTCCTGCTCTGAAAATATTCAACGCGGGCCGCGATGCTGGGAACAGAGGAAGAGGAAGGCCTCCTCTGCGTTGGAAAGACCAGGTGGAGAAGGACTTGGCTTCACTTGGCATTTTCAATTGGCGTCAGTTAGCACAGAAGAGAAATGACTGGCGTGCTGTTTTGGACTCGGCCAAAATCGCTGAGGCGGTTACAGCGCCAAATAAGAAGAAGAAGAAGAATCTCTTCAGTAACACCAATGCTTTCCCGTAGAGACAAATCTTTGGTTTTAAATTTTTGTATCTAAGCAGAACGGGAATTAAAAAAATCATAGTTAAAAAAACTGAAACCTCGCTATTATAATTTCCATTCGTACTGTCATTAGGTATGTAGCTTGAGAAAAGAAATCGCTGCATCTTTTAGGCGCATCCATCTATATCTATATCTATACTAGTCTATACTAATTATATAAAGAGATGTCCCTTTTTTTGTAACAGGTAATCTCGCGAACGGCTGGTCCGATTTTCATGAAATTTTGTACATAAATAGCTTTCAGTAACCACCATGCTTAAAATTTGGTACGTAAGTAGCCTTTTCATATATTGGCATATATGATCCATTTTTTCCTGGAATGGACCAGGGACCGATCTATTCGAAACAATCTTATTATGGTCCGATTTGCTTAAAATTTGGTTCGTAAGTAGCCTTTTAGCATATACTAGCAGACCCGGCGAACTTCGTCCCGCCCAAAATTTTTATATATTTTATTGAGACTTTTTGGTCCAACATTTTCACCAACAATTCACATTTACGATTTTCATTGGCACATTCGTCTGCTAAGATTATGGTTTGGTCGTCATTTGCCGCTTTAAATAACCTAAGGAAAGTGTTATATCCGTGAAGAAGTTCTTGAAATTCTCCAGTTGTGCGGCATTTCATAGCACGGTTATTCGCAAAGCGAAATACATTTTTTCCTCTTCACTCCCTTGCGGCAACAATGAGCCGGTTTTATAGAGAATGTCCTAGAAGCTTTACAGTGTAGTTGGTGGCAATTTCAAAATGGGCGCGGATCAATGTTCTACAGAAATGCAATATACTTATTTCAGATAAAATACCTTAAAAGTTTGAACATATAATAATATTGAAAAATCACATCCATTGGGCCAATCGCAACGCAGGAGCGAACAAACAGTTTAAATACCGCAGTAGAACAGTATCCAAAAATTGTATTGGTACGTTTTGGAAGCCAGTCTCTTTTACATACCCGAAAGACAACTAAAATTCTTTGCTTGAACGAGCCATGTTTGCATGGTGTATGGCGAAATGGGAAAAGTAGGATTAAAGAATATTTGACAAGCCGCTTGTGTGGTGTATTTCGTTCTTTATAAAACTTTGGAAAGCTTTTTGTTCAAAAATTTGCAGAGCGATTTAATAACTCTGTTGTGTAAAAGATGGTTGCATTTTTTATCTGCTAATATATCGGGAGAAAATTCGTCAAAAATTACTCAAAAAATTCGCTTTGAGGAATTACTGACAAGTGGTCACACTGATGGTTAGGTTAGGTTGGGTTAGGTTTGGTTAGGTTAGGTAAGGTGGCAGCTCCGTGTAACGGGAGCTCACTTAGACAATATAAGATTGTCCTTTGTGATACCACAATTTATGATCTCAATGGCCCAGAGCTCCTCGGGGCTATTTAGAAAGTGAGAGCCAAAGTACTGCAACCTTAGCCTCGCAAACGCTGGGCACCTAAGAAGGTAGTGTTGAGGTAATTCTACCTCGTCCTCTTTCAGGCAACTGCGACATAAGGGGTCCGGTAGAATGTTCAGCCTTACTGCGTGAATACCGATAGGACTGTGACCCGTTAAAAAATTCACACCAGAAGTGAGAGCTGTGGATTTGTGAGTGCGAGGCCAAAATGACTTTGCGATCGCGCATGTCGTGGTATTCGCCCAGCGTTCGCTGATCTGACATGAGGGCCATCTATCCAAGATTGTAGCGCAAGTGATCAATTGCACCCCCCGCCGCTCTTTATCCGGTGATAACGTTTCATGGCTTTCTTCCCTGGCCAGCTTGTCAGCCACGCAGTTCTCCCCAGTGTCGCAGGCGGATATTAGCCAGTGTTCTCCAGCCTCTCGTTCCAGCCTGATTGTCGCTATATCCTCATTGCTAAAATTATGCAAAATAAAAGCTTTTAGTTCACCTCTGATAAGCATGCAGGCCCTAGTTCTACCTACATTGTTCGCCACTATCAGCCTGTCGTTATTTGTTCTGATTCCGGAGATACCGTTACTGCTTAGCCACGGCTCCTGTATCAGAACCACGTTAGCCCCACCTTGCTCAAGTTGGAGCAAAAGATTGGCGAATGCCGCCTTGGAATGTTGGAGATTAATCTGCAGAATTTTTATACTCCAGAATATCCTCCATGACACCAAACTCGGTGCAAACATTGCTTAGGGCCCCACTAAGAAACTCGTTGAAAATTTTTTAAATCAGACAAGAACCACACCCACCTCCCATATAACGGCAATTCACAGAAATACGAAAACTGCGATAAATTAGTAAATATTTAAGCTAATTTACTCAAAATCGATATATGCAATGAGCTCCTAGCAGAAAATGATATTTAGGGAAAGTTTTCGAAAATGGGCGTGGCACCGCCCACTTACGCCTACATATGTGCATCTCGGTACCCGGTTTATCAATTTCTACCAAACTCGGCACATTTAGAAAACGTGGCGCAAAAGAGCAATGTATAGAACATTTTTGAATTTGGATCAAAATTACTGCTACTTACCATATAACGGTAAATTTCAGAAATACGAAAACTCCGATCTTTCAATAACTAAAGATGCCAACTTACAACAATCTTTTAACAAGACACAAGATTATTGATTTTTGTTAAATGGTCATGGCACCACCCACTTATGACTACAGAAGTATATATCGATAACCGACTTACCGATTTCCACCAAACTTGGTACAATTATTTCAATATATCATAGCGTATTATTGAAATTGTTTGACATCGGGAAAATACTCTTCCTTATCATACAGTTTACTGAAAGGTAAAAAAACGATATTTAATACATGCGCCGGGTATATAAAGTCGGTTTCGCTGTATAAACTTCTTTACTTCTTTTGTATTTTATTTGTTTTTGTGTTTATTTATTTTTTATATCTTAGGTATTTGAGCCTGATATAAAATATCAGAGGGGTCGCAAACGCGAGACACCCTATCTGGGGGAGTTCTACGATAAACAGCAGAGGTCAGTCTCTCTTATACTGTATATCAAAGACTAACCTGAGTATATGCAATAAAGGAGAGAGTCCGACCTTTATATTTCCCAGCTCCGAAAGATTTTCGGGATTGGAAAAGGTACCGGACTTAACTCTAGCAACAGATGGCATTGCCGCCGATGACTGGAGAGTATCCAGTGAAACATCCATGTCGGATCATTGTTGGATACTCTTCAGCACTCGCGGAAAACCCACTACCTCTTCTCTATTTCGGAATCCGAGAAGAATTATATGGCTTAAATTTATCAGGCTAGCGTCAGGTAACCTAGACAAAAGAGATTATAATATCTGTAGAACTAGACAACACGGTAGATAAGCTGGAAAAAACTCTAGCCGTAGCTTTTAAAAAATCCACACCAGTAAGTGTCCTTAAGAACGGGGGAGCTTGGGGAGCACAGGTGAAATCTCAGAAAAATCTGTAACGAGTGCTACAGAACAGAACTGTGGCAACCATACAAAGATGAATTAAGGCAGTACAAAAAATTAGTAAAGAAAGATAAAAAGGACTTCTCATTTTCGTTGTTGGTGTTTCCGACAGGAAAGAGTGTGATGTAATGTGGAACGATTTTCCGTCATCCCTTTTCAAATTTGGTTGGGAGACAAACCGGCTTCGGCGTTGAGCCATCTTCAGAGTCATTTTTCGATCTGAATAGTTTCTGTTTGTTTGTCACTATTTATAGCCGTGTTAAATCGTCGTTGGTTCATAGTTAGGTACGTCTCAGCGGATTATATTCTTTCGTTCAACCAGTAGTTTCAGTTCTGTGTGTACATCCTCAGGTAGAAATTAGCAGCTCACCTCTTTTTTGATTAATTGTTGCATGGATTCGCAGGTAGGTAAAAATCAGTTATTTTCTTTCTCTTTGTTTCTGTAGTTTGGACCTGCATTTCCAGCCCAAGCCTTCTTTCTTGACATATACGGGCAAAACGTCATATAAATTGGCTAAGGTATTCCAAAAGTATAACATTGATACAGCAGTCTCAACAAAGGTGCAGTGAAATTAGTAGCATATGTAGATGATGTAGTGGTGGCGGTACCAGGTCTCTTCCCCTCAACGATTAGTGAAATCCTAGAGGGAGCTTTGCTACGGCTAAACACTTGGGCCACAAAATTGGACTGGGTGTCGACACTAGCAAGACGGAACTGATGCTGTTCAGCAATGAAACAAAAATAACACAATTCAGCCTTCCCTCCCTTAATGGAACGACTCTCACATTGTCTTCCGAGGCTAAATACTTGGTTGTCGTATTAGATACCAAACTGAGCTGGAAGACAAATACAGAGAGGCGGGTTGAGAGAGGTTACACAGCTTATTATACATGTAAAAGAATATTCAGTAGGAACCGGGGATTAAAGCCAAAGCTTGTCCTCTGGATGTACACGGCTATCATACGATCAATACTAGCGTATGCGGCGTTAGTTTGGTGGCCAGCACTAGATAAACAATACAACGTCAGGAAATTAGGCAGTACACAAAGAGCAGCTTGTGCAGGTGCTACAGGAGCAATTAAGTCGTGTCCATCTGCTGCGCTTAATGTGATCCTGCATCAGCTGCCCATAGAACTCCATATCCACGAAACTGCCGCGTCTGCGGCAGTCAGACTCAAAAAGTCAGGCTGCAGGTGGGCGCTGCAGCATGGCCATAGTGGTATTCTTGACAAGCTTATCGAATCAGGGAAATAATCAGATTGTATAGATTCAGGAAAAGCTTCCAGGTGAAGTTTCCTTCATGACTGGATCGGAGCAGGGGCAGGATAGTTGAGGAGAATTCCACTGAAATCTATACTGAGGGGTCCATAATGGACTGCGGTGTGGGTGCGGGGGTGTTCTCTGAAGCGCTGAATGTCTGTCTCTAGTTTCGACTACCTAACTTTGCTAGCAGTACTGGGCATCGAAAGGGCCTGTAAAGCAATAGAGAGGAACTGCGTAGGTGTACGAAAAGCATACATTTTCTCAGATAGCCAAGCGGCACTGCTGGCACTTGCGTCACCAGTAACAAAATCCAAAACAGACAGAGATTGCAAATGTGCGTTAAGCTCGGTGGCCGAGTTAATAGACATCACTCTCATCTGGGTTCCCGACCATAAGAACATACACGGAAATAAGAGAGGGCTGACGAGTTGGCTAAGGCCGGATCATCTTTGGATGAATCCGAAGCAGAGACTATCAATTGTTCACTCGGACTCATCAAAAGGGAACTGTATCTGCATTTCACACGTATGGCTGATACACGTTGGAACAACCTTCAAACATGCAAAACTGCGAGTAACATATGGCCGCCTTATGACAAGCCAAAGACAGAAGAACTTCTCAAGGGGTCGAGGAAAGATATCGTCAAATTAATAGCCACGATAACGGGACATTGGCCCATTGGTGAACACACAGTTAAATGGGCCTTCGTATAACCCTGGGCGCCGTAGCTGTAATCTAGAGAGAAGTAAAGAAACGGTCCTTCACTCTCTTTGCGAGTGCCCAGCATTGGCACAAATAAGGCAGAACAAACTCGGGAGTTTTTCCATCCAAAATCTTTGGAAAATTTCCAAATTCTCCATTACTAACCTAAATAGTTTCATCGGAAAATCCAAATGGTTTGACGAACCCAACGAATCATGGAAGCAGATAAAATCTAGTGTCCCAGAGAAAGCGTATCAAAATCGTGCTTTCAGCAGTAATTGGGTGCTGGGAATGTACTCAGGCGACGCTTCTACCAACGAACCCAACCAGACATATATGTAAGTAAAGCTAAATAAAAGTTTGAAAAAAAAACGTAACATTTAATTCGTTGGGGCTAACATAAACTTATTACTTAGAAGAAGGGAGATCAAATGTTTTTCATTAAGTCTTCGGAAATATTTAGATTTTTGCTTCAAAATGTTATAATAAACTAGAAGCAAATTAATTTCATAGGTTCATACCTTTTGCGTGACATTTAACATTTCGTTCTTTCACAGAAGTGTACAAAGGAAACATCGATAGTCGCCATCAAACCAAAACGCAAAACGTCGATGCATCGATAGTGCTATCGATGTTTTCTCCACCTCCAACTTTGGGGTGAATACCAGAGCTTTTCTTAAGAAATTTGATATTTAAAACAATACGAACCTACACGTAGAGCAACCTTAACCACGCCGGTATTTGTTACAAATATTATTTTATTTTCAACTCTTTACACAGCAATTAGCCTTTTGATTCAATTACAATTATTATTAGTCAGGACTTATTACCGTGTATTACATACACCCATATTTTTGCCCAAATTCGGACAAAGTGTTTCTAAGTCTAAAATAAATGCATCATTGTTTGTATTCGTAGCACCCAAATATTTTCAATTACATTTTCGAAACCATATAAGTACATATGTACTTACCTTCCAAACGGTTTCTTAATCAACACAGTCTTCCAAAGCAAACAGAAATCAAAGAGATGGAAAATGTGTCAAGTTAATAGTCCTTTGGGATCATTCTTACCAGACCAAGTATTTTATGTATGTATGTGAGTATGTAAATACTGATGTGCACACTCACATCTACATTTGCTCTCCACTTTTACATTTGTCACCGAATTGAATGACATTTTTTGTCAATGGTAAACACGAATTGCAACAACAGCCAACAGAGCATATCTTTTGTGTTCAATAAGTGCCAGTGTGTTTGCGAAAAGGATTAACGAGCACACACATATACAGGTATACGAAATACACCCGAAACAAAAATTAATGTAGGTTGTAGCTACGGGCGAGTACAATATGAAAATTTGTTTCTTATATTCCCCGAATCCTTAAATTATTATTTTTTAATAAAGCGTTATTTTCGTACTTGATGCGCTTATCTATGCGATGTTAAAAATCAGACATGATAAAAACTCCGCCCTCTGGAACAGGTATTCCCAAAGTGGTCCAGGTGGACCCCCAGGATTCCACGGGAGACTCGACGGGGGTCTACGTTGGCGTGAAAAAAATATGGGGGTCCACGAGCTGTAAGTGAGGTCCACGAAAATTTATCTAGTTCCGATAGTAAAGAACCAAAATTGTTGCTTGATAGCCTCTTTATTTAACTTTAATTTTTTCGAGAGTGTATAGTGCTCTTGTAGCACTGCTGCACTAAAACGTAACGGATGTTGGTAGAAAACTGAGTGGGGAGAGGCAGAAATTGCTGGCGGCAGAGATTTGAGCACTTATGTATTTTCAATGCTACAGGATAGTACGTCACTATTACCTTTGTTGAAGAGATTCTATAATGTGGAGTTCCTGCGACTGCTGGTTTAATTCCATCACTGAGCCCGGACTTGCACATTGTCGAATCTTCACAGATGGCTCCAAAATTGACTCTGGGGAATATGCTTCGGTCTTCCAGGCCTAGGTAATTGCAATACTCAAAGCCATGGAGTACGTGGTGGAACATAGGTGGAGTGGAAGGAGATTACGTGTCTGCAGTGTTAACCAAGCTGCACTTAAGGCATTGGTTATCCCCCTAACTACTTCCAAACTAGTTCAGCAATGCAAGTCTCTACTAAATTATGGTGGTAAACAAAATGAGCTTGCTTTACTCTGGGTGCCAGGTCACTCAGGAGTACCTGGTAATGAGACATCTGACCATTTGGCCAGAATTGACCCAGACCGGGCATTGCTCGGTCCGCAACCAGTTTTATTACACCCACTTTCGGCCATCGAAGCAACCATCTGAGACTAGAGTTGTCAAGCTATCGATGGCACTATCGATAGTATCGAGTATTAGACTATCAATACTCACTGATAGTTTTTTCTTATACTATCAAAAATATCGATAGTTTAGTAGGACTATCGATCATCTCTACCAATTATTTTGAAAATTTTTGAATTAAAAATTTTGTTTTTTAGTGTGATGCCGACGTCATATTCAAATATGCACGCATTTAGGCAAAAATACATACATATGTTAATCGTAAATCCTGTTTTGTTTGTATAGCTTGTGTTTGTTTTTGAACTTTCTAAAAAGAGAAGTATTTTGGCTAAGCATTTACTCAATTTTGAATGATTATAACTTTTATAAGATAATATCTTTTTCACTATGATCCTGTAAAAACAAAGCAACCTAACTGATTTAGCACTATCGATAGTTTTGTTTTTTTCGGGACTATCGTGAATATTGATAGTTTTTCTGAAAACTATCAAAACTATCGATGGTGTGACTATCGATAGTTTGACACCTCTATCAGAAACTGGGTGAATACTTCGCTCAGCAATGATTTGGAGGTATCGAGGGGATGCAGGTGGGCAAAACCATGTTGCCTTCAATCTCAGAAGGTCTATCTAGTTTTTTGCTCTCACTGAGCAGACGACACTTCAGACAACTTGTTGGACTGCTGACTGGTCACTTCACGTGGCACAAAGACCCGACCGTGATAGGCGTAAATGACAAGTCCATTTGCCCATCCTGCCATGAAGAGGATAAAATGGTGGAACACTTTTTGTGCTTCTTGCTGCTTGGTTGTTTGTCATCGAATTTTCTAGACTCGTTCTTTTCTCCATTGTCAGTTTCTGAATTAAAAGTTTGGCGTAAAATGCTTAGTCGTTTTGTTGTTTTAAGTTTTGTGTTTTAAAAATGTGAGTGATAATTATTTTTCGCCTTACTTTAAAACTCGGACCGATAAAAATAAAAATGATGCCATCAACACAAATAAACTATTTTACAAATACTCCACGTACAAACTCATGAGTAATGTAAATGACGCTAGGGCTCCAAGTGCTCTTAAAAAATATAACTTCTCAGAGCGCGAGAGTATTTTGATGGATTTTAATAAATACAAACAAAAAAATAGATAGAAAATAATTAAGTTTTATTTTGGCAACTCCAAGTTTAGTTTATGAATTCACCCGCAATGCAAATTTAAATAGTTAGATATTATCTTCACATTTCATTTTTACGAGCTTTGGGAATATTTAGAAAGGTATCAGCAGGAAACCAGTAAACTTTTGAAAGGAGTCTACGAGAAAAAAAAGCTTGGGAACTTCTGCTCTATAAGATCGCAAAATTTTGAGTGTTTCTAAATTACCGCTGCATGGCAGGAAAGGGCTGTTTTTGCATATATGATTTCAAAAATTTAATGAAATTTGGTACAGATTGGTGAAGTGGTTTTCGAAATACTCGTATTTGACTTCTATATATCGGCATTGCCATCATACACATTAAAACTGAGAAACGCCGTATTCTAACAGGTGTTTTTATTTTGACAATAGGCTTAACTTATAGCTCTTAATTAGCCTTATTATTGGTGCTAAAGTTGAATTTGTGGAATTTTTCGTTTTCAAGATAATTTCAGAAAACAAAGGAATTCGCACGGTACAAAAACAGAAGTGGTTTTCGCGGCCAACAATTCATACGCCGATTTCAGCGAAACCTGCATTAGGTTGTATATTGATGTCTCCTAACTTGCTGTCTCCACAGGCAAAAGTTTTTATCTTGATAATGTTATCAGGCAAAATTTTGCCCATGGAGACAGCATATTGCTCTTGGCAAGCAATAATTATCAGAGCTTTTATCTTGATAAATATTGCCAGCAATTTGGTACTTTGACAGCTACATTTTCATTTGCGCGATAGCTTCGTGGAGACAACATTATCGATATTTCAATATAAAAGCAAAAATTTAACTGTTTTCTATTAAAATATGTGCTATTATTTGCTTGGGTGTAAAATAGCATACTTTTTAAACTTTTTAATTGATGAAATCCGGCAAAAATTGCCATCTTATAAATGCTTTTATCAAGATAAAAAATGCCCACGCACAAATATTGCCGCTGATAAAATTTTTATCAGGCAATAAAAATGACAGTTGGTAGGCAAAAACTTTTGCCTGTGGAGACGGGCCGTAAAAATGGTTTTGACTTTACCCAAAAATTATTTAATTTTAATCACTGTCGCTCGGGACATTTTTTCCATCGGGATATTTTTGTTAAAATTGCTCCAACGAAGCTCCCTCTTTTTCTGCCGTGACCCAAGCCTCCACTCGGATTGGTTACCGCATCTCGCACATGGGTTGCTCACGTCACTCGGAGCGTGCGAACGTGGACGCAAGAGTCAGGATTGAGTATAGCCGTGCAACTGTAACTGCGCACACAGAACAACGACTATACCCCATTGCCCTCCATATAGCAAAATGGCTCATATCAAATTTGAGTAAATATTTATTGACTCCATAGCCACATTTAAATACAAGACTGTATTGCTACTTAAATTGTGTAACTTCGACAAATTTTATTCGAGTGTCCTTTCAGATAAATGCTACATATTTGACCACTTTCATTAAAATTTTTGAAATTAGCCATGGTCAAAGTTGAAAGAATGATGAAAACTAGAGGGCTTTAAAATTATGTCCAATGAAAGCTCCTAACAATCGACAGTCTAAAACTGGATGGTTATGTAGTATTTTAATGATTTAGGTATAGTTCTTACTTAGAGAACATGATAAAAATCGGATGAAAAATAGACATTCTGTTAATAGATAAATGCATCAAGTACGAAAATTGTTGGTCATTACCCGAGTGTCCAGATTTGGTGATTTCGCGATTTGGCGATTTTTGGCGATTTTTTCCATTCAACTAAATTTTTTTTTGTCAAACAAAAACATAAAAACATGAGATCATGAGATCATTACAACGTACACTGGGATTCAGATTACAATCTCCCCCTTACACTAGTCGTCTAAAGCTCATAAATTTGCCTACACTCGCAAGTCATAGAGAAATGCTAGGTATAATATTTATCGTAAAATTAATGACAGGCTTGATTAATAGCCCTGCCCTCCTGGCTGAGGTAAATTTTAATGTTCCTTCTCGAGTGTCAAGACCCTTTCGACCTCTATTTTTAAAGCCATGCAAAACTAATTTTGAACTGAACGAATCATTCCGTGGTTTATGTCAAGATTTTAACTGTCATTCCAGCACGTTTGACGTATCGGACTCGATCTTTACTATAAAGAAAACTTTTATTTCCACTCTCAATAATTGAAATACTATCTTTAGCATATCCAATCAGTTGATTTATTTGATTAGCTGAATAGTTTTAGATCTTTACACTTAACAAACTCCTGTTTCCACTACTCGGCACCAAAAAAACTAAAAAAAGGTTCCGTACGTTATGCGGACTGCGCCCCTCGTGTCGGTTGGGCGGGAATGGAGGGCAAAAAGCCGTTGGGATTAATTAATTAATAATCACAACTAAAGCACAGAGAATTTTTCACAATGCATGTACCTTTTTTGTTCCTTATAAAAATACAGTTTATACTAAATACATCAGAAAACATAAAAATAAAATTTCTAAACTCTGTGCAAAACTCGCGAAAATGCAATAAATTTGCATACAAATTCGCAACTTTCTATTCAGCCTTTTTTATAAAATTTTGAAAATTAAGTTTTGCAGCCCATAAAAATTTAGTTGATTTTTGGTATTGTTTTTACTGATAGTTTCTTCCATACAAACTATGTTCGAAATTTTTTTGTATGTGGAAGACTCTGTCAGCAAAAAATAAATAATTGCAAAAAATCAACGAAATTTTCTGGAAACTTCAGCCTTGCGCTTTACTTATTGGCTCAAAAGCTACATTTTCAAAAATTTTCTAAAAGATCTGATTAGAAATTGTGATCTGATGAAAGAGTCTCCGAGCCAATAATTTTGTACGGCACGGTACTTATAAGTAATCTAGGTTTCACGAAAGAAAAAAAAAATTAAATACAAATTTTAACGTATTTAGGTACATATTTATATTAATCATCAACTATTGCTTGTGCAAAAATGCTAAGTTTAAAAAAAAAATTCGCATATGAAAGAGCACCAACCCAAGTCGTAATAAATTTAAGTATACAAACTTTAGTATTTAGTATAGAAATATTCAATTCAAATACGCCAATATTAAAATGAAGCGCTTTGCACTTAACGGATGCTTTTTCATAATTAAGTTAAAAAAAAATATTTAAATTCCATGCTGCTTGTAATGGGATTTGAACCCTGACGCTCTGGAAATTAGCAAATTGTGGCAAGCATCTTCGTGCACTCAGCTACAGGCAAACATGTAAACGTGCACTCAAATGTTCAGTTGGATTCAACACCACGTGTTCGTGGTATGAAAGTATTGCTTTTTAATACGAACACATGTTTACTATGCGTTATTTCCCCCAGTAAATTCATAAAATTTTATAACGCGTTTTAAATATTACAACGCGTTTTTTCTCTCAGTGTAGTCATTTTTATTCAAAATTTGTGCAATCAAATCGAAAACCTTGACACTTAAACGAAACCCGGGACATTTTAAGGTCGGACCGGGACACCGGGACAAATAGTCTAAAACCGGGACATGTCCGGGAAAACCGGGACGTCTGGCTGCCCTACATAAGAAGCATATTAAAAGCTGTGAAAAATTTTTAATCACCCTAATCGAAGAACTTTTGAAACGATTACCTAGTGAATTAAATACTTTTAAAAAAGCTTTGATTTTGTCACCAGAAAAGTTTGTGAATCACAAGAGGGCGAGTTTCAGGGACCTGCCAATTCACTATTTGACTTTGAAGGAAAGAAAAGCAGCGGAAACTGAATATTTAAATCCTTAACTTTCCCATGGAATAACTTTTTTCAGAACCATTCCATCCGACTCTGAAGAATTTTGGATCATTGCTTACGGAGTGAAAACCGCAACAGGCAATAAAATGTTTGGAAATATAAGTAAAGTAGCCGTCATATTATTATCCTTGCCGGACTCATATGCTTGTGTTGAGCGCGTTTCTTCCGTAAGGAATTCAACAAAAACTAAGATTCGAAATAGGATGAGGTAGGAAAGCTTTAATTCAATAGTTCGAATAAAGTGTTATATGAAGGCTAATAGTTTCTGCTGCAAAGCGTTTCTAATATCAAAAGTATGTTATCAAGGTTGAATAGCTCAATATATGACAACAACAGAAAGGCAACTGATTCATACACAATAGGTGATTTTGAAAAAATTTTAGAAATAGCTGCTATCGCCTTATTATAGGTTTTTATTTTTTTTTTAGCGCCGAGCGCTTAAAAGCGGACTGTGCGAGTAATCAATTAATATGAGTTATAATAAGTTTAATAATTGCGCAGTGCTATTGCAAAATGTGTTCAAACAAATATATTTTAAATGTATGAGTATTTAAAAAAAAATTGTTTGTACATCTCTATTATAAAAGTGATTTCTGTTATTTATTATTACCCTCTGAAGGTATTATATTCGTTTTTGGTTTTAAAAACTATATTATAACAAGATTTCATTTTTAAAATAAAATATTTGTTAAATTGATTTCATGAATTTTATTAGAAAAAAATTGGCGATTTTTGGCGCTTTTTTCAGAAATTGCGCTTTTTTTTTAAACAATCTGGACACACTGGTCATTACCAACTTAATGCAACCCTAATTCATACTTCCTACATTTTTCCCCATTGACATTTATTTTCGCTAATTCCACTTTGTATACTTTGTACTTTAACCTTTTCTTATGAGTCTGTGTTAAATAGAGGTAACTACAAATTGCTAATATACAACTATTTTGGGTCACTGCGATGAGTGTGATCGCAATAATATTCTTTCTTTCCTTTCATCTGTCTCTCTGAACTCATTTTCTTCTACCTATGTATATGTTTAATTGTGCTTATGATTAGTTAAGGATTTACTTATGTTTTGTGTTAGTACTAAGTTTATTTTAATTTAATTTAATTTAATATGTTACTCTGTAATAAAATACCAAATGAAGTTGATGTACTTTAAAAAGATTCTTATCTTATTTGTACCACCACTTTTGTTCAAATAAATAAATAAATAAACTATAATGTTAATAAATCTGCACTTTTCGTTCTATTATCTTCGTGTTTTCCTTCGAATCGGACAATAAAAATAATGGTTAAAAAATAGAGAATTAAGGAACTATAAGAAACCTATACTCAGTCCTATAGGAATCCTATTGGAAACCCCTACTAAATTTTGTTTCGGAAGTTCTTTTTCCTTGTCTCACTGTTTCATGTACGATACTTTCACATATCAACCTATACTACATGCATGTTTTCTCTAGTTGCCAAGTGTAATAGTAAACTACCACGAGGCAACGTCAAAATGATGTTGTCAAACAAAGGCGCAGTGGGTGTTTGCCAATTATTCAAAAATGCCCTCAGACGCCTTCAGCCGAATGTTGTATGTAGGAGGTACAGGTGGCCCAATATGGCATTCTGCGCCAATACATAAGTAACCTGCAGGAAGTCACGTTAGCTTATACCTAACTTTAATATCACGCGAACACTAGTTAGAGCTAACTAATAACTGTATATTTTGTTCCAAAAAGCCATGCGATAGCCGCAAAAAGGGTAGTAGTAGGTCAATTAACTTTTATCTAACTACTTTTGGACATAAAATAGCAATACAAAAAATTACCAAATTTGTATTTATTATTTTTTATATTTTTATTTTTTAAATTTATATTTAACATTGCATATTTCTTTTTTTTTTACATTTTCTGCTGTGGGTGGTCGCAAATTCGAATTCCGTCAGACATAACATCAAAATGAAGTCGGCCCTATTATGGTTGTCGAGGTTGATGTCCAAGTGATTTTTTCATCAAAAATAGCTGCGCAGCTGGAGTGGGCCTACGAGGGCTATTTTTTGTTGAAAACATGACATCTACGTCGACGTCGACAACCATAATAGGGCCAAATATAAAATTTCGTTGTTCATTTATTTTTTTGTCTCAAACTCGAAAAAGTATTTGTGACGTGTAGAAAAAAAGTGTATTCAAGGTAAAATTTGTATGAGGATATTTGAATGGAAATTTGTTTAAAGAAAACAACCTCCCGAATGCGTCTGCATGACTCAGGTTAGCTTTTTCTAGTTAACTACAAGTTATATCATATATCATATATATATATATATAGAAATCCCACAAAAAGGCTAACTACAAGTGGGTTATTTTGATCAATTGATAACTTTTTTCTGCAGAGTAGGTACATATATGAATGTATGTATGTGTCGAATAGTTTAGGAACAACTTACCTACAACTATGTACATACTCATCCCTACAAATGTTAAGCGTTGAGATAGCGATTTTCAATGGTGATTCTATTTTCCTTAATACCTTTTTAGAGAGATTTAAGTTGTATTTTTCAATAAAATTCTTTAAGACATGTAAGGAAAAAGTTCGATAGTGAAGAATGTAGAAGTTTTCCGCGATATCATCGACAGACTTATATAATAAACCATTGGATTATCGAACCATGTTCATTGCTAGCGGCAAAAACTCAGTTTTAAACTTTCGCTTTTTGGAAATTTATTTTTTTTGGTGTTCGATTTGTAACAAATTAGTGGGAGAATTTCGAAAAAATTATGAAAGTCGGCATCACGGTTTATGCTTAAATAGCTGTTAATGTTTACGTTTTATAAAATACATTTTTTTCAGATGTAAAGCGCCAAAAGCAAGTGGAAATGCACTGCAGTGGCACGATTAATAACGGCAACGCAGCCAGGAGAGCGTTTTATCGTACGCGTCATTTAATATCGATCAAAGGCGCGAATGTAAATTTTTTAGAACACTTGCATAGAAGTTTAATAAGACTTTCGTCCGAGTTTGAGATTAATTCTGCACGGTTACGTGCTTATTATTATATTGAAACTGCTCAAATATTTTTTGATAACTATGAGTGGTATTGTATGTCGGCAACACTACACAAGATCTTAATGCATTTTTCTCAATTTATAAAAGCTTCACCTGTTCCCCTGGGTTGTTTAGGAGAAAATGCTTCAGAGGCGCGTAACAAATTCTTAAGAAAGGCAGAATAGAGCGATGGATAGTAGAGTTGTAAACATCGGCGTAGCCAGGATGAAATTTAGGGTGGGGCTCGACCCTATTAAGCTGGCATTTCAGGGTACTATTTTATATATATATAAGGAAAATTTGAAAGTTAGGGGGGGGCTCGAGCACCCCCCCTGCCCCTACCTGGCTACGCCCATGGTTGTAAAACTATCGATAGTGCCACCATCGATAGTTTCCATGCTTCAGAAAAAAACTATCATTACTCGTTGATAGTTTCCAGCAATACTATCGATAGTGTCAAACGCTACCCTCGATAGTACTATCGATAGTCAATGTAACGTTAAAAACTGTTCCAAATTAACAGGGACGGCAACGAAAAACAAAAAACAAAATATTGAAAATATAAACACACTTAGGGCCGTTTTCTTAAGTAACTTTTAACTTTAAAATTCACTTTATGTTTAAATATTGCTTTAACATATATGTATAGATCTGTCAGCATTTTATTAAATTGTATTTATTTATTTATATATCTATTACTGAAGCTTACAATTAAAAATAAAATTATGAGCCTAGTAAAAAAAGCTTCTTCTTATGATCTATAACACATGGCAACAAAAATGGGAAAAAACTTGTTGCGGCAAATGTTACAGCTGTTTTTGATTGACCTGTCAGTGCTGCTTACGAATCCATGAGCATAAGGTTTCCATCAGCTCCAGACTTTGTGAAAAACGAGGTCAAAATGTCAAAAAATCGGGGTTTTTTGGCAATATTTTAAAAGCTCTAGCAAAGAAACAAAAGGCGGTATTAGGCTTAAATTAAAGCTATAAGTCACGACTACGATCCCTGAAAATACCATCCCTACACCTTGACCTGAATGTCACTTATAGTCATTTATTGAACAGCAAAACCTGATTTTTTGCGAAGTTTGAGTACCCACCGCAATTAAACAAAAGGGGATAGAGCCTTCCACTTGGGCTGAAATTAAGGATTGAACTTTCGACTACAATCGCTTAAAATACCATCCCTGAACCTTAATTCTAAGGTCACTTATAGTTATTTATTTAACAGCAAAAACTGATTTTGGCAAAACTTATTTATTTTTTTCAATGGCACAGTATTTATTCCAGTATTTTTATATTGTTCAATAAATGACTTTTAGTGTGCATCAGGTCAAGGTGCAGGGAAAGTAGTCGAGAGTTATAGCTTTAATTTAAGCCCCAATTGAAGGTTCTATCTCCTTTTTTTTGTGCTAGACTTTCTAAAATACAGCAAAAAAAAAGCGATTTTTTGACACTTTGACCGCGTTTTTCTCAAAATCTGAAGCTGATGGAAACTTTATGCTTACGGACTCGTAATCAGCATAAAAAAGTCTATCGAAACCAGCTTTATCGTTTGCCGCAACAAAATCACTGTTGCCTTGTTTAATTGTTGCTTATTATAAATTTTCAAATATGATATATTTTGTTTAAATTTCGTAATGTAATTTTTTGATTTGTTTACAGCCAAGAAACATACAAACCGATAATAGAAATGCTTTACTTCAGACATAGCCTTATGGTTTGAAGCAACGTTTAAATATAAAGGGAACTTTTCAATTAAAGGTTGCTTGAGAAAACGGCCATTAAAGGAAAAATCACAATGAAAGTATCACTTATAATAAAAAACTGACTAACTTAAAAAACTGACGCGCAGCTACATGGAGACATTATAAATAAAATCGGCTGTGCTAGAAGTTTAAAACTATCGATAGTTAACTAGTATTATCGATAGTTTAACCTTTTTTGAGAAAAACTATCACTACTCATCGATAGGGGCAAAAAAATAAAACTATCGATAGTACCATCGATAGTTTGACACCTCTAATGGATAGCTCTGATTCATTCATTTCAATACATGAACGCAGACAGAACTAAAAAAGACTGAAATGGCGCCAGAATTTTTATTGCCTTTTACTTCTCGTCAAGCTGCTCGAAGCATTGCACGGACTTCACCACTTTATTAGTAGATCTACCCACTTTTTAGCTATATTTTATTTACTACCATTTTTACCAAAAAAAGCTCAAAATCTACCAATATTTTACGGAAAGTGAGAAAAGAGATTTAAATGAACGCACATATGACATATTTTGTCATCGAGCACACCTAGAATAAAAATGAAAAGTTAATTTTGACCATAACCAATTAAAAAAGTGAAATTTCATCTCTATCAGCTGTTTAACTAACTGAACTAAGGCATTAAGTCCAATTTTTTTTGGTTTTGTATTTTAAATTTAACCTGTTTCCTATATCCCAATTAGTAAAAAACTTATCCAAATTAAATTCTGACGGCAATACATTTTCCTTAAAGTGCTTTCAAAGTCAAGTAATTGAAATTCGCATTATCTTAGAAGAATTTAGAAGAAATGTTACTTAACTTTTAGCTTGTGGTTTCAAAAGTTTAAACATTTAAAAAGTGTTATTATGGAAAAGATTAGTCCAGATATGTAAAATAATGTTTGATGGCCCTTTAGTTGTTATTGTGTTTTGTTGTCCGATTGTGCAATGTTTTTTTTTTTTTTATTGATAGTATTAGATTGAACGACCGCTGTGGTGTAGCGGTAAGCAGTGCGCGCTTCCACTCCGCAGCACCTGGGTTCAAGCCTTGGTCAAAGCAACATCGCAAAAAAATTAGAAATAAGGTTTTTGCTTAATACCGGTCGCCCCTCGGCAGGCAATGGCAAACCTCCGAGTGTATTTCTGCCATGAAAAAAACAGCTTCTCATAAAAATACAATCGCCGTTCGGAGCCGGCGTAAAACTGTAGGTCCCTCCACTTTGTGTGACAACATCAAGGCGCACGCCACAAATCGGAGAAGAAGCTCAGCCAGACTCTAACATATGTGTAAGCGCCAATCTATTATTATAATTATTATTAGATTAAACGTAGACAATAACTTTTAAAGGGCAAGTTAGTGCAAAGAGTTGCAAATGACAAGTTTTTACCAAAAGTGTGTAGACTAATATATAACTAATCTTTCTCATTTTGCCCTTTTTTGAAAAAGTCGCGTTTCTTTAGAGAAATAAGTATTAAGCCATGCATGCGCGGGGAGAATACTATGTCTATTTATATATCCAAAAATTTTAATTAAAGAACTAACCCGTAGACGTTTGTGTTCTCTCTATTATTAGAAAAATCTATATCGTCGAAAACTCGAATAAAATGTGGGCTCAGCCATTGAATATGATGGCATTTTGGTTAGTTTTCATTTTCTGCTTTCCACTCTCAGATAAACAAACTTTTGGTGTGATTTTCCTGCTCGAAAAATTCTTTTCGCGAAATTACGCAAACAGAAGCTGAAAATCGAAAAATTTAAGAAATCAAGGATTACACATATTTGCATACTCGCGCAAAAAGATCTAATTATATGCTCGGAGACTAAGTGAAATTTGCTAAAACATGCGTCTAATTTTAAGCCCTGACAGACTGGTACTCACAGTTTTTTTTTACTAATAATCTTTAGCATCTGCATTTCCATGCCAATTTTTTTTGATAAAAAAATACCAAACTACAGTTGAAAAAGAAACTCTTGTCTTAACAGATTAAGCACCAAACACAGCTAAACCGATTAGTCGTTATAACGTCGATTCTAGCATTTTTTGGAAATACATATATCTTTCGTAGAGTCGGTGACATTTTGTATTTATGACTTTTACTTACCCACTCTAAGCCCAACAGGTTTATTCAATGAACTGTCACCGTAACTTTTTCCCACCTGCCTCCATATAGTCGAAACACTGTGCGGCATTACCTGGTAGGTGGCGCGGCGTCAATATTTTATTTTTTCTTTTATTTTTATTTGTCACTCACACCTTATTTTAAGCCCTACTATGGGGGTTGATAGTCTCCCAAAGGCATCATCGAAGATGCGGAGCATATACATCTACTGTGCCCAGGATTCAGTGCACAGAGACGCAGACTACAAAAGTATATCAATACATCACTGTCTCCAGAAGCTGTAGTAAATTATATGCTGAGAGGTAGAGAGGAATGGAGTTCGGCCAGCAGTGAAATAACATCAAGTGTTTGAGATGTCTAGAGATGTCTAGAGCGGTAGAGACGTACAGGTATGTACTGCATAAGTGCGGATTGGAACCCAGGCAGTTCCCACCGCTGAGGCAGTGCGGCTCTGAAATTCGCCAATGTGAGGAGTATGAACGGATTGGAACCTAGCTCGTTCCAACCGACAATGCAGGCGGCTTAGAAACTCGGTCAAGCGGATTGGAACCTAGGTCGTTCCAACCGACAAGGTAGTGCGGCTTAGGAACTTGTGCTTTCAGACCGCCTCCCCAACATTAATTTCATAAACCAAAGCGTAGGCGCGGATTGGAACCTAGGCCATTCCAACCATAAAGGCAGCACACATGAATGCACAAGGGCTTGAGACTCGTAATTTCTGAATGCCTGCTCAATGCAAATACCAGCGATGGGGCTGCTCGGAATCTGGTCCGACCGCCCCAAACGAAAAGGATCTATAACGGGTGTCAAAATTTCAAGGTGTTGTCCTTACTATTCCAAATAGTTAAAATATAAGTATTGTGTTTATATATGCTTTTTATTGTAAGAGATAAATAAATCGCAAAAAAAAAGAAAAGAGTTTTCCACTACAAATAAGGTGTGGCATAACCTATTAAGTATAGCCCAGGACTGAGCACATTTGACTGGAGCGTACGTGCGGTCCTAGTGCTCAAACCGCCTCCCGAAGAAATACTTGACGATGGTACTGGGGAACAGTGTTGCCACTATCGGTATTTTCCGACCAAATTTGGTCGCTTCTTTTTCATTTGGTAGGTTGGTGGGCAAAGTAAGATTTTGGTCGGATAGTTGAATTAAGTCCTTAAATTCGTAATTATAATAATATTTAGTTATTTCAAACACAGTTCTGCCTTTAAAAATGAGAAACCTAGTTGGTTTGGCCACTGATAGAGCCAAAGTTATGGCTGGAGACTTGGTCGGGCTGAAAACATTATTGAATGCAGAAACCGATTTATTTTATATAAAGTACACATGCCACACTCACTTCACCTTTGCTCAAGCTACGCTCTATAACTTGAGACACTGTACTGCAACATAAATAGTTTATTTTCCCACAGTCCACAGAGGATACATGAACTGAAGGAATTTCAGGACTACTGTTCAGTAAAACCTCACACAATCTCGAGCATATCTCGAACAAGGGATGGGTAGATTCGATATTCGAAGCTTCGAGATTCGATTTTAAATGAATTTTAGCTCCAAAACGGCGAATTTTTAAGATCGAACTTTGTGGTGCTAAAATTCGGATAAAGTCGAATTTTTCAAATAAAAAGTCGAATTTCGTCTTTATTTGCAAAAAAAACCAACTCTGCAACTTCCTTCTTTGTGAGTAAATTTGACATCAATATCTGTGGTACCACATTTGCCAAAAATGTGGCTTGATAGAACTCTTCACGGCCTATTATTTTTTTGTTCCTTGTTCACTTAAAGATCTCGCTTTAAAAAGCAAAATCATACGTTGTCATCAAATGTAAGACTTTTTTATTCGTGGTAAAAGTATAAACATACATACGTTTAGATATATAAGTATGTAACGAGAAGTATGTACAAATTTCCTTTGTTCTTGTAAAGCAAGAAAAATAAATATATATTAGTACATTATACGTCCCAAAAAATTAGTTTCAATATACATTTTGTTATATTTGTTTTAATTCATACTAAAAAATTACGTGATACATTTGATCAATTTTTGGATTTTTTCTGTTAGTTTTTGAGATATTTATTTGAGAAAAAAATACTTATTTCTATTTATTTTTCGTTGTTAAGCTAAGAAGACCGATACGGATAATTATTCACTTTAATGCAAGTGCAATTGAATCTATTTCTCGATTTGAGCTATCTTTCTCACAAACAAACTTTTAAATTTTCAGTAAGACAATTGCTGGGAATTCGAAAAAATTCGAATTAAATCGAACTTGTACCACCAAATTTCGAATCGAATAATCGAATCTTTAGACAATGTTCGAAATTCGGAAAAAATCGAATTTAAACCCCCCACTACCCATCCCTATCTCGAACACGATGGCTTTCACTAGAAAGAGTTGTGTTAAGAATAGTTGAGTTATAGTTAGTTTGCAACTTTATTTTATTTCCTGCTTTTACGAAGTAAACGGTTTGTGATCTGCAGACCTGGCAGAAGGAATGCAAAACCAAATGCTATTTTTTATTTCTTAACAAGAGTTCCAAGCTGAAAGCTCTCGTTTGCCATACTTACAGTGACGAGAAAAACTGTAACATGATGTAACACTTTTTATTTTAGCCACTGCTATCTTTCAAAGTTGTAACGACTTTAATTCTTTTGCTGTATATTCTTATTGGTACACCCCTACTCCCGCTCTCATAACGATTTGAAGTGAATCCAACAATAATAAAAAAACCTGGAGACAAAAATGTAAGTTAAGGCAAATGTTACAGTTTTGCACTTACTCTCAGTTTTGCATTTTACAGTTATCTTTTGCTTAGTTGGAAGTCAGATGACTTTTTTCTATATTGTAATTTATTCAAGAAGTGATCACCAATAAATAATATGGTTAATCATTAAATGTTAAGACTGAGGAAAAATATAGCCTAAAGTGTTACTAAGGACAAAGGAAGTCTGTCAAAATATATTACAGTCCGATATCTTGTGAACTTAGTAGCAAGAAGCGCTGCAGCCACTACTACAGAAGCTCTTAAGGCAAAAAATTGCCAAATTGAGCGTAATGGATCATAAAAGAAGGAATACGCAAATTTGATTAAAATACATGTGCGAGTGTGGCAGTGTTTTGCTGCATCGCCCGAAAACCGGACGGTTGCCTTTTGGGATATATTAGGCCTTAAAGAATGCAATAAAAAACACATTTTTAAGACTTAATTGAGGGTTATTTGGACTGACAAGACTAAATTAATCGCTTTCAATCAGATGGCCGGGCATGGTATTGGATCAAAGGCCCAAAATAAGCCTAAGCGCATCATGTAAGGCAAACTGTGAATCACAGTGGTCGGTCAATAATAGTTTGGGGTTGTATTTCAAAAATATTGTTGGTCCGTTAGTACGCATTATGCGTAAGGAACAGTATCTGTTCATATTTCAACAAAATTTGCAATATGTAGTCGAAAAAATTATAGTTTCTGCTGAAAAATCAACCAAAACGCACCTCACATGTTCGCAAAGACTGGAACAAAAGAAAAAACGACTAAGTATCCAAGTCCGTCCAATGGAGTACATGAGCTGTGAAAGCAAACCAAGGATATATGGGAGGCTATACCTCCAGAATTTTTACAGAGATACACATTAGGTATGCCAAATTGCAACCAGGAACTAAAGAAAGCAAAAGCATACTGAACATTGTGTTAATAATTCCTTTTTTTCGTGAAAATTGTCAAAAAGTTATTAAAAATATATGAGTGCAAAACTGTAACATTTGCCTTAATTTACATTTTTGTCTGCTGGTTTTGTTAATGTTGTTGAATTGACTTCAAATCGTTATGACAGAGGAAGCAAAGATGTACCAATAACAAGTAAGAAAGTCTAAGTTCGGGCGGAGCCGAACATTAAATACCCGGCGCAAGTATTAAATATATGTTTCTTCACCTTTCCGAAACCTACCGCTAGATGGTAAGCCGGGGTGTATCAATTTTGAGTAAATTGGCATCCTTCAATTTCGAAATATTGAAGTTTCAAGCATTTCTGAAATTTACCGTTATATGAAAAGCGGCCGTAATTTTAGTGCGATTTCAATAATTTTCAACGCTTTGCTTTCATGTGGCAAGCATAATAACCACACCGAGTTTGGTACAAATTGGTATAACGGTTACCGATATACATATATGTGATCATAAGTGGGCGGTGCCCCGCCCATTTTCCAAAATTTTACCATAAACGTATTTCTTGGTCAAGAATTGTTGCAAGCATCAATTTTGAATAAATTAGCTTCAATATTTACTGATTTATCGAAGATTTTGTATTTCTCTAAATTACCGTTATATGGGATGTGGGCGTGGTTATTGTCCGAATTAAAAGATTTTCGGCCATTTGGTATGGTGTACCAAGGCCAACAACTGTGCCAAGTTTGGAAGAAATTGGTGCAGCGGTTACCAAGATATACACATGTAACCATAAGTGGGCGTGGCTACGTCCATTTTCCAAAAATTTATAATATTCTTATTTTTCGTCTAAAAGTTGCTGTAAATATCAATTTTAAGTGAATAATCTTCAGTAGAACGCAAACGTCAAGCTGTGAAGCTGTGTTTTTCTGTGATCTGTTTAAATTTTTGATAAAGCTGTTTACGCTTATTAAAGTAAAATATTAAAAAAAGTGTTAATAAACTTCTGGTGCACAATTTAAAGATAAGTAAAACATCAAAATTTCCCGTAAATTTGATTAATTTAACTTGATATTCTTAATTGCATGTGCCGAGTATTTTGTTTCATATAATATATTGTTGTTGTACAATTGTTTTTGTTTGTGCACATTGATTTTGCTCCTTTTGTCTTTTTGTCATTTCTGCTGTTTCATCTTTGTCACAGCTGTTTGCGTTGTGTTTATTAGGTGTCAAATATACAGTGCATCTGGAACTGTTCGCTAACTGATATTTACCAGCTGATTGGTTCACTGATTAATACATCGTTTTCAAAACCGTTTTTGCTTTTTTGCTTCTAAAACCTAAAAATAAATATAATTTTAAACATGTCGTGTATTTACACCAATTGCCACGTTAAAAGCGACTCCTATGTGTCATGCTGGCTCTGCGATGGGATTGCCCATATAAAATGTGCTGGTTTGAGCGGTAGAGTTTTAGACGCTATTAACGAGGGTAAGGGTCTTCGTTGGTCTTGTCAAAAATGTAGATCAACCGAAGTTGATTTATTTAAATTCTTCAGGCAGTCCAGAAATGGTTTTTCTGAGATCGGGAAGGATCTGTCGGCGCTTGTTGAGAAATTTAAGCATTACGAAAAAATGTTTAGGTCTTTCACTTGTCTCGACGACCCTCCACACTCTGAGGATAGCCGAGAAAATAAAGGTGGGCATGTTATTAGTCCACCTAAAAAGACAGCCACGGATTCTAGTAAAAAAAATCCTCCATCCCAGTCCTTAGAACTTATTAATTTATCTTCTCCATGCCCTCAGGCATTGGAGCCTCCGATTTCTAAAGCCATATCCACTAGGTCTACTTCTAAAAATAGTCAAACAGTTGATTTAACAGTGTTGCCAACAACATCTCAAACTCCACTGTCTAACTTAGTTCCTCCGAATAATTCGGAGCCCCGCACATCAGACATCATTACCAAAAAGTTGGTTGTAATTCCTCCGAGAAGATCAATCTTTGTCTCTAGATTTGCTAAAGATACTTCTTCGGATGATATAAAGTCATACATATCGACTAAAATTAGAACTAAAGATGTATTTATTCGTAAATTTAACTTTAAATACGATCGCGATATTTCATCTTTTAAAATTGATGTAGCTTCCGAAGATTTTGATTCACTACTAAATAGTTCATTTTGGCCGACCGGGGCGTTTGTTCGCGAGTTTGAGTATAAACCTAATAAAAGTAATAATAACGTAGCTAAAATTTCTAATCTTAATTCGGATTCAAAAAACTAACTCGCAAGTCTAATTTAAGTATTTACTATCAAAACGTTAGAGGTTTGAATACCAAATTAACTGACTTATATTTAAAAGGTTTTGACTGCAATTATAATATTATTTCCTTGACCGAAACATGGCCAAACATGGCTCAAACCTCATATTTTTAATTCCGAAATTCTTCCAAATGAATATCAAATATACAGGAGTGACCGCTTGGGCAGAATCGGCGGTGGTGTTCTTTTTGCGGTGCATTCATCGATACCATCCGAGGAAGTTAGTCTTCCTGTCATTGAATATACCGAATTTAAATGTATACGTGTACAGGCTGGAAAGACTTATATTTATTTAGCTCCAAATAATTTTATTTTTATATTTATGTCCAAATAAGTTTGGAAAGGTCTTGGATCTCGTTTACGTTGATGATGTTCCGAAGGCCTCTATTAATCGGTGTGATCCCCTAGTTTTGCCGGAAGATGCATACCATCCTGCTCTTGAGTTAAGCTACGAAATCATAAATGAAATACATAATAATAAGTCAAGTTCAAGTACTAGATATGTTTTTGCGAAAGCAAATTTCAGGAAAATTAACAAAGAACTTTCAAAGTTATCTTGGCCAATATATAGAGATGACGTGGAGCGTAGCGTTGAGCACTTTAATGATACTGTTTTCAATTTGTTTCGAAAGTATGTGCCAATACGTAATATTGTTCATGAAGAACCAATACAATTATGGTTCCCTAAAGAGCTTAAAAAATTGAAAAATAAAAAGTCGCACTCTTTTAAACTGTATAAAAGAACGGGCTTACACAGTGATTACTTAAGGTACTCAGTTTTGCGGCATAGCTACTTTGCATTAAATAAGAAATGTTATAATTCATATTTATGTAAAATTAAGAAGAATTTAATTAACAATCCTAATCATTTTATGGTTTCGTAAATTCAAAGCGTAAGGCACATGGTTTTCCGTCCGCTATGCATTATCGCAACACTGTATCTAGCGACAGCCAACTCATTGCCAACATGTTTGCTCGGTTCTTTAGGTCCAATTATTCTGTAGACTTCCCTATAAGTGGAGACTATCCGTACGAGCTTTGTCCAATCAACTCTGCTTATATTCCAGTAATATCTTCCGATGAAGTTTTACACTCTTTAAAAACCTTAAAAGCGTCATTTAGGCCTGGACCTGATCATATTCCGACCTGTTTTCTTAAAAACTGCGCTGAATTTCAACCATCATATTAATGTTACAGTCAATAAAGCCAAAGGCGTTTTTGCATTTGTAAGGCGATGGTCAAAAGAGTTCAAAGATCCTTATGTTACAAAAGCTCTTTTTACCAGTTTAGTTAGACCTATACTAGAATACGGATCTATTGTTTGGAATCCCCGCTACCAAGTTCATTCAGAAAGGATTGAATCAATTCAAAAACAATTCTTGCTTTTTGCATTGCGTAATTTTAACTGGGATTCAGATTACAATCTCCCCCCTTACACAAGTCGTCTAAAGCTCATAAATTTGCCTACACTCGCAAGTCGTAGAGAAATGCTGGGTATAATATTTATCGTAAAATTAATGACAGGCTTGATTAATAGCCCGGCCCTCCTGGCTGAGGTAAATTTTAATGTTCCTTCTCGAATGTCAAGACACTTTCGACCTCTATTTTTAAAGCCATGCAAAACTAATTTTGAACTAAACGAATCATTCCGTGGTTTATGTCAAGATTTTAACTGTCATTCCAGCACGTTTGACGAATCGGACTATTATTTCCACTCTCAATAATTGAAATACTATCTTTAGCATATCCAATCAGCTGATGAATTTGATTCTGTAGCTGAATAGTTTTAGATCTCGACACTTAACAAACTCCTGTTTCCACTACTCGGCACGAAAAAACTAAAAAAAAAAAAAAAGGTTCCGTACGTCATGCGGACTGCGCCCCTCGTGTCGGTTGGGCGGGAATGGAGGGTAAAAAGCCGTTGGGATTAATTAATTAATTAATTAATTAGTTACTAAAATATCGCAGTTTTCGTATTTCCGAAAATTGCTGTTATATGGGATGTGGGCGTGGTTATTGTCCGATTTTAAAACTCGATGCAGAACTCAAATTTTCAACGCTTTCTTTGATAAAAACTAAACTAAGAAATAAACTTAATATTGAAAGTATCAATAGCATGTTATGCAAGGAACTTGTAAACAAAAATGACCCGCACTATGTGTGGTCAGCTGCTAAAGATTTGCATGTATAATTGATTGATTTAAATTTACTTTTAAGAAATTCAACTTATTGGTACATCATTAATTAATACAACCAGTCATTAGAACTTGGAAATATAGCGATGGCTGAAATAAAAAGTGTTACACCATGTTACAGTTTTGCTCGTCACTGTATGTATATCGGTAACCGTTCTACCTATTTGTACCAAACTCGATATTTTTATTGTCCTTGCCACATAAAAGCGAAACGTTGAAAATTATTGAAATCGGACTAAAATTACGGCCGCTTTTCATTTAAAGGTAAAGTTCAGAAATGCTTGAAACTGCAATATTTCGAAATTTAAGGACGCTAATTTACTCAAAATTTGTACACCCCGGCTTACCATCTAGCGGTAGGTTTTGGAAAGGTGAAAAAACATATATTTAATACTTGCGCCGGGTATTTAATGTTTGTCTCCACCCGAACTTAGACTTTCTTACTTGTTTGTAATTGAATTTTATTTGGTAGGTTGTAAACGATTTTGGTCGGATTTGGGAAGAAAATTTGTAGAGGGAAAAAATTGTTAGTGGCAACGCTACTATGGGCGTAGCCAGGTAGGGGCAGGGGGTGCTCGAGCCTAAATCGGCAATGTTTTGGCTAAGTTATTCAAGTTTTTCTTAAACCAATCTTTGAAAAAAGTTCAAAACCAGCATCAAAAATCTCATTGTTATGATTCCGTTGAAAATTTTTTAAAAATATTTTTATGCACTTTTTTTAAGGTTAAACTTTTTTGTCATATGAGGTGATTTTTTCACGTAAGTCTCATATTTTACCGAAATATTTTTCTGCAAGTATTAAAATATAATAGGTTTTATAATTCCAGTGGAAAAATAGTACCGATTTTTTTTTTGTATGGGGAGTGATGCAGTCTAATGTACATAGCCTAAAAATTTAAAATAAAGTACTTTGGGACTAAAAACAACAAATTGAATAGTTGGACTTTATTTTTAGATCTCGAAATGAATATGGCCTTGTTGAATGAATTATGTTATGCTCTTTTTACTTAAAGTAGCCACAACGAATATTTGACAAGACTTTGTACTTAAACGGCGGTTTGCAGTAGGATTTGTGTAGACAGGCGTAAAACTAAGTAACTTCACACTTTAAATGTGTATCTACATACACACTAACTTATATTGTTAAATTAAATAATGCGAAAAATATATATACATGTATGTATGTGTGTGCATGCGCTGAAAGTGCGTATTGTAATCGCAACATCTTTACAAAGGGTACAGGTTTTGATCTAGCCTCCATTAAGCCGAACACATTGTATAATAAAAATCAAAAATTTTAATGGCTTTACTTGCAGCGGCCGGTAAATAATAATGCACCAAATGAAAGCGGTCAACCAAACTATAAAATGGGATATCAAAAGTAATAAAAATTTATGTTATTCGAATACAATAATAATTCAGATAATAGAAAAATGGTGGTGGTGACGGAGAAGTTAACCCTTTTCGATTGTGACGCCCAATACGATTTTTCCTGCACGTGCGAAAACATCCGTAGCAAAGTTGTACTTGTATTCTTAAAAGCCAAGGTTTTTCTATTTAGAAATTTACGTCTTCCGCATTTTTAAATTAATTTAAACCAAATGGATCTGCTACTCTCTATGGCATGATCTTTTCAAAAATGATAAATCAATAACCAATTACCCCCTTTGCCATTCAAACGCTTAAATGCAGACTGGGCGTGAACCATGAAACACACAATCGTTACTAGCTTAAAATTAGCAATTTTGCGATTTTTAAATTTCGGTCAATGGCAATGAAAAATTGCAAGCCGCAGCGGAGAACGCCCACTTTTGATCTATTTTTCCATGTTCGAATTGCAATTTTTAATGTTCACAATTAGCGACTGACGGACGGGGATGATGTTATATCACAAAATGGATATGTATGCGTTTGAACGTTATGTGCTAAAGATTTCATTATGCCACATACTTATTTTCATTGATTTTACTCAATGATTGTATTGAAGGGTTAACTACACTTTTTTTAATTTTTCAAAATCGGGCTATCAATGGAGTGGCGTGTATGTATGCATATATATACATACTATAGAAACTGCTAAAACACGCCTTTATGTCGCAGACCTTTTCACTCTACATTATTTTGCCTTTAATTTATGAGGTTTTCTCATCGCCCATTTGCATTTCATTTGTATTGACTTGATTCAATTTTCAACAGTTGTCAAAAATCGATTTATTCGCATTCATTGCGAATTGAGTCGATTAATAACCGTTACAAATGCGCAAAATCTGACTAAAGCATTTGACACTTTGCACATTTAAAATATGTAGGTACTATAAATTGTATGCATGTATGTACCACGGATATTGCTAGCTTAGAGTGAAAAGTTGCTAAGTCCACTTTTTATGTAGAAAGCAAGAAAATTTCAAAACTGTTCATTTCGAAAAGAACTAAGTTACTTGTTTTATTTTTTCGCGTTTATCTTAAACAACCAATTGCGGAGCATATGTAAGTATGTACTTACACTAGGCGACAAATGACAGTGTACACCTTGTTCTAATATAATATGTAGTCACAATTATTTTCATGAACAATTTTTTTCATTAATTATTTATGAAAATATAGTTCATTTTATAATATAACCCACATAAATCAAAGTTTTACACTTTATAATATGCTGACTATACACGAGGCAACCGTTGAAGCAACCAGGGCATGTTGCTTCGACCGTTGCCTAGGGCTGCCAGACGTCCCGGTTTTCCCGGACATGCCCCGGTTTTAGACTATTTGTCCCGGTGTCCCGGTCTAACCTTAAAATGTCCCGCGTTTCATTTAAATGTCCCGGTTTTCGATTTGATTGCACAAATTTGAGTAAAAGTTAAAAAATAACTACAATTTTATGAATTCACTGAGGATAATAACGCATTGTAAAATGAATATTTTTATTTGATTATCGTTGTAAAATGTTCGTATTTAAAAACAACACTTTAATACCACGCACGCGTGGTGTTGATTCTAACTCAGCATTTGAATGCACATTTACATGTCTGGCTGTAGATGAGTGCGCAAAGATACTTGCCACAATTTGTTAATTTCCAGAGGGTCAGGGTTCAAATCCCATTACAGGCAGCATGGAATTTAAATATATATTTTTTAACTTAATTATGAAAAAGCTTCCGTTAGGTGCAAAGCGCATCATTTTTATATGGGCATATTTGAATTGATTATATTTCTAGACTGAATAATAAAATGTGTATACTTAAATGTATTACTAGCATTAGTTGGGTTGGTGCTCTTTCATATGTGTATTTTTTTTAAATTTAGCACGTTTTTTTTTAATTCTAAACTTCTTTCTCTCAGTGAACCGGTTTCATTTGTGAAATAGTTACATCTCCAGATAGTTGAACTTTGCATAAGCAATAGTTGATGATTAATATAAATATGTACCTAATTACGTTAAAAATTACGTGCACAGTGTTTTACAATTATATTAAGGAAACGTCAGAAGTTTTGAAACAAGTCCACAACAACGAAAAATTTGAGTGATATTTTAATGTTATCATGTACTCAAATTTTTTTTCTTTCATGAAACCTAGAGTACTTATAAGTACAGTGCCGTACAAAATTATTGGCTCGGAGACTCTTCCTCAGAACACAATTTCTAATCAGATCTGTTAGAAAATTTTTGAAAATATAGCTTTTGTACCAATTAATAAAGTGCAAGTCTGAAGTTGCCAGAAAATTTCGTTGATTTTTAGCCATTTTTTTTGCCGGCAGTGCCTTCCATATAAAAAGAATTGTCGAACATAGTTTGTATGGAAGAAACTCTCAGTAAAAACAATACCAAAAATCAGCTAAAATTTAATGGGCTGCAAAATTTCATTTTTAAAATATTTACAAAAAGTCTAATTAAAAAGTTGCAAATTTGTATGCAAATTTATTGAATATCTTGAGTTTTGCTTTAGTTGTGATAAGTTGTTTTGTTACTACATCTTTTCGTAAGTAATTTTTGTCCAAACAAAATGGAAGGGAGCGAGAGGCCCCCCCTAAAGTGTCCCGGATTGGCAAGAGAGATATCTGGCAGCCCTACCGTTGCCTCGTGTGTAACATTGTTGCTCACAGAAATTCGTGTTGCCCCAACCGTCGTGTATCTTTGTTATTGGGTTTATTGGCTTAGTTCGTTGAAAACAGTTGAGCTGAAAAGGTGTTTTGGTAGAAAACAAAATTTTCTTCCGTATCTTCATTTCATAACAGAGCACACACTACTGAGGTTGCCGAAATGGTTGCGTCGTGTGTATTGAACAAGAAAAACAGGTTACCTCAACACGTTGCTTCAACGGTTGTCCCGTGTGTAGTAAGCATAAAGTTCACAAAAATTAAAAAAAAATTTCATCAAAATTTTTCAACTTTTTCTTCAGATTTTCTAGAATTTTTTTTTTGTAGCAGTTGCTTTTATGCAACGAATAAACACAATTTATTTTTATATGAAAGAAACCCGCAACACCCTTGAAACATGTACTTTGTACTAAATTCAATTAAATTCAATGGGATACAAAACTGCTTGCCCGAAAATTACTTTATATGGAAGAAAATGCTTAGCACCGTCAGCAAAAAAATTATTGAAAATCAACGCGATTTTCTAGGTTATACTTAAACCTACTCAACTTTAATGGGCTCTAAAACTACATACAGTGAGTAAAAGCATAGACAGACGGCAGCGTCGATGAACGGCGCAGCTGATCTGATTAAAATTGTACCTTGACAGACGGCAGTAATGCGGATTACAGAGCCGCAAGGTCGTGGGTTCGAGTACCATGGCCAGTAGAATTTTCATTTGCTTTTTATAAGTTCTAAATTTTTTAACGTTGCTTTCAGTTAGTTGTTGTTGACTTTTTTGATTAAATTAAACTCTAAAAATTTACATTAACCAATAGTATAATAAAAAATGTTATATACCAGTAATTTTTAGCAAAAAAAAAAACGACTTCAACTCTCATATAAAAAAAATAAATATATATCTCATGATGCACTGATCGGATCTTAACCAGATTAGTATGGGACCACCTCTGAGACACTACCTTTCCGATGCAAAAAGAATTATCGAAATCGGTTGGCGTGGTCCAAAGTTATGCAATAACACACATAAAAAAAAATAAAAAATATTCCGACGAACTGATAACCTCCTCCTTTTTTTGGAAGTCGGTTAAAAATACCTGAAACAGATGAAAATAAAATAAAGTAAAATTAATTATGTAAATCAAATAAAATAAAAAAATAAAAGCAATTAAATAAATAATAAATATAAGCAAAAAAAATTGGCAATCTCTCCAACCGCAGATCGAACCTGGCACCTACGCTACAAGTACCCTCACCACTCGGCTGCCGCGGACGTCAAACTCGGTTGGTTTGTTTGCTTACTTGTACAAAAGACAACAGCTTGCCGTTTCTACCAGTATTGTCATCGAAAATTCCCCTGATCTGAGTTAATTCCCTAAAATTTTGTGCATCTGTTCGGCTGCTTATGCGCATTTGAAAGAGGAAAATGCATGAGTTAATGCAGATAAAGGCTGTTAAGCACATACGGGAGCCCGTTTAACTTTAATATTCGGTTTTTTCATTACTATGCCTTTTATACTAAATTTTTACAGGAAAATCTAGCAAAATTGCATTACTTTCACATCATATTTTATGACTTGCATTTCCTTTTATGGCACGGTACTTCGCTGCTAAAATGTTATGGTTAATAACCGAAACGAAACCAAAAACGCAAAAAAGGCAGAATTTCACACAACATTAATACTCGGTTTTCTTAATAATGTAGCCAAATACTTGAAATAAATGCACAAAATATTAGGGAATAATAACACTGGACCACAAATTTCAACTTTTTCTCTTTACCAGAAACGCCGTTATGAAATTCTTATGTAA
>NW_023458559.1:16036895-16052582 GCF_013731165.1 Rhagoletis pomonella | reverse complement strand
TTTTTTTTTTTTGCAAAAACGGTAAATTGCAAATATCTCAAAAACGGTACCATAGAATTAAAAATAACCTTGATTTTCGGAATCAGGGGGTGATTTTACATACGAATTTCATAACGGCGTCTCTGGTAAATTTTGGCCGTCGACCAGTGTAATTACAGTAAAACCCGCTTAAGTACCTCACGAAAACTATCAGCTTTTTGAGGTACTTAGCCGGGTTGGGAACTGAAAAGAACCCGCTTAAGTACCTCGATGCAGGTACGAACATAATTATTGATGTAGTTACATCTTTTTGATAACTTACATAAATATGTAAATCCTTGAATAAAACATGAACATTTAATGAAGTATACGGAGTTTGAAACCAAGGCCGTAGCTTTATTTAAGATTTTTCAATTAAAATACATACACTTCATTCCCTAACAAGTACCATATAACACAAGATTTTACACAACACTTAAAGAAAAATATTCACCCAAAATTTAAAATTTTTTTTTGAAGTGCTTTTTGTCCATTTAATTTTAGTGTAACAGTGTGCTAGTTTCAAGTGGCTAAAAATTACCGTTGATTTTTTATATTTTTTTGCCGAAGGTGTGTAACGCTGCCACTGAATTTCAAAATACGTAAATATTTTAAGGAATTTTAAAAGATCACTTAAAAGGGGAAAATTATGGGTAAAGTGGTAAATGGGGTACGAAAAATTTAGGTACTTAGGCGGGTTGGGTAAATAAGCGGGGAGGTACTTAAGAGAGGGATTTTCTTCAGATTAAATTCAAAAAATTCATACTTACTTAAGCGGGTTTCACTGTAACTAGGAGTGTCAGTTACTGGCGAAATTCGATCGTTCTTCTAGTTTTTTAAGACCATTGGAGAGGTTTTCTCATATAGCACATCGTTTAACTTATAAGATACAAAATTAATTACCGGAAAATCTCCTGCTTTGGGACTATAACGTGACTTAAATTTGTATACCCGAGCGCACTTGTGCACAAGGGTATTATAACTTTGTTCACATAACGGTTGTTTGTAACAGCCAAAACGAATCGAGATAGATATAGACAAATGTATACATAAATGATCAGAATAAAAAGAGAAATCGATTAAGCGGTGACTGTCTGTCCGTCCGTCCGTCTGTCCGTCCGTCTGTGCACACGATAACTCGAGTAAAAATTAAGATATCTTAACGAAACTAGGTATGTGCACTTCTTTCGGGCGTAGGACGGACAATAACCACGCCTACCTCCCATATAACGGTAATTTTCCGAAATACGAAAACTGCGATATTTTAGTAACTACTGAAGATTATTCACTCAAAATTGATATTTACAATAACCTTTAGACGAAAAATAAGAATATTGTACATTTTTGAAAAATGGGCGTAGCCACGCCCACTTATGGATACATGTGTATATCTTGGTAACCGCTGCACCAATTTCTTCTAAACATGGCACAGTTGTTAGCCTTGCTACAGCATACCAAAATTTTTAAAATCGGACAATAACCACGCCTACCTCCCATATAACGGTAATTTGGAGAAATACGAATTCTTCAACAAATCAACAAATATTAAAGCTAATTTACTCAAAATTTATGCTTGCAACAATTCTTTGCCAAAAAAATACGTTTATGACAAAATTTTGGAAAATGGGCGTAGCACCGCCCAGTTATGATCACATATATGTATCTCGGTAACCGTTCTAGCAATTTGTACCAAGCTCGGTATGGTTATTGTGCTTGCCACATAAAAGACAATTGTTAAAAATTATTGGAATCAGATTCAAATTACGACCACTTTTCATATAACGGCAAATTTCAGAAATGCTTGAAACTTCAATATTCGAAATTTAAGGACGCTAATTTACTCAAAACCGGCTTACCATGTAGCGGTACCTGCGCCGGGTATTTAAGGTTCGGCTCCGCCCGAACTTAGACTTTCTTACTTGTTTATATCTGTGAAGGTCCTTGGAAGGCTTTGGCAGGACTTGGTATATGCCCGATACATTCCAGTTCGTCGATAAATTTCGATAACTTCATACATATCGATAATTCAATGAATTCCAGAAACAGTAAAATTTCCTTAACTCAACAAAATTCGATATCTCGACTAAAGCCGATAAATTTCGATAACTGTGCGTTTCAAGGGCTTGTAAATTTAGATAACTCCAAAATTTATATATCCTTCCTACTTCATAAATATATACATATATAATATTATAAACTGAAAGTTTGCATGTTAGTGTGTTTGGGGCTCCATCACGCGGGTGCGGGTTTGCATGGAATAGGCTGTTTTTTAGAGCTGCAAAAACATCGGAGCACTATCGATAGTATCGATATTTCAATATTTTTTTTAAAAAACATTGATGTTTTTTTACAATCGCTGTTTTCAGAAGATATGCCATCTCTATCAGTTGCTGATTTGGGGCAGGCCAAATTAAAGCGTAATAAACTCATACACCCGTATGCTGAAATCCGAAAGTTCGTAGTTACGAATTCGTAGCTGCGTTCCGAAAATTGGTATGCTGTAATCCGCTTTAATTCTTGCAACGCTTTCCCAAAATTCCACCACATCCTCTTTAGCTACTTTTACAAAGCCTCGGGCAATGTCCGGCCTTTCGCTAATGCATTCCACCAGTTTTTCGCATTGCGAGCGATTTTTTGTGATCTTCGCCTTGATAATTTTGTAAACATTTAATAATAAATTTTTTTTCTATTCACCCTTCAACTTACATACATTTTTTTACACACTTTATTTTATTGAAATTTTAATACAATTTGTTTCGCTCCGACACGAGTTGCTGTTCGTACAAAATTTCCGACAAATAAATAAAAATGACAGCTACGTCGGATTCAGGCATACCAACATTACGAATTCCGAAGATGGTTTTCAGCATACCAATTTTAAGATTCGTAGCAAAATCGAATCTACGGCGGATTACAGCATAGGGGTGATAATCTTTAACAGTTCGGCTGAACTTTAACGCAAAAGCGTACCAATAAGTCTTTAGGGAAGTTATTACTCATAAAAATGATTTTGTCATGCCATTCGATCTCTAATTAGGAAAATTAAGACTAAAAACCTGAAGTCATGAAATCATGTTTGTTAATTGATCAGGATTTCAATTCTAAACAAAAAGTTAAAGTTCCCAAGAAAACTCGATAGTATCGATACTATCGATGTGTTACTAGCAAAAACATCGAAAAATCGATAGTTTCAAACATCGATGTTTTTGCAGCACTACTGTTTTTTATAAAAGTTGCCACGTGTTAAAAACGTTTAATTAAATTAATAAGTTTAATCAAGTATTACAACACAGGTGACAAACGAACAAAAGTTTAAGCGAGCTTAATTTCGAAGATATTTTTGGAGAGGGTTGCCACCTGTCTAAAAATGAAATTTTGCACACAGCTGGTTTGTGACCTGGATTGAAAAATAGGCTACTTCCTTAACCGCTTTCCCGATCAGAACCAAATTTGACACAGTTTCTACGTATTTTCTAAGGATGGTCTTAGATTAGGGCTGCCAGACGTGCCGGTTTTTCGGACATGTCCCGGTTTTAGACTATTTGCCCGGTCCAACTTAAAAATTCCCCGGGTTTCGTTTAAGTGTCCCGGTTTTCGATTTGATTGCACAAAATTGAATAATAGTTCAAAAATCACTACACTAAGAGAAAAAACGCATTGTAATATTCAGAAATATTTTATGAATTCACTGAGGGAAATAACGCATAGTAAAAATGAATATTTTTTATTTGATTATCGTTTTAAAATGTTCGTATTTAAAACTAATACTTTCATACCACGCACGCGTGGTCTTTATTGAAACTCAACATTTGAATGCACATTTACATCCCAGTAGAAATCGATTGTATGCATTCACGAATAATGCTTGCTATATGAGTGAACTAGTGTGAACAATTCATGCGTAGTCATGAATTTCCACGAATAAATTCAAATTCTAGCGAATTGCAAGGGAATGTACGTTATCGTCGTTGTAAGTACATTTCATGATCAATTTGAAGTGGAATTTTTGTAATATTTTCAGTATTGTACAAAAATTTTAGTGAACGGACGTGTTGTGCGATACTGTTTTCAGCACAAACGGGCTTTTACAAGATATGCATTTGCATATGTAAGTGCTACGTTTTCGTATGTCCCCGTATATTAAAATGTATCAGAGAAGTAACATTTACATATAGGGATACATATCTTGTAAGAATGCTTTAATACTGTTCCATTAATGCATTTTTGTATGTTTGAAAGATTAATACAGCCATATGCATACAGGAGTAGTACAAGAGCATGGTTAGAGTACACATACGCTCTGAAAAACCACGCGTGTTAAATGGAAATGAAGGTTCATTTATGCTGGCATGTAAACACAGCAGCAAGCCCATGCCACCAACAGCAATGTCGTATGCATAAAATTTCTACTGGGATGTCTGGCTGTACCTGAGTGTGCGAAGATGCTTGCCATAATTTGCTAATTCCAGAGGGTCAGGATTCAAATCCCATTACAGGCAGCATGGAATTTAAATATTTTTTTAACTTGATTATGAAAAAGCAATTGGTAAGTTCGCTTCATTTTAATATGGGCGTATTTGAATTGAATATTTCTATACTAAATACTAAAATTGTTATACTTAAATGTATTGCGAGCTGGGTTGGTGCTCTTTCATATGCGCATTTTTTTAATTTGGCACGCTTTCTAATTGTAAACAGCGTCCTGAATTTGCTCCGATGGGAGTAGATTTAATCCGATTTCTTTTTCAAATTTAAAATCTACTCCCTACACCACTTGACCTAAAATATGCTCAGATTTTTTTTGACTTTTTTCCATTCATATTAGGAATGTATTACAAAATTATTAGCTTTTAAAATTTCTGTTCAATAACTTTTGTGGCACCAAGATTTTGTATTGAAAGGTGTAACGGAAGCTTCCTCTTTTACTCTAACTTTTTTTTGTGGAATCACTTTTTTATTTTCCAAAGCAAGAGATTGATTAAGGACCAGAAAAAATGGCTTGGAAAGGTGTATTTTTAGCAATTTGGCAGAGTATAAGCTGACATTAGCTATTTTACCACACAGTAGTGCTGCTGCCGAAAGAAAATTTTCGGAGGTGAATCTCATTAAAAATAAATACAGGAACAGGCTTAATGTCGAAAAAATTGAAAGCTTACTGTTCACAAGAACTCTTATTAACAAAAGGTCAGAAATTTATACGCCGTCCGATAATTTACGTTTTTTTTTTTAAATTATATATTAGTTTATGGAAAAACTACTGGCAAAGTAGGGGAAAAATGGGAGAGTAAAGACGGTAATCTCTTTGTCAGAAGTAGCGAAATTTAACCCAAATAATTTTTGTTGACGTGTGCTTATAATTTGCTGTATTTGCGTATAATTTAGCAGATCGCCAAATGACAAAAACCTGCTATGTAAAAAAAAAATGGCGTCCACGGTGTTTTTGACAGTTTAACCAGTTTTTACCAGAAAAGCGTTCCCGTACTTTTTTGTTTTTCTCTCTTTCTCTGAGAGCAATTTTGCTTTTTGACAGTTTAGCATGTTTTATTCAGAAAAGTTGAGAAATAAAACTAATTTTTTTTTTATACTATTTAATTAAAGAACGTTAATCCGCTCCGAAAATTTCGTTTCTACTCCGATTTTTCGAGTCATTTACTCCCGAATCGATTTGCAGTCGTCCGAACGCTGATTCTAAACTTCTTTCTCTCAGTGCACCGGTTTCATTTGTAAAATAGTTACATCTCCTGATAGTTGAACTTTGCACAAGCAATAGTTGATGATTAATATATGTATGTACCTAAATACATTCAAAATGTCGTGCACAGAGTTTTACAATTATATTACGGAAAAGACAGAAGTTTTGAAGCAAGTTCACTGCAACGAAAAATATGATATTTTAATGTTATCTTGTTCTTTTTTTGTAATTGTTTTTCTTTCATGAAACCTAGAGAACTTAAAGGGCCATTTACATAAGACTTTCCTCGCTTTGGTTGACAGTTCAAACTTTGACAACAAAGCGTGAAACGCAGAAGGTATGCTACAATCAGGGTTCGGATTTGCCTCATTTTAGCCCCTCGCTCGCTCGTTAGTTTGCTCTGAGCTTGCGCAACTCACGAGCAACAGGCGAGGCTGCTTGCAAACGAGCACTCGATAAGTACGAGCGCACGTGGTGAGCAGCCAGCGAGCGAGTAAGCAAACGAGGCCAGCGCAAGAGTAGAGCGTCACGCAAACGAGCACCTCTATAGCTCTGCCCTCGCGAGGGCGTCGTTGCGAGCGAGGCACTCATTTGCAGCAGCAGGCGAGCGAGGCGAGTAAACGAGCGAGGCAAATGAGGCAAGCAGATTAGACAGGCAAACGGGTTGTTTGGTCAGCAAAAATGTATGGGATAAAAATAGCATCAACTAAGAATTTCGAGTAAAGGAATGTATGCACGCATTCAGATATGTATATACATACATACATGTATACACATATGTTTATACATATTTATTTATGTATATATTTTCATGCACAGAAGAATAGATGCGTGCTATTTTGACCAGTTTTATCTACTAGGTAGGCACATACATATGTGCATATATATCTATGTATGTAGGTATAATTTTTTTAATGTTCAATAATTTATTACAAAATTTCAACTTACACACTAACGTCTCTTTTTATGCGGTTGTTTGTTATGCGGATTTGAATTTATGCGGTTTTTCAAACCCTTTCTTCGCTGTAGCGATTTTGCTTCTTTGAGAGCTTTTATTACTTTTTTTTTAATGTGTAAGGGGCAATTAGAGTTCGAAATTTCAGACTTTGGTATCGATACTGAGTACTCATTCTGGCATCGAGCTCATGGTATCGATACTCTAAAAGTATCAGGGAAAAAGTATCGATACTACTCAGTTTCGGATTCATTAAAATACGTTTTTTGGGATACTAAAATTATTTTGTTCTTCAATCGTATATCTATATATATTTCCTGAAATTAAAACAATAGACATTTAAAATATTTGATTTTTATTTCATTGCAGAACTTACTTACACGTTAGAAGTAATTTAAACGTTAAATGTACATACATAAATACACACATATTTACTTTCACGAATTTTAAATTTTATTAAGAATTTTTGGAAACTTTGTGGGTATGCATTTTTGTAGCCTATTCAATTTTGTAAAATATTGTGCAAGTTTTAATTAAAAGTCAACGGTAGTAGGCTACACGGAAAGTTGAATAGGTTACAAAACTGCATACCCTAAAAGTTTCTAAAAATTCTGTATTTTCGTGAACTTTAAAGTAGAGTTTAAAGTAAAGTTTTATGGCCTTATTCATAAAAATAAAAAAGGTTTATAAACTGAAAAATGTATGAAAGTGTCATTTTATTTAAGCTCTTTAAGCCTACTTTATTTTTTATGAATAAGGCCATTAAACTTAAACTTATTTGGTTTATGTTATGTAACAGACTACACGAAATTTCAGTTTATTTTAAGTGATGGACAAAATTGAATGATAGTAATCCATATAAGCAAAGAAAATTGGGTTGCCAATGGAAGACAAAATTTAAAAAGTGTGTTTTTTTAAATGTATTCGATACTACGAGTATCGAGTATTAAAGTACTAATTTTTATACCCTCAGCATCGATACTTACTCAATATCGATAGTATCGTTCTAACCCTAGGGGCAATGCTTCTGATAAATAATTTGTCTTTGTATACTTACATTCAAGTAATTACTAAGTAATTCGGCTAAGTAACTATGTTACATATGTATAAATGAGAATATAATATTTATAAAAATCATTATTTTGTCTTTCATTTCATAAATGAGTAGGACATTAGCATTTTCAAATGAATATTCCTGGTTTAGTCCCCATACATATATATGTATTTAGTATAATACAAACTACTATTTGGGGTGTTAAACAGTATTTGATAATTAACCCTACCTGACACGACTAACGCAGTCTCCAATACATTTAAATATTTCACCAATACACTCAAAGCCACATGTCAAAATTTACACACGTACAGGAAACATATGTTACACATAACATATCCACGACTCAGAGAATACAAAGGTTGCGCCGATCTCGGACCGCTATTCCTCTCTTAACGAATTTGACAGAATCGTTGTTCGCATAACGTCACATTTGTGCTACTTGTTTACGTTTTCCTTGCAACATTTTTTCTTATTCTTGCATTCTTGCTCGCGTTTTGGCATTTCTCTCTCGCAATTGCACCAGTGTGACGTCACACAAAAGTTATTCTCAAAAATCCTCTCTGATCGGCGCAATCTTGTATTCTATCATTCTTGTAACATATCTATAACACGATATCCTGTTAGATTTTTCATGTCGCCCTTAGGAAATTAACGTAAACATTCTATGGGAGTATAACATGCATTTACGTTACAACTCTGCGTTACATGGTTCGTTATATAACGCGTAGTGTTCTTGTAGGGAAGGCTGGTCCACATAGAACTTTCGCGTTGACTTTGTAGTTGGCGTTGGTTTGACAGAACGCACGTTAAAAGTATGCGTTCTACAATGAAGCTTGGCAGAGACTACTTTGGCCACTAAATTAACATATTAACGAGAGATAAATTATTATTCATATCAATAATTGCATGAAAAATTATATTTCTTACCCTCATTTGATTAAAAGGAAAAAAACATATCATATAATTTTATTTATTTGCAACAGCTGGCGACCGACGCAGCGATCTTTCTGCTTTGTGTGTGTGTTTGTCTGCTCTTAGCGCTGGCAAATTTTGGCTATGTGGACGGCTACTTTGAAATTCAACGCCAACGCAACGGCAAAGTTGTATGTGAACCAGCCTCTATTCTTTGTTTACGCAAATTTCCCATGTCTCCATATCCATACATATGTACATATATATGTATATACATATGTCCTTCAACAACAGGCCACAAATAAATTGTTTCACCAAGCATTATATTTCATTCATCAGGTATACATACGGTGACCATAAATATATTTTGAAAATGCAGGACAATTTTTTAAAAAATGTACCTACATATAATTGCGTAGTATAAAAATAACAAAAATATACTACATATATACATTCCTCGTCATTTGACTAGCGCACCCTTTTTTTGATTTTATCATACAAAGCATGATAAAAACATAGCAAGGTAGAACCGTTCTCTCAATTTGTCGGCCATGATTTTTTTTTGAAGTTTGCCAACATTTTAAAATCATATAAAAGTGAAAATAAAAAATTGAAATTGTTCGAAATTGTTGCTGCTTGTGATTGAAAATGAAAATGTGTGTGTAAGTTTGTGAGTAAATTTAAGAATTAAATTGTTTGCAAACGTCAAGAATTTTAAAAGGGACTCTCAGCGGCTCTACCTTACTATATTTTTATCATGATACAAAGTATGCTAGATAAAATTTTTATATGGAAGAAATTGCGCAGCACGGTCAACAAAAAAAATTCTCGCCCCTATGTTTATTTTTTTTTAATTTTCAAAAATTTTTTAAATGGGATGTAGACGTAGAATATGCTATATTTTTATAAAAAGTTAATGAATATTAAACAAACAAAAGGAAAACTGTACCTACTAAGTACTAAAAGGATGCGCTATTCGAATAACGAAGAATGTATATTTCTTAATTATTAATCCAATTTTAAACCTTAAACATAAATCACGTTTGATTCATTTGTATTAATCGTTTAGTAATGAATGTTTACAAAATTATAATAAGGCATATTACATATTACTTTATGAACCTCTGTAAAGCATATTTTTCAGGCAAACCTTGGGTCGTTGAACACGAAAAAATACCCATGGTTTCAAAGAAGTGTTTTCGAGATTTGTTCGAAAAACGTATTTTTAGTACTTTTTCAGTTATTCCTCAAATCTCATGAAACGACCAACAGTTTGAAAGGTATTAATGGGCTCTTTGCAAAAATATAAATTTTTTGTGCAGATTGTGTTCCGTAACATCTACATTTCTCATCAGATTTTCATTTACTGTAAAAAGAAAATGATTGAAATTTTGATTTTTCGATTTTGGTCGCTTGTAAGACTAATAGTTTTCCTCGAAATCGGCAAAGTAATATATTTTTGTAAGAGGACGGTAGGTCGCTTATGTCGATAGGATAATTTTTTCATGAGATATTGACGAAGAGGTTCGAAATGTACCAAAAACACGTTTTCCGAAAAAATAAAAAAAACGCTTGTTTGAAAGGAAAATTGGCTTGGAAAATATTTTTTTTCTTAAGCGATTACCACAAAATTTGTAGAACAGTGTTATTGATATTTTTGATGCTGGTCTTCAATTTCTCGTCATCCATTGTCCATAACCGTACAATATTTAGAACGCATTGACTAGTTGAACCTTCGAAATCAGCTTACCCTTATGTAGTTATCAATTAGTTATCGACACTGCTTTTATTTCGATAAGGAAAAGTTAATTTTAAAATATCGAAGAACATGCGGGACAAAGGCAGGACACTTGGAAAAAATCAGTACATTTTGGGGGTTTTCTGTTTTGAAAAACTACGCAGGACAGACCTTTAAATAACAGTACGGTCCTGCAAAAAACAGATCGTATGGTCACCGTAGGTATACAGCATAACTGCTACAAGTAGCAAACTATTTTGGGGGTGTTACAAGTGCTTACTTGTTTTTTGTTTCTGCGTCACAAACGATTATAATATCTTCGTTACTTACTTTTCTCTGTAAAGACAAAATACATGCATATGTACATACATACATACATACATATATAACTATGCATGTTATGTATGTATGTATGTACATATACATATATGTATATAACTACTAGCTTATACCCGCGGGTTACACCCCGCGCTTTTATACAAATATGAAAAATAATTTAATGATGTTAGATTTTATTTCTGTGCCCATTTCGTTATAGCTCGTTAGTTTTTAAGCGAGTTAAGATATTTAGGCCGTTTAAAACTATGAAATTATAAAATCTCGTCTGCGCGCTAGGCATACGAAAGATATCAATCCCTCTAAGTTTACCTCAAAATGGTTCCAGGTATACGACGCGTGAACGTGTAATCTTCTTGGAGGTGCCACGGCAGGTTCTAATATTTCCAACTCAAATTTAGTAAACTGGTCTTGATAAAACACCACTTCTCATTACTGTAGCAAATGCCTTAAGAGAGCTTTAGATTATAAGGCCGAACCCGACTCTCCCTTTTCCAGTTAATGAAATTTATTCTGTCAGTACGGCACTTATAAAATAAATCTCCATAACAAATTTAAAATACTTATTTTATATTAAGAAGTTTTTAGTATGTATGGGAGGCGACTTGCCTCCTTTTTTAATAACTCACATTTATTCCATGAGCAATTGATACATTTTGTATACACAACTCCATACCAAGTTCCAGTATTCTTCCACAAACACTTCCAGGGATATGTGGCAAGAAAAAGTAAATTTGTACTGGAAGTGCCACGCCCCTTTTTCTTGTAACCCTAATCTTCTTCCATGAATTTAGAATTTATTTTACATACCCCAGCACCAAGTCCCAGTACTCTACCATGAACACCTCTAGAGATAAGCAGTATAAAAGAGTAAATTTGTACGGGAGGAACCATGTCCCCTTTTCGAAAAGCGCAAATTTTTCTCCATGAGTATGGAATTAATTTTGTATACGCATCTCGGTGCCAAGTTCCAGTCCTCTGCAATAAACACCTCCAGAGATATGCAGCATAGAAAAATCAATTTGCATGGGAGTTGCCACACCATCTTTTCCAATAACTCTAGTTTTTCTCCATGAGTATGGTATTAGTTTCACATACAAACATACATATGTATTTCCATACCAAGCTTGAGTGCTTTACCACAAACATTTGAAGAGATATGCAATATGAAACTTTCAGTCAGTATGGGAGGTGCTACGCCAATTTTCCAAAAACGTCCATTTTTCTCCGTGAATATGAACATGATTTCACACAGTGTTGGCAAACTGTTAATCTGATTAACGATTAAAATTTTAATCGCGTTGGACGATTAAAATTAATTAGTCGTAATCAACTGTACGATTAATGATAACATGTTTTAATCGTTAATCGCTGGCTGCGATTACGTTTAATTAATTTAAAACATTAATCGTTAATCCAATTAAAAATAAAATCTGATTAATTTTTCTAGTTTTTCCGAGTTTGAAACCAAACACCAGTTATAGTAATTATTTTGTGTTTTACTTTTATAAAAAGCACATAATATAAAAAAATTATAATTATTGTTATTAGTAATACATAAACTGGGAACTTTTACAAACCTAGTTTGTAAAACGTTTGTTGGTATATATCTTAATGAAAATGCACACCAAATTGATTAGATTGATGAGGAAACCCGACTTAGCCATACCGGATTAACTTGCTTTGTGTGCACAGGGAAATTCCAGCATAACTTAATTAATAACCAAACCTACTTGATCAAATTAAGAGTTAATGATTAAAAATTAATTTTTTAAACGCGTTACGATTAACTGTTTAGTCAGATTAAAATTAATCATGATTAACTGTAATCAGATTGAATTTAATCGAATTAACTAACTGATTCAAACATCAATCGATTAATGCCATCATTGATTTCACATACATATCACTATACCTAGTTTCAGTTCTCTCCCTCAAATACTTCCAGAGATATGTATGTAATATGAAAATTCCAATTTGTATGGGAGGGGCCTTGAGTTATCGGACTTAATTTCAGTCTAAGATCATCCTTCCAAAATCCGTAGTAAGTGTACTTAATTTCTTTCTGATCGGAAAACCGGTTAAGGAAGTAGCCTATTTTTCAATCCAGGTCATAAACCATCTTTGAGCACAATTTCATTTTCAAACAGGTGGCAATTCTTAAAAAAGTAGCCTTTTTCCAGTCTAGGTCATAAGCTATCTGTGTGCAAACTTTAATGCAAATCAGTTCAGTCATTTACGCGTATTAATTTAATTAAACTTTCCTAATACGTGATAACTCTTAAAATAGTATCCTATTTTCCAGCATAGGTCATAAGCTATCTCTGTGCGAAATGTCATGCAAATCTGTTCAGTCGTTTCCGCGTATTAATTTAATTAAAACTTTTTTAACAGGTGGCAACTCTTCCAAAAAATTAGTCTATTTTTCACTGTAGGTCATAAGCTATCTGCTTGCAAAATTACATGCAAATCCGTTCAGACTTTTCCGCGTATTAATTTAATTAAACTTTTTTAGCAGGTGGTAACTCTTAAAAAAAGTAGCCTATTTTTCAACCTAGCTCATAAGCTATCTGTGTGAAAACTTACATGCAAATGCGTTCACTCATTTCCGCGTATTAATTAAACTAAACATTTCTAACAGGTGGCAGCTCTTAAAAAAGTAGCCTACTTTCTAACCTAGGTCATAAGCTATCTGTGTGCAAAATTTCATGCAAATCCGTTTAGTCGTTTCCGCGTATTAATTTAATTAAACTTTTTTAACAGGTGGCAACACTTCCAAAAAATTAGCCTATTTTCCACTGTAGGTCATAAGCTATCTGCTTGCAAAGTTTCATGCAAATCCATTCAGTCGTTTCCGCGTATTAATTTAATGAAACTTTTTTAACAGGTGGCAACTCTTAAGAAAAGTACCCTGTTTTCCAATCTAGGCCATAAGCTATCTGTGTGCAAATTTTCATGCAAATCCATTCAGTCGTTCCCGCATATTAAATAAATTAAACTTTTTTACAGGTGGCAACTCTTAAAAAATAGCCTATTAACCAATCTGGGCCATAGGCTCTCGTACAAAATTTCATGCAAATCCGTTCAGTCGTTTCCGCGTGATAATTTCCCAAACATCCAAACATACAAACTTTCACATTTATAATATTAGTAAGATAAAAAAATATTTCATTCCATAATCTATGCTTATCTATGTAATAAATTTTATTTGTTGTTTTAAATGCTGCCCTAATATAATATTCACATATTTATATGCATATGCACATATGTACATACAATTTTTAACATACTTTCGTACATAATCTATTGATATATGATACGTTTACACCTGTTTTCTAACCGATGTGAGAATTAAAAAACCGATTTGAAAACAAATTCGAGTCAATACACTTTTGAATTTCTGAGCGTATTGAAATTTGGTTTATGCATACGTTTTGAATCACGGCGAAGTGGGTTCAAGCGCTTTATGTGTCGGTATAAACAAGGTAATAGATACATTCCCACATTTTTATGCACAAAAATGCGTGTGATTTATAGTACACTCGGAGCGCTCGCACGTCGCTCACTCGTCTTACTTAGCAGAGCGAGTAATCAGACAGCTACTCGCCTCGCACCGGGAGCGAGGCAACACACAACAGCCTCGCTCGTTTAATAGGAGCGCGAGGAAACAAGCAGCGCTCGCTCGTTTGCCGAGCAAGCCAAACTTCTCGTGCCTCCTCTCATTGCTGCTACGAGTACGAGCTGCGAGCGCCTCGTTGCCTGCGAGGCATTGAGTAGGAGTTTGCTCGCTCGCTCGCTCGAACTCCGAGTTTTTGCCTACCCTGGCTACAATAAACGCTTTGACAGCTTATGCGTTCTCCTTTTCCTCCATATTTTTTTATCTGTAAAATAGATAACAATATAATAATATGCATTAATCATAGCAATAATTATTCCTATTTACCCTATTTTTGTCATTAAATGCAAATGTAAGCGCACGAGAAAAGATACATGTAGACAGCTTATTGCCAAAGCGGGCAAAAGTTGAGCGTTGCCCAAGATTTTGCTTCGTTTTGCTTTGCTTTGCTTCAAACGTTTTTTATATGAGCATACTCAAGCACATGCCTATACGATCTTATATGTCAAAGCAAAGAACTATCAGCAAAGCGAAGAAAGTTATATGTGAATCAGCCTTAACATGCCGTACAAAATTATTGGCTCGGAGGCTCTTTCATCAGATCACAATTTCCAATCAGATCCTTTCGAAAAATGTTGTAAATGCAGCTTTTGAGCCAATTAATAAAGTGCAAGTCTGAAGTTGCCAGAAAATTTCCTTGATTTTTAGAATTTTTTATTTTTTGCTGACAGTGTCTTCCACATACAAGGAATTGTCGAACATAGTTTGTATGGAAGAAACTCTCAGTAAAAACAATACCAAAAATCAACTAAAATTAAATGCGCTGCAAACCTTCATTTTCAAAATTTTTATAAAAAGTCTGATTAGAAAGTTGCAAATTTGTATGCAAATTTATTTAATTTTCCCGGGTTTAGCACAAAGTTTACAAATTTTATTTTTATATTTTTTGATGTATTTAGTATAAACCAGGGTTGTTGCGAATATTCGCATTCGCATTCGCAACCGCGGAACTTCCGCATAAATTTTAACATTCGCATTCGCTTTCGCATTCGCATAATCAATGCGGAGCTTTTGCGAATACGAATATTGTGCAAGTGCACTGATAAAACGTGTATCTGACAAACAAAAAATTGTAGCCAACATTTTTTGCCTGTGGAGATGCTACGTTAATCGTTACTTTTTTCTACTTTTTCTTAGAAAAGTGTAATTATTTTTTTTTCCTCATAAAACTTAGTATGCTTATGTCAAAATTCCTTGGAGACATACACGAAATAATGGCAAATTTTTCTTGACCGATTTCTTGAGAGCTGCATACCAGCCTTTAGCAGAAAAAAGGCAATTTCCATAAAATCCGTTCCCTAAT
>NW_023458559.1:16035958-16036885 GCF_013731165.1 Rhagoletis pomonella | reverse complement strand
TTTACCGTTATTCAGCTAAAAAAAACAGTGGTGAAAAGTAAGCGGTATTGCACATCACTTTTCGAAGGACCTAGTTGTTTCTGAGAAAACGATTAATCACTCCAGATTTTTTTTTTATGAAAAAATGAAAAATGCAAATTCAAACTCAAAACGCCGCACAGTAGGCCGCCCCATATATGTTAGGCGGAAAAAAAATATTTTATTGCTTCAGATGCTTAAATTTGTTGTAAAAAGTGACCATAAAGAAATTGACCTTGATCGGATGATTTCAGAGGTCCTTTGAGGAGATTTTGTAGCAAAAACGGTACATTGAAGGTATATAAATTAACTGATAACTGTTTTAGAGATATTTTAACCTAACTTGGTAAGCAAAAGCTGTTAAATTAATTTTAAAGCTTCACACAGTAAACAAACCACTATTTCAAGTTTGGATGTAAAAAAATATTTATAATGAAAATACATATATCTTATAGGTACATAACTAATTGGTGTTTATAAGCTTTTATTTAACTTGGTCATCCCGCGGAAATTTCAAATAGATTTTAAACTAACTTCCCAGCACAGTTCCAATCACGATGACAATGCAATATAAAATATAAATTAATTTCCTAGATGGTCCAGGGGTCTTGATACAAAGGCGGTCAAAACACAGTACAATTTATGGCAAACAGAGCGTAATTTGTCAAAGAACGTAAAAACGCTATAAAATTCTTAAATAATAAGTATAGTTTCAGACGCTAGTAAAAGAAATACCGGAATTTAGCTTCAGCTGTGCTTAACATGGCCAAACTATTAAATTTTAGGCACTTCTGTTAAGAATTACATTATTTGGTTTCCTCACACAGGGAGTTAGTGAAATACAAAGATCTTCTTCTTCTTCTTTTTGGCGCTGTAACCGCCTAAGCGATTTTGGCCGAGTTCAGCAAA
>NW_023458559.1:15987273-16025958 GCF_013731165.1 Rhagoletis pomonella | reverse complement strand
TTTGCTGAACTCGGCCAAAATCGCTTAGGCGGTTACAGCGCCAAAAAAGAAGAAGAAGAAGAATATGTAAGTAAAAAATTTTAGCTACCATTTTACGCCACAACAACTTTTTTTTAGCTCTTTTGAGCCCTGTTTTAAAGGAATTTGGCTACCACTAAAAATGATTCGCGGCAACACTGACTATGACCATTTTTTCGTACAGACTCTGCTTCATATAATTTGACATTGTTGCAAGGTCGTGCAAAATTTGGCTTAAGCAGTATTAAAAATTTTGTAGTGATTAATTGCTTAAATATCGATTGATTCAATTTAAAATGCTCATTTTAAAAATGACTCTCGATATTTTTTGCAATTTGTTTCAAACACGTAACAAGTTTTAACGCCTCATCGTACGATATACAATTCACATGCAACTTATTTAACAAACTGAATGTAAAAACCGCGTTCTATTTGACACGTACGACATGAATAGCTCTGATCCAATACTTTTCGTGAAAAATCCTGTAAAACTGTCAAACAGCAAAATTACTCTCTGAAGTGAGGTAAAATCTTGCAACTTCATTCTCTACACAACTCTCCAAAAGTCGCTCTCATTTACAGGATTTTGGGGGATTTTGGAGTACGGGAACATTTTTCCTGCAACTTCCTGCAAGTTCGTGTAAACTCCTGTAAGTTCATGGAGTACTGGATCAGAGCTAATATGTGCTAAAAGGGGAATCACCAATTTCGTTTTCATCAAAACAAATAGGAATTAGATCACCAATTTCGTTTTATGAGAAATGTTTTGATTAAAATGGTTTGAAATATGGCTAAGGACTGTCCGTAACGAGGAATTTCACTGTACATACATATGTTGCTATATATTTATTAGACAGAGTTTTCGTTACTAATAAGCCCTCAGCCTTATTTTTATTTAAACTAGCAATACCCGGCGCGCGTTGCTACGCCAAAGAAAAACACATGTATTTAGAGATTTGAAATTGAATACCTTTTTATTTACCTTAATGCTAAGGGATAAACAATATTTTTAGTTTTTTCATTTGGTGTGTAAATATATAAATTTTGTGATGTCCCAACTCGTGAACAGACGACGTATAATTGGCCATGTGAAAAGCACGAATTTTTCAAATCCAAACCCGCAATAGTTAATGATTGCCCTTGTGCTTTATTTATAGTTATAGCAAAGGCAAGACGCAAAGGGAATTGAAGCCGCTTGAATTCGAACGGTAAATCGTTGGAAATCATCGGTATACGTGGAATCAGCACATCTTCGCCTTTGAATTTACCGCTGATGATTGTTGCCTCGATCAAATTCGGTGTTAATTTTTTATTATCACTCTGGTTCCGTTGCACAGTTTCGGCGCGTTCAAGTTCCGAATAAGCATCACTGGTGATCCAACTTTTAACGCCAACGAATGAGGAGGCATTCCAGGTGGCTCCAAAGAATTAAGAAATTCAGTTGGGTAATTAACAGCTTGATCTTTGTCCATTACTGTATCAATCGATTTATATTCGACCGCTTCTCCTAGAATTTTCAATTGAATTTGACCGTTTAATTTACTAACATCATCGTTCTTCGGAGCTAAAATTGCACGTTCGCGGAGCCATTCCGGATTTCGGTAGTTGACCGTTAAGTTCGGAAATACCCTGTCGATGACGTCTTGAATGCTCTGCTGCATTTGACAAAAGTTGGACGGAAATGATATCTCATTTGTTGTGCGATCAATATGAACTTTACTGTTTCCGATATCTAAAAGTTGCTTTGAAAATATTTGGGCAGACGTATCTTGCAGCAAATGCACTCGCATATTTGTTGTGAGCGTAACTTTTTCGACATAGTTCCACAGATGCGATGCCTTTAAGCACGCGTTCAGCTCGTCTGCAGGCGTTGATCGTGGTATAACGGGTAATGTTTGACGAAAATCACCTGCAAGAAGTATAAGAGCGCCTCCCATCGGTTGGTCTTTTCCACGAAAATCTCGCAGAGTTCGGTCAAGTGCTTCGAGCGATTTCTTATGTGCCATGGTGCATGCGTCCCAAATTATAATTTTGCACGTTTTAAGGACTATGGCCATACCAGAGTTTTTGCTGATGTTGCATGTAGGTGTTTCGGTCTGGTGCAAATTCAATGGAAGCTTAAGTGCTGAATGCGCTGTACGTCCTCCATCAAGTAGTGTTGATGCAATCCCCGATGATGCTACTGCTACTGCAATCCCATTTCGCATTCGAACTGACGCCAATATTAAATTGATGAGGAAAGTTTTCCCGGTACCTCCTGGAGCATCTAGGAAGATAATTCCGCCATATCCTTTGGTTACACGTTGCATGATTTTGTCATAAGCTTTTTTCTGATCAGCAACTAAAGACTCTTTTTGCGTTTGCACAAATCGTTCAAGCTGATTTGCATCAAACTGCAGTTCTCGCATCAAGTCTCTGTCTTGTACAGCATTTCTATCTCGTGTCGGTGCTGGCATACCGAGTTGACAAAGAGCTTTGTTGTTGATTGACATGCATAAGTCATCCATTAATATTAAAGCTTCATTGAAAATGTCATCCGAATATTTCTGACTTGGATCGCTTGCACGTGCTTGTCTTAGAATATCTTCACTGAAGCTTTCACGATGCATTTCCCACTGTTGTCGAGGATTTGATGGTGCGCATGTTGTTAAAATTATCGCAAACAAAGTTCGTATTTGCTTTGGATGGCACGTGAGTGATGCTTCGGTCAGAGTTGTGTTCCAATTCTGATCATTCTCAAGTAAGCCCAGTTTAAAGCACGCTTCTCTGTACGTTTGGCATTCTACTCCGTCGATGGTTTTCAATGCAAGGAATGATGTCGGCCCTTTGATTGTATGCAGCAACAACCGCAAATAATAGCACTCGGCGTTATTTGGATGAACAGTATACACACGTCCCAATGCATCGGACGAATATATACCAGGATGCTCTGGAACAATTGCACCTCTTTTTCTTCTGTTGAACTTTTTTGTCGATGTGTTCCAAGTATAATATTTGGGCACATCTTGATACAGCAACGTTTTAGCAAAATTTTCGGATGTACACAATTCGAAAAAAGCAGTGAGTGTTGTGTTTTGTGGTTGCTCTGCTCTATTTTGCACATTTTCTTCGGTGAAGTAAACCCGCTGACCATTTTCCAAATGAACAGCGAGATGTTGAACCGTTGGATATCGTTCATGAATATTGAATGCAAATATCCGCCATACTGCTTCGTTACTGCTGATGTAGCGCCCTGTTTGATATTGCGTGATCTCATCACCTCGATTTGCTAATCCGAATACTGCCATGTCACAGCCCTTGTTAACATATTTACAAATATATTTTATGGACTTTACCGAATTACAATACTCAACATTGATGTGAGCATTAAACATTTTTGAAAGTAGTGGCGAGTATGGCACGATCCATCTATTGTCTATGTCGATATCTACACTTCGCATCTTAATAGTAGTTGTGTATCCACAATTAGTGGGATTTCTTCGCCTATACAGAGGATATCCATCACATCCAGTTTGAGTTTCAGTAATCAACTCACGTGGATATCGCTTTGTGCATTTGCCGTTTTGCATACATGGTGAATTAGGATTAAAAGTACCGCATGGCCCATGAATCATATTTTTCTTGATTATTTCAAAAAGAATGGGATCTTCGGCTTGATTTGGAAGCTCGGCTGATATAACGCTATCAATTTGTGTAGGTATAATTTTTTGCTTCAACCAAATCAAAATGTGAGCGTGTGGTAAGCCTCTCTTTTGCCATTCAATTGAGTACATCCATCATCTGGTTTCTCCAAAAACAAAATTCTTCGTGATGACATTCATAACACTTATTAGCTTTTGCTTGAATATTCGAGCGAGAAGATCATGTCTGTGCGATGAGCTCTGGCCTGCAAAAGCAATTCGGTTATTTCACTCCACGATGGATTGCAAGTGAAGGTGATGAATAGGTCTGGTCGTCCATACTTTCGAACGTACGTCATAGCATCTTGCCCGTATTCGAGCATGTGCCGCGGGCTTCCTGTATATGTTACAGGTAAAATTACCATTTGTCCAATGTCAGCAATGTTTCCATCATTAGCAACTGCATCACGTAATTGAACGTATTCTTCAACGCGCAGCTTCTTTTGATTTAAGCGAATGAAAAGAAGACGTTCACTTTCGACTTTCGCGTACATGTCCACAATAAACTGTTGGAATAATTCACGACATTTTAAGATATGATTGGATTCATTTCCACGAATCATAATGCGGTTTGCATAATAATCCATGCAGGACACTTTCTTTGTCGTCGCTTCACTTGTGCTGGGGTCGACTTGCCTGATGTTGAAATGATATCCTTCTTCTCCACGGGGAAACAGCACTGGATATTGGAGTGCATCATACGATCGATGTGTTTCCGATACTCTCTGCACATTAGCATTTCGCCGGTGGATAATGATGTCACGTCGATCGAATTCGGTGCCAACTATTACAATTGCAACATCCCCTGTTACTGGAGCATTGAAGCGCCTTTCATATTCACCAGCAGGAGCTTTGTCTGCTCTAATAACAACACTATAGTCATCTGATGGCATTTGATCCAGAGCTGTTTTAAAAAGGCGAATCAAATTGTTTTGTTCGTGGAACATTGCCTGCAAGCTTGAAATGATCTCGCGTCGGATCCCAGAACTAATTGCGCAACGCTTGTCTACTTCCAGTGCATCATTTCCAGTGAAATAAATTTGCAGAAATTTCGCATCTTGTTGTGGCACTGCGAGCAATGAACCGATTTTGTGGTATATTTGGCCTTGAACTTTGAATGTTGGCATGTCTTCAGATATAATTTTCGTTGCTCCAAACGAAGTCATTTGAAAGCAAGAGTTTTACTTGCGTATGTTTTTCAAAAAGTGGTTCGAAATAGGAGTTGTGCCAGAAAGGTAACTAAGTAGTGGTTCAGGTGCCTCAATTAACGATGGCAAAACTATTTTACCATTTGAACAACACATTCCTGGTGGTTCCTTTGCAAACTTCAAAGCATGGCAATGCAAACAAACTTTATTCATCGGTCCAATGGCGACATCTGCATGATTTTCGTAGTCTCTGTTTTTGTCATAATTGTATGCCGCCAACATTAAATGTGTTCTTTCTCTTGAATGGGTCAATCGTGATAGAGTAGTGCGAAGCCGTTCGTTGCGTTGCTCGGGATTTTCAGAATCTCTGGAGGTTGAAGCTCTCACACGATTTTGTTGAAGGCGAGATTCTCGTTGTTCCAGGGTTTCAGCGTCTCTGGAGGTTGAAGCTCTCACACGATTTTGCTGGAGGCGAGATTCCCGCTGGTTTTCCGTTTCCACATTTCTCAAGCTTGTCTCTCTGTTTCGATTTTGTTGAAGTCGGACATTTCGTTGATCTTCGCCGCTCTGTATTCATTCGACTTTTTTGTATTGGGGTTTTTTCTTCCAATTGATGCTTCCTTTGGTGGCATGATTTTATTTTTTTGTGAATGTAAATAATAATACTCTGTATGTTGAACTGATCTCAGATGAAAAAGAATTCAATATCGTTTGCGCAGTGTCTACACTTGCTACGAGCGAATGTATTAGCTATGCGGCCTTATATTTATGTAACTCAGGCAAACAATATAAATATGTTCTCTGAAGGTACCTTCCACTTAAAAAGATTAAAAATCCTTATATTTTATCTATGCTAAAACGTGTGCAAACAGCAGAAGATATTCTCTGCAGGTACTTTTCCTGCAATAAATTAAAAAAAAAATCGGTAGACTTTCGCAACTTCTTATTTATCTGAATTAGTGTATACAGAAAAATTTCTTTGTACGTAGGTATTTTCTTCAAGAATGTTGTGGAAAAATCCCAAGATTTATGAAGCCGTTGTTTAGGTAAACTTGGGAAACAAAATATACTCTTGTAAACAATATTTAACTACCTTCAACCATAAAATAAAAACGAATGCTATAATTCTGCAGGTACTTTCCTCCCAAATAATTTGAAATTTTTAAACCCTTTATTTATGTGAACTTAGGTAACAAAGTGTTTTCTATGTAGGTATTCTCTTCATGAATGTTGTGGAAAAATAAATTTATACACCCAAATTAAGGAAAATTATGCAAGCAAAATCTCGTATGCGCATTAGGAAAAAATATTACAACATTTTTTATTGCAAATTTTATTATATTTTTTTAGCCTTATTCAATAAGAAACAAAAGTTATGCATTACTATTGAGTACTTTTTTGGGTTTTAACTATTAAACAAATTCCGTTTTTAAATTGCAACCTGGTGAAAATTTATACAACTCTGGCATTAACATACATACATATGTTCACATATAGATTTAAAAATTTGGATTCGGCATTTTCTTTTTGGTAAGCTTTCGGTTTGACAGACTTTGAAGTTTATCACACTCTAAATCTTTGGTATTTCTTAAAAATATTATCCGATTTTATTTTCTTAAGTATGTGGACACTCTATACGATAATTGGTCTTAACTGAAACATTTCCCAATAGCTCCCGTTTGACACGTATCCTGCGAAATACTTTTTAATACACACATTTATGTCATTTAACTTTTTTTGAAAGAGGTGGCAACTCTACTCAAAAATATGTTTGGCGTGAATCTTTCTCCAATACCTTCCGTTTGATACCCATATTGCAATATTTGATGTGAATTGCATTAGATATTCATTATTTTTAACTTTTTGACCAGGTGGCAACACTTATTAAAATATTTTTTGATGTAAATTTTCTTAAATATCTTTCTCAAATACCTTCCATTTGATATCTATACTTACTTTACTTGCATATTTAAATAAATTTTATTTTTCTGAAAGGTGGCAACTCTTTCAAAAATAGCCAAACTTCACAGGAACACTCTCCGAGTTTCTATGAAGCTATCCTGGAAATTTTAACAAAATCGGCTGAATGGTTTCGGAGTCTATAAGCTGCATAGATACATACATACATACATACATCCTTTTTTATATATATAGATAGAGAGAAATGACGGACATATGAAATACATTGGATGGCATTATTCCTCTTTTCAGTTTAACAATTGTTCAAAATTTTAAATACGATTATACATAAGTAGCTATGTACTTGTAATATCATACATACATATGTGCTTAACATGAAAATATCAGCAGTTAGAAAATGCACGTGAACAGTTTCCATGAGAAAAACTTTACAAAGAACGAAGGATATTTACTGCAATAGAGGTTCATACATACACATTTATGTGTCTATGTATGTATTTATTCACGTACATTTGAGCTCATTACAATTAGAATTCAATCAAAGGATCAACAAAAAGCTTGTGTCCATCTGTCCAATCCAATGTCTTTTCTTAATTTTTCAAAAAATAGTTGCAACTGCAAGGGCGGGGATTTAGATGCGCTAAATAAACAATCGGCCTCATCAGCGAACTTGTCCAAAACCGTCTTAAACCTTGCCGTTCTTTACATATAAAAGACATTACCAAAAAAATGTATGTATGTATGTATGAATGTAGGAACAACAATCGAAAATCTAGATCAGTTTTTTAAATGAACGGTAACGGTGAGATTTAACGCGAAGTGACGGCGATGATGAGGCGCTTATTAAAAACATCTTTAAGGACACTTCACGGATTGACCCCTTTTGAGCGGTGTTCTTGTTAGCTCGAAAGAAACGCGGAATTCCTCTACATCTGCATGACTACAAATACAGGCACTCCATTTTATATTTACATACATACATATCTATGTACACATGGATGTGCTTGATGCGCATGCGGAACTCCACAACAAACAGACAAAGATTTTATTCCTTGAACACTTTTCTCTTAGATGCTGTCAAAAACAATCAACGATAGCCACATTAAAATCACGCACATTAACATTGAAGTACCTGAAGGTAGGCAAACATTCACACATCTATTATCGTCCTCATCCATACAATGCCTGCATACATCTGTATATCCTTGTACAAAGCTGACACTTTTCTTCCTATGCAGTCAACATCTGGCAACAGAGAGTACTGAACCAGTTTTCCAAAAAAGTCCAAACGTAATTTTAATTTGCAAGAGTTTCAGAAATGCAGAATTTTAAATTTCTCCACGCGATTTTGTTAATTTTTGACGAACACATGCACACACATATGTAGTATATGTGCATGCATGCATAAGTTAAACATGTATCTAGATACCCATACATACAAATCGTTGAATTGCTGCGAGAGTGTCATAATCCAAACAAATAAAAACCTCTTTAAAATTTGCATACGCTCCCAAAGTAAAAATTAATACAAATTTTCCTTTTACGAGCTATGGTTAATCGATAAACTATGGAATTTTTACACAGCATAGAAGAAGAGAAGGAAGAAGTGTTTGTGCTAAAAAGGAGGAGGCGGTCATTTCTGCATACTTAACTAAAAAAAATGGATTATGACACTCTTGCAGCAAATAACTTATACGTAACTTTGCTACCGCTGGCCAGTCATTTCTCCCTACATAATGGTTTGGCCAATCATTTTGTGGTAAAGTTTTTGGACATTATCTTATCAAGTTTTTCTTCTTAAAAGACATTCCTCTAACCGCCCATCACACACCAAATTTAACCCCGAGGTCCTGTGACTTGGCGTAATTTTGGGCAACTGTTAAATGATGATTATCTGTAGCTTGACTCACAGTAGGCCAGCCCGTGACCTTTAATTGTCCCATCCGGCCTGCAAACGGGTTCGCGTTAATTTCATTAGCATCCTTGAACGCTTCCTTTAAAAAACGATCAACATTATCATATCTGGCAGCGATCACTCCTCGCTCATTTCGAGATTTTGCTTGTCACATGTTGGTCATGTAAGCAACCCATTTGAGCTGCAGTGCGGAAGAAGAGCATTTGATGAAATTCTATGAATAGAAATTCTTACTTTAACCCTTATGCTTACTCTTACCCCTTTGTGTTTACCCTTTGTTTTCGCGCGCAATTAAAGTGACCCTTGTTTCTTGTCATTTTTAAGAAGCGAACACTTAGATGAAATGCCTAACGTAACCTGTTCCAGTTTCTGATGCAGTCCCTTTTCCATCATCTGTGCTGATGAACTTCGCCTTGTCATGTTTTGTTAGGTAAGAAGGCTTACGTAGGCATTCAGGTGTTGTGTTAAGAGAATGTCATCTTGAATGATTGTTTTTACCAAATGTCATATCTGGCCCCTCCAGCCGACATCCTGAATTTAGGTATGCACTGTTTAAATGCTTTTAGACTCGTTTTTACAAATGTTTTTATTAGTTCATATGTACATACATATGTACACGTTACAATGACCATACATATATTCGGGTGAAAAATGTTAAAGTAGTAAATTCGAAAGTTTTCGCACGGAGAAATATGAGGTTGGAAATGAAAATAGGCATGACATTTTTTAGAGCGCGTAATTCCGAGTGGTTCCGGGTTGACCATATAACTTTTGTACAAGAGAAAATTGCAAAATTTAGCAATGTTTACTAAAAAAAAAATAAGTGTTAACCTGCAATTATATCGGCATTTATCAACAGTCTAAACTAAAGAACAACTTCAAATTTTAAATTTTAAATAATCTAACACTAACGCCCCTATGCTGTAATCCGTCCGTCGTTCGTACGTTCCATTTTGCTACCAACCCGAATATCGGTTTGCTGTAATTAGGGTTGCCTGATTTTTTATGCGCGAAATCAGTACGTTAGACTTTTTCAGAACTTTTCAGTTCATTTTTATTCAAAAGCAAAATTATGGATGTAAGTAATAGATAATACTTTAAAACGCCCAGAATACTTGTTTTTAACAATATTTTGGTATATAAATAAAATATAGTTCATTAAAAATAAGTGTAATTCATTTTAGCATGAGTGTACACATCATTGTACACAGAAGCCAATAAATTATTTTATATTTATGACATTTTTGAATAGCAATAATGAGATCATTTCCCTTTTCAGTGTTTAAATGGTCAATGAATTCTAAACATTTCATTTTAGAATTAATTTTAATTTGAAGTTCACTTTCAAAAAATTTAATTAGAAGCCGGTTTCTCTCTTTGCGCCAGGAAGCATAATTAGAAGCCGGTTTCTCTCTTTGCGCCAGGAAGCAAACTTTATACTCAAGATCCTCTCAGTTGCTTCGTTTGAGAGTGGTATTGAAAAAAAATTACATATTTGTTAAAACTGTGGAAAAGTACCGCTATTTAAAAACTTCATCTATATTTACTTATGGCTCAAATTAATTTTTTCAACTACGCAACATTTTTGAAAGACTAATAACTCGCTAAAAAGAGTACGTAACTCTATGTCTGTAGGCAAAACTCCTTTAATATGTCAGTAAATTGTGAAAAGAGAATTGTAACTTATGGGCAAAAGCCATTCGAATGTTCAAATTTGTTGCTATTAAAAAGAAAGATATTTTCGAGATAACAAGCAACACTCGACAAAACAACGTCAGCAGATAAATTAAGCTCCATCATATTATCGCAACTGATACGTAACGCCCCGGCGATATGCCCATAAAACAATTGATCTTTTTGTTTTATTACTTTCTTGGGCATATCAAACATTACCTGAAACATGTCAACTATAATGAAATTATTTTCTTCTTACTTTTTACAGTACAGTTTAAGGAAGTTCCAACCTTATGTAAAAGCCTTAAGAAATTAACTTTGTTCACATAACGGTTGTTTGTAACAGCCAAAACGAATCGAGATAGATATAGACAAATGTATACATTAATGCTCAGAATGAATAGAGAAGTCGATTAAGCCATGTCTGTCTGTCCGTCCGTCCGTCCGTCTGTCCGTCTGTCCGTCCGTCCGTGTACACGATCACTCGAGCTAAAATTGAAATATCTCAACGAAATTTGGTATGTAGGTTTCCATTTATCCAAGGTAGGTTCGTATTGAAAATGGGCGAAATCGAACTGTAACGGCGCCCACTTCCCATATAACGGCAATTTTCAGAAATACGAAAACTGCGATATTTTAGTAACTACTAAAGATTATTCACTCAAAATGGATAACCACGCCTACACCTCATATAACGGTAATTTAGAGAAATAAAAAATCTTCGATAAATCAGTAAATATTTAAGCTAATTTATTCAAAATTGATGCTTGCAACAATTCTTTACCAAGTGTTTATGATAAAATTTTGGAAATTGGGCGTGGCACCGCCCACTTATGATCACATATATGTATCTCGGTAACCGTTCTACCAATTTGTACCAAACTCGGTGTGGTTATTGTACTTGCCACATAGAAGCAAAACGTTGAAAATTATTGAAATCGAACTAAAATTACGGCCGCTTTTCATATAACGGTAAATTTTAGAAATGCTTGAAACTTCAATATTTCGTAATTTAAGGACGCCATTTTACTCAAAATTGATACACCCCGACCACAAATGTGTATATCGGTAACCGATTTATCAATTTCTACCAAACTTAGTGTATTTAATAACCTTGGTACGAAAAAGCAATTCGTCGAAAATTATTCAAATTGGCCTAAAATTTCACCGGTTTCCCGTACAACGGTAATTTTTGGATATACGAAAACTCCTTTGGATTTCTTTAACTGATGACGTTAATTTACTCCAAGTTAATACTTACAACAATCTCTTAACAATAAATAAGACTGTTATAGACTTTTAGGTAGTTTAAAGAAAGTTGGAACGACAATAGGTGATACCTGCGCCGGGTATATAAAATTCGGTTACGCCCGAACTTATACTTCTTTACTTGTTTTTATGTAAGTTACCGCATAACTGTGGACCACGTTAACCGATTTTGTTTTTGTTATTTTATGGCTTTATAACAATTATATTCAACAATTTTTGGAATGTTTAACTTTTAGGCAACTGGCTGAGTCAGTGGGATCGTCGGTTCGAATCCTACTGAAAGAAGTCTGATGAGGAAATGTGGTGATTTCCGAAATAGCTATCACTTTTACCATTTTTCCAAATTATTGTTGCTTTTCCACAATAAGTTTTTCATTAAAAACGGCCTCAAGCTCAATAAAAATTGTTGAATATAATTGTTATAATAATAATAACAGATTGGCGCTTACACATTAGTACATTACATGTTAGTGTTTGGCCGAGCTTCTCCTCCGATTTGTGGCGTGCGCCTTGATGTTGTCACACAAAGCGGAGGGACCTACAGTTTTACGCCGACTCCGAACGGCGATTGTATTTTTATGAGAAGCTGTTTTTCATGGCAGAAATACACTCGGAGGTTTGCCATTGCCTGCCGAGGGACGACCGCTGTTAAGAAAAAACCTTTTTTTCTATATTTTGGCGATGTTGCTTTGATCAGGGTTTGAACCCAGGCATTGTGGAGTGGAAGCGCGCACTGCTTACCACTACACCACAGCGGCCGACATATAATATAATTGTTATAAGGCCATAAAATAACAAAAACAAAATTCAAAAAATTAAAATCATTTAACACTTAAATTGCTTTCGTGAAATTGGCTGTACAAATTATTTTCTTAGCGTTATTTTTTTCGCTGGTTATCGAAGATCGAACATCGAAAGTGAAATTATGAGCTATACAACCACGTCGAAATTTTCTTTGAGTATCGAAGTTTCTGTCGAACAGAATTTTGCTTTCAATGGTGTAGCGAATTATTAGAAAATTGTGAAAAATGTAGGATTTGCGTTTGTTTTTTTTTTAATTTATGGCTGCTAGACCCTAATTTTAAACCATTTTTATTGATTCGAAAGACTACACTTAAACCCTCTTAAATATTTTCTACTCCTGGCCAGTTTACCAAGCTCTCATCCTCTGACGAATCGTTGAACCAGAACTCCGTTGTACTCATTTTCCCACGTTTTTATAAACTCGCATTCTTTTTTATTTCTTTTTTATTTTTATTTTAATTTGCACAAATTTACATACATATTCTTAGTTAGCTCGATTTGTAAATAAAACTTCTCAGCGGTGAAAAATATAATATTGTAAACCAGGGGCGCACCCAGGAATATATTTTGGGAGGGGTTTATACTTCTGAAAATTCGCTTCAGATAAAATGATCATTAAAGTACATTTATGCAAGTTTTATGTACAGTATGTAATAAATAAATAAACTTTTTGAAGTTTCATAAATTGCATTTATTTACATAAAATTAGCAAAAAACTCAAACATTTGTAACCGACTTCGAGTATGCTAACGCATAACTTTGGACCACGTGCACCGATTTCAATAATTCTTTTTTTTTATCGGAAAGATGGTACCTCAATGTCTTCCCGTAATTTGAAATTACTTGTTTAATATAAAGTTCTATAAACACAAGATGCGCTCAACTTGCAAAAGTAATAAAAAAATTAAAAAAAGAAGAGTTTTAATGTTCATTTTCCTCGATATCTGGTTTCTGGTTTTCGAATGAGATGGTGATTTTTTAAGATTGCCAAATTTTTTTAATATTTCGAATACCGAGAAAATTAAATGAACTTGAATTTTTGTTATGTAGGCAATTTTGGTGGAACGAATTCGAAGTGGGCAAATTAAATCTTCGAATCCTTGTTAAGGACATATCAGTTGTAAACTCTTTGAGACTCAGTAAGTGAGTATGCATTGCATATTTTTAGGTTTCATTCGCAGTTAAACTTTTAAGAGCTCTCAAAAAAAAAACACGAAAAATTCATATAAATTGGCGCACAAGAAATGGAATAGGAATTTTCTTCTATCAAAATTTCTTAAATCAATTTGCATCTCGCAAGAAAAAAATGCTCGTATATTTATTTCTTCAAGAAAATTTACAACAAAAGCAAAGTGCTTTATAATAAAAAATATTTCTTGTCATTTTTCTTGAGAGCTGGCTTTAGGATACAGTTTGTATTTCAGTTTATTAGCTTTAGGGGGGTTTGAACCCCAAAACCCACGCCTTGTGTGCGCTAATGTTGTAAACAGCCTAGCCGAGCGAAATTCACAATAGCGCTATTCTTCATCCAATGAGCGTCATAATACCAAATGAAAATTCGTCCGATCAGCACTTTCGACCACAGTCGAATGCAACTCATAATAGGGGCCTTACTTTTACATTTCTATGTGAGACTACATTTTCAACAAATGCTTACATAAACAAGTAATTTTTAAGCAAAAAAAACAAAACCGCTTTCAATTCCCTTCTAAGAATTTAAGATTATCGTTAATCTATTCATAATCCAATGATCGGATTTAAACCAAATTAGACCACCTGTCAGGTAACACCTTTCCTTTAAAAAAGAATTATAGTAATCGGTTAACGTGGTCCAAAGTTATGCGGTAACATACATAGAAAAAAATAATAAAAAAATATTCCGACGAATTGATAACCTTCTTTTTGTGAAGTTGGTTAGAAACAAATACACCAGCAAGCTTTCAGCGTCAAATGATTTCAGGCTAAAATTGTCAAAGCTCCCAATAAACTTAAAGGAAATAATGAAATCATCAAAACAATTTTAGTCCTCACATTAAAGTTAAAGGAGCATAAAGTTTGCATTGTGTTTTCCTGTTTTTGTAGACATTTGAAGAGTGGGGTGCCGCAAAATTTTTTTAGCACAAAAAGGGTGCCGAGGTGAAAAAAGTTTGGGAACCCCTGCTGTATATAGTAAAGAATGAATAGCTGGGAAAAGGAGTAAAAAAAGTACAAAATTAAAAAAGGAGTACATTTCCAGATTTTTTTTGGGAGTACAAGGAAGTACATTGCATAAAAAAGGGGTACGTTTACTCCCAAACGCCGTAAGTCTGGCAACCCTATTATACATAGAAAATGGAGTTGGAGAATCCCCTAATAATTTCCATTGCATATTCATGCAATTGGTGCCTAATTCATTATATTTTATTTGATAAAAAAAAACGTCATAACTAATGGCTAATAAATGCTGATTTTAGATTTCACTCTACAATTGCAATAATATTTGTTTATATATTTCTGTCGAGTAAGCAACGCGGTGGATACCCGAGCGCACTTGAAAACTATTGAAGAGAGGACCGGTGCACAGTGGTCAATAAATGGGATTTAATGTTCATAATTCACTGGAGCCTTCATTTCTCAACCAATTATTATTATTTTTTTAATGAAAGCTAATAAAATTTGCAAGAGACTAGTTGAACCCAATTTTCGAATTTTTATTTTTTTGTATTAAAGTTTTTAGTGCAAAGTGCAGAACTGCGCCAATTTTGAAGAAGACCGATTCTCCTGTTCCAGCTAATAAAAGTTTCATAATAAAAACTAGTTAAAAACAATTGTAGGGTTCTCACAAATCAAAACAAAAACTAAAAAGTAATAATTTGAAATGTTAAAAAAAAATTTTACCAAAAGTATTTTTTTTGTTTTTAGTTTTTATAAAAATTGTGGGTATGCAGTTTATTAGATTACTAAATTTTAGTATAATAAAGTGCAAGTTGTAAGTCGCTAAAAGTTCGCGTTGATTTTTAATAAAATAAAAAACGCTTTTATTTCCTATGTAGCATGCAGATGTGCTCGAAATGTTAGCGAAAAAATTATTAAAAATCAACGCGAACTCTTAGCGACTTGCAACTTACACTTTATTATACTAAAATTTAATAATATATAAAACTGCATACCCAAGATTTTTATAAAAATCAAAAACAAAAAAAATATTTTTGATAAAGAATCTTCTTCAAAATTGGCACTTTTTCTGCACTTTGCACTAAAAAAATTTAATATACAAAAATACAAAATTAAAAATTGGGCTCATCTAGTCTCTTGAAAATTGTATTAGCTTTCATTTAAAAAAATAATTAATCAAATTGGTTGAGAAAGGAAGGCTCCAGTGAATTATGAACATTAAATTCCATTTATTGACCACTGTGCGGTGGAGCGTATATCAGATATGATTGACTATTGAAGGCATGCAACGTGATTGGTCCTCTACAGTCCATTCAATAAAGTCGCGAAAAAGATAATTTGTATGTCCGTCACGTAATAAATGCAGTTTTTAATGCAAATTTGCGTTTTTTGTACAAGTAAATATCTAGAAAGCTACGCGTAGGAAATGCAAATTTTTTATATTTATGTAATCTGTGCAAGGTCCTTGGTTGGAAATTAATTACAGCTGCTCTGCACCAAAACTTCTGTTGACCAGTCTTGTAAACCTACCACGTCATCCTGAAACATGTCTAAGAGATATTTCGTTCATGTTCTACCAAATTTATTTCGATGTTAGAAATACATTCATAGTAGTAGTTAACCGATGTGTTCCTCCTTTATTTATGAATATTAACACGCAGTGCAATGGGGTATAGTCGTTGTGCTGGGTATGCAGTTACAGTTGCACGGCTATACTCAATCCCGAGTCTCGCGTCCTCGTTCGCACGCTCCGAGCGAAGTGAGCAACCCACGTGCGAGATGCGGTAACCAATCCGAGTGAAGCCTTTGGTCACGGCAGAAAAAGAGGAAGATTGGGTGGGGAAACTCCGACTTATTCGGTATAAGGGCTCACATTAGGCAGTCCGCACACGGGTCGTATAGCTTTAGACGCGTATTAGATGCTACATACGAAAGTTGAACACTGAGGGGAAAAAATAGTAAAATCAAATAAAAACGTAATTGATCTTACTATAAACATCAACGAAAGTACTGTATATTGGTAAATATTCAATTGAATTACGCGCATATTAAAATGACCCCGTTCGTACTGAAAAAGCATCCGTGAAGTGAATAATCAACACAAAAACTAAAAAAAAATATAATTTGCATGTTGCCTGCAGTGGAATTCGAAACCGGTCATCTCCGGATATCAACAACTTGTGGCAAGCATCTTTGCGCACTCAGCTACACCCAGCCATATAAATTTGCTTTCAAATGTTGAATATCCATCAACGCCACAGCACGCGATTTGTACTATGTATGCATTTGTGTGTTGTCACCGCTCTCAGAGCGGCGCTCTGCATGCTTGGGGGGCGTATGTACACTTACATATACATACTCAGATGTGAACAGTCAAATACGTGCGTAATAAATTTAGTATGAAAATATTATTTTTAAATACGAACATTTTTAAACGATAATCAAATATAAAGTATTCATTTTTACTATGCATTATTTCCCTCAGTGTACGCTTTGATGCCGGCGGGCATATTCGCGTATATGTACATACACGCTCTGCTTTAAAAGGCAGCGAAAGCTTCATTCAACCGCCCGACTTGTTCGCACGCAAACGGTGTCATCAATTGCACGCACACTACAAAAATTCTCTGTCGAAGCTGCCCATCTCTGATTTAAATGGAGGGCTGTATACAAGTCGTCAGCTTCACGAATTCTTCAAAGCAAGCTAGCTGCAAATCGCTGGCGTACAGCAGTGTTGGTAGCTAGGCGTACGTACGCTTAGAAAAGAGAAAGAAGTTTGTTTACAATTTTCCGTGTGCGTGCATGCATTTCATAAAAAAAAAAAACGATAAAACAATAAAATTCGTGCAAATAATAGAAAAATAACTGAAAATTAATTAAATAAATAACAATTTTCCATCACTTAACATTTTTTGCCGGATACTTTGACGTTTTAAAGTAGCTTCGTGTGCAGATCTTGAGGCGTAGAGGAATCGTTGCTGCATAAAAAATTGTATACGCGTCTAAAGCTATACGAACCGTGTGCAGACTGCCTAAGTCTGCAGCGTCTGTTCACCAGTAGGTGCGGCTGCAAGCGGTGCGCTTTGATTTTGTCACCAGAAAAGTGTGTTAATCACAGGAGGGCGAGTTTCAGGGACCTGCCAATTCCCAATTTGCTAATTTGAAGGCTAATAGTTTCTGTTTTTGGGAAATATAACAGAAAGGAGTTCTTTTTTTAAACTCATTTTATATGAGAAAACTTTATCTAAGTATTACCCTTACAAAAATATATTCTATTGTTTTTGAAATCAAATACTATACAAAAATTATTGGTGTCTTACATTTTTGTATGAAAAAATATTAAAAGATAAATAATTTTACAAAAACGCATATTTTTTTGTAAACAAGAAAAATACAATAACTTTGAAAAATATGCAAAATCGTAGTTCTAAGTACAAGTACTCGATACCTTTTCGATACTGAGTAGGTATCGGTATGTTATTTGCTACAAGTACAAGTACTGATTTGAGTAATACCTTGACGGTATCGACCGTCCCAGCAATGGGTTGAACGCTGAGTTTGGGACCCGCCACGTAAAAACCCATTTTAGTCAAGAAATTCAGCAAAGCTTCGGATGAGACTCCTCTTTTTATCACGACCACGGCAAACGTTTAAAGGACTACGAATTTCGGGCATGCACCTGGAATGTCCCTCGTGAAGACAAAAGCTGACATCACCGCCATACAAAAAATGCATTGGACGGGGCAAAACAAGAAATGCCTGGGGCCTTGCGACATCTACTACAGCTGCCATGTAAAAAAGAGCAAATTCGGTGTTGGATGTGTGGTGGAACAGAGACTTCGTCGCCGAGTACTGTCATTACCCCCGTTGGATACCTAAACGTCTCTACAATTTCGCTGATTTAAACGAGCTTCCAAGGATAGCTTCTATAAGTGCTTGAAGCACACATACTATGCTGCCCCATGATAGGTAATATGCAGTACTAGGTTTAAGCATAAAAAGATCCATCAAGATACGTATCTGTCTCCAGATGATGTGATAGATGGAGGGCTCGCTTCCAGTGTTTTGGGGGTAAGTACACTTCGGCGCACAAACATTGACTCGGACCATTTTCTTGTTGCAGCCAAGATGCGCACTCGCCTCAGTGCAGCAAAAAAATATGTGTGGCCCAAAAATGCAAGGAAAGCCAATGCATTCGCTACTCGACTCTCACACTTGCTCTCTGAAAGCACTCTTAAACGAACCGAAACATGTGGGCAGTCGAATCACATTTCCCGTTGATTAAATACCGCCGCCGAAGAAGGACTGCTTCTTCAGGCTGTTATAATTTAAAATGACAAATTTTTTTTAGATATTGCCATTTTAAATTTTAAGTTTGATACATTTTAAAATTGATTGGTGAAACCGGGCATTAGTGTTATATCTCAACATATGTTATATGGTAGACAGACGGAGAAAATTAATTTGAATTAATAAGCATAAATGCAAATTAAAATTTTACCCTTACAGACGGCAGTAATGCGAATAAACCAGCCGCAAGGTCGTGGATTCGAGTCCCACGGCCAGTATACTTTTTTTATTTCTTTTTCATTCTTTTTTTTATAAGTTCTATATTTTTTTACGTTACTTTCAGTTAGTTGTTGTTGAGTTTTTAACAAAATTCATCTCTAAAAATTAAAATTAACTAATAGTAAAATAAGAAATGTGATATAAAATAAAGCAAATGAAAATAAAATAAAGTAAAATTAAATATATAAATAAAATAAAATAAAATAAAAAATATAAAATAAATAATAAAAACAAAAAACAAAAAATTTTTCGCAATCGCTCCAACCGAGTATCGATCCTGGCAGCTACAGGCTTGTAGCTCGCAACTCTAACCACTCGGCTACCGCATACGTGAAACTCGACTGCTTCGTTTGCTTACTTGTACAAAAGACAACAACTGGCCGTTTTTACCAGTGTTGTCATCGAAAATTCCCCGGATCCGAGTTAATTCCCAAAAATTTCGTGCATTTGTTCGGCTGCTTATGCTCATTTTAAAGAGGAAAATGCATGAGTTAAAGCAAATTAAGGCAGGTTATGCAAATAATCGAGCCCGTCTGTCTACCGTATTAGAAAGCTTTCGATAGTATCGATGGTATCGAATATTTTGTACTATCACTATCGAAACACACACTTCGATTCAAGATTAACTTAATCCATGTCTACCAATTTACACATACATACATGGATGTGTATGTAGTATATAGACTGCGGATGTTTACGCGGAAAACAAAGTCTAAAAATATGTGCCGCTTAACTGTAAGCAAAGCAAATAAATTTGTATACATTTAGCAGAGGTGGGCACCACCACAAACAAGCGTGAGCTAAAAGTGAGAATGTGTTAGTGTGCCTAATTCATTTTGCATGCTGTCGTGTTCTCTTCGCTGCGCCCCCGCTTGTATACGTACACGTGACGCTTACGCTCTTTTAGCACCTGCTAACTCTCTGCCCATGCCTGCATTTAGTCTGTTCCTTTGAACTTCGGACTAAAACCTGTGGAACTGTCAAACTACAATTTTACTCTCTCAAGTGAGAGTAAAAGAATAACAGATGCAGAAGTGCACGGGAACGCAAAACGGACTATTTCCCGTAAAAACGTCAGTCGGTTTGTTTACATGTCACTTGTACAACACTGATTTGGCTGAAATATCACTAAGTATTTATTAAAATCTATACATATTCAAACATTTCGTTGTTTACTTCCATTTTTTTTTAAAATATAAGGTTCGTTGCTTTCACTGCCTTTTTTTTACTTGCACATGCAAATCAGCTGATCGTTTGACACTTTTCATGAACTTACAGGAAAAAAAAACTCCGGACTAAATCCTGTAACTTCTGACTAGGAACAGTTGCTCAGTCACTCTCTCAAAAGTGTTCCCACTTACAGGTTTTATGTCAATAGGAAAGACTTCCTGTAAGTTCTGACTAACTCCTGTAAACCGGACTGCTATTGGAACAGACTAATTGTGTGTCTTGTCGTAGAGGTGGCGGGAGCTGATCTCTTGCAAGTGTCCTGATTTTTTTTCGACTCATCTGGTCACCCTACACTTAATGCCTGGTGGAAATTCAACATTACAACAAGTCAAAACAAAAACCTGAACTCAGAGTGGTCACGGCTCACGGCTCAAAACCAGGGATGCCGTTTGGATCAAAATAGATCTAATTGGATACATTTTTAGACGAATTTTTGCGGGATACTTATTTTTTCCGATCAGTATAAATGTGGATATTTTTTTAAATAAGCCAAAAATTGTATATTTCCTATAAAGTTTTTTTCGTTCAAAAATCGATTTTCAGTAAAGATGGTAGAAAGCATTACGTTTTCTAAACGTATTAAGAATCGCTACTTAAGCGTGAAATTAAAGCATTTTATTTTTTGTGAACGAAGCAATGAACATATGAAGAGATCTCACCAAAATAGGTATAAACGCAATTGTATTAATTAGCTTAAAAGGATGCTTTAAGCAAGATCTTAATATAAGTACATATCGTCGTTTAAAGTACAAAACCGCGTATCAACAAAATGAAAAACCGCGTATCAAGATAATGCAAAACCGCGTATGTGACGTTGCATAAATTATTTTCTAGAGAGTAAAAACACTTATGTTTTAAAATGGTTCCTTTTTTTTATAGAGCAATCGCATTTCTGGCTAGTATATTTCAGGACGAATGGATAAGGATTGAGCCAAGAGCTTGTGTGAGCAAATCCAATTTTTGGTAGCAAATGTCAGTTACGCGGTTTTGCAGAATGACGATACACGGTTTTGTACTTTAAACGACGATATATATAAAGTAAATTATACTCTTTCTGCAGTAATCTCTTTCATATCACATATTTTCATTTGTTAATTTAAAAAGAAAGAAGATTTCAATGTAGTTTAAAAAACTAAATTTGATTTATTTAAGGAAACTTGTATGAATTTTACTGAAAAGACTTTAAATACACTCTAAAAAAATTTTGTTTATTTGCGCATATTAAGAGAGGTAACCAGTTTACTCTTTTAATGTGTGCAAATTTGCACGCCGTGTAATAAATTTAATCGTTGCCTGTTTACTTTTACATACCTAATTTTTCGCAAAGAGCAAAATTACACATAAAATGTTTAAAATAAAGTAATGTTTATTATTAGTAGGAAATGTATTTGTAGTTTGAAAATTTTTGTAATTTTAAACATTCTATATATGTGTATTTATGTGTATATTTTAAAGATCTCAAGTTCAAAATCAAGTACTGAACATCTTATACGTATACAGATTCTTGTTGAAAAATAGATACTTTTCAGTAGTAGTTTTACATGCTCTTTTTAGAGTGTACATGCTGTTTATTATACTTGCTTTGCAAAATAGTTATGCACAAAAAATGTACTTTATAAATTGAAATTACAAATGTTTGATTTTATGTACATGTATTCCAAGTCCTTAGGATGGATTAAATTATGTCTTTTTCATGAAAATGTTTGGTTTTCTTACAAATTATGGGATGTATATGTAAAAAAAGAAAATTGGATACATTTGGATACATTTTTGGCTTGGTCAGTGATACATTTTCTTGAGACGGCGCGGCAACACTGCTAAAAACTTGTGGCACAGACTTTTTTATATTATTTTTTTAAATGGGTAAGCATATAAATACAAGTACATACACATACGACAATAAAGCATGTTTGAAAAATATAACCAAAAGTATCCCATTAGAAGACATTGAGATTTCAATAAATCCTGGCTTAAAACCAAATCGAAATGCATTCTTAATTCTATTCGGTACGAGTGTATGAAGGGGCAAATAAATATGCACAAAAAAATAAATTTAATAATAATTCGCACAAGCGTAAGGATGTTTCACCCCTATAGAATAATGATTGGAAATAATGTTGTGTCTATCTAGCTGGTTTCAAGGTAGAACGAAAAGGGCTTCACACTTAAGACTTGAAGATATTCATGTAAGAAAACATGTATGTGAAATTCTAAACAGAGAAAGGACACCGTTTTTGAATGGCTGTCAGCTTAAGTAGTCAACTGGATTTTTATCCATTTGTTTTAATATCAATATAAATACTCCAATGTCCTTACAAGCATGCTGGCCCTACACGAAAGGTAACGGTAGAATTTGATCTATTTGAAAACCTATGAAGCCATATTTGTAAGATCTTTATCTCTGATACTTTCCTATATTCACGGGTGCTTTGCAAATAGCAAAGGGAAGGCAAATAGCAAAGCGAAAGGTGGAGTAGTTGCGAAAATTTTAACGCTCAATTGACAACTGCTGCTTTTGATAATGCAGTTAATCTACTTGCACAAATGTTATGTCATGGCTATATATATATATATGCGTAGTACTTGTATTTGCCTTCTTATGCTTGCGAAAATCGATGTCATCGTAAACGGTATCAAATTGCTAATTTTATCAATCAATTCCGTTACGTAAATCGACTAACAGATTGTGTATTAGGTTCAAAACATAGTGAAACGGCGAACAAAGCAAAGAGCCTAGCATCGAGCAAGGCTTCATTTACAAACGTGTAAGTACGCTTTGCTCTTCACTATGCGCTCTCACATTGAAACATATGCGTTTGAAATCGACGCTTTGCTCGAGGCTCTTTGCTGGCCTCTCCATTGTTTTTAGCCGTAGGTTAAAAATTTTAATGATTCCGCTTTCAAAATTTTTCAAAATACATACCTACATATATGCTTCCACATGTTTGTACTTATGTATGTACATTAGAGTGCATCACCAAAAAGTTGCGATTTTTCCACCGGGATTACAAAATTTATTATATTTTAAGACCTCCACCAAAATATTTCGTAAAAATATTAAGATTTACGAGAGCTGGACCAATTTGAAAATACCTCCATAAATTGAGTTTTTTGTGAATAAAAAAAGTTTCTTCAAGAACTTTAAACAAAAATCCCCTCAGATGACAAAATAGTTTAAGCTTAAAAAATCTATATAAAAATATTCTAATTTTTTTTTTAACGGAATCATAATAATGAGATTTTTGATGTTGTTTCTTAACTTTTTTCAGAGATTTTTTTCAGAAACTATACCGATATAGACTTGTGAGGTATCAGTGGAAAGGTATTTTCTCCCTCTTTACTTCTTTGCAACCCATTCACGTCCCAATTTTTTCTTTATCAAATACCAACACATCTTAATTCAACATGGAATGTGGCTCGTTTGTCTTACCTTTCTCTTTCATGCTTTGAATGAGCCTATTTGCAAAGAAATAAGTCTGAATCGGTAAAGTTTTTCTTAAACCAGTCTTTGAAAAAAGTTCAAAAACAGCACGGAGGTTCCATGGGAAAGTGGACCTCAGTGCAAAAATAATTTTCTTTATAAAACTAACAAAAGTGTGGAAAAGACATTTGTAAAAATCTTGAAACAACCAAAAAATAACAAATTAAAGCTTTAAATGCATTTTTATTACCTTTTTTTTACGTTTTGAAATCAAGTTCTAAGTAAATTTTTTGATTGAGTTTAAAGTAGATTGTGTTGAATGCACTGTCAAATAATTTGCGATTCATAATTCAAGTGTTTGGTAAGAAAAATATATAGTACAACTCATCTGCTTTTAATAAAGTTGTGTTATATATTAAATTTTGTGAGTGCTTAATCTATATTATGAGTTATTATTAAGCAATCTTGGTCTTGTCCCACCCGTGACAAAAAAAGCTAAAAGTTCTTATATTTAATTACAGAAGTTGAAGTTGAAAACCACATTTCAAACTTCTTACAAAAATTATGAAAATTCAACAAACTTTAACAATTACACGCAAAACTTTTAAACTTTTTGTTCAGAATTTTTGGGTATGCAGTTTTGTAGTCCATTAAATTTAAGTAGGTAAAAGTGAAAATATCAAGACCCTTGTGGTCAGCTGATTAAGTTAAGTTACATATTGACCAATTTTGGTTTTTTATTTTGGTTATCGATGTTTATAGTTTTTTTTTATAAAAGCCTAGCACATTACCTAACCAGAACCACATAAATCCACATTTCAAACTTCTTACAAAAATTCTAAAAATTCAACAAACTTTAACCATTACACCCAAAAATTTTAAACTTTTTGTTCAGAATTTTTAGGTATGCAGTTTTATAGTCCATTAAATTTAAGTAGGTAAAAGTGAACATGTCAAGACGCTAGAAAGTCGTGTTTATTTTTAATATTTTTTTTTGGCTGACGGTGTAAGCATTTTCGTCTATATAAAAGGCACCATCCTAAGATAAAAATTAGTTTTAACCCTACTTGGCTTCTTATATTTTTAAATAACTAATCTTCATATATGGACTGCACTGAAAGCACCTTTTCATATAAAAATTCGTACGTGTCCTACCCATGACAAACGTTGTCCCACCCGTGACAGAGGAATTTCGGATTTTTTGTATAATAAAGCCATCAGTTTGCAGTTTTTGCTTTGTTTGTATTCCTGGTTCTTTGTTTTATTACAAGACATCAAGTTCACACAGAATAGTGAAATAAATTCGCAGAATTTCCGTAAAATATATCTGCTCTAAAAAGCAGGTTCTTTTTTTTGTCCCACCCGTGACAGAAGAAATAAATTAGATTTTTTCGATAAAAAGTAAGCTGGAATTTTTTTTCGTATTTTGTAATAACTCATATAATAGTCAGGCGGCCGCTGTGGTGTAGTGGTAAGCAGTGCGCGCTTTCACTCACCAGCACCTGGGTTCAAGCCCTGGTCAAAGTAACATCGCAAAAAATTTAGAAAAAGGTTTTTTCTTAACAGCGGTCGTCCCTCGGCAGGCAAACCTCCGAGTGTATTTCTGCCATGAAAAACAGCTTCTCATAAAAATACACTCGCCGTTCGGAGTCGGCGTAAAACTGTAGGTCCCTCCGCTTTGTGTGACAATATCAAGGCGCACGCCACAAGATGGAGGAGAAGCTCGGCCAAACACTAACATATGTGTAAGCGCCAATCTATTATTATTATTATTATTATTCATATAATAGTCAATTAGGTGTAGCTTTATCAAAATGTAGAATTGTTGCGTGCTTTATACTTAAATTTAAACAAGAACAAATTTTTTTTTTGTATAAATGTCCAGCCCGTTACGGTGGAATCGCCCAGTATCAAAAATCTCATTATTATGATTCCGATGAAAAATTTTTTAAGCTTAAACTGCTTTGTCATCTGAGGTGATTTTTTGCAAAAAATACTAAAAAAACTGTTTTTATTCACAGAAAACTCACTTTTTGGAGGTATTTTCCAATCGGTCCAGCTCACGTAAATCTCAATACTTTTCCGAAATATTTTCGTGCAAGTCTTAAAATATAATACTTTTTATGATTTTATGACAAACAGTACCGATTTTTTTGTATGGGTAGTGATGCAGTCTAATATACATACATATGTAGATATGAGAAGATAAATTAATCAACCTTCTATGCGCATTATCTTTCAAATAGGTTAATTTAATTACTTTCAATATCTTTTGGGTACAAAATCGAGTCTTAAACAAAATATCCCCAACGTTCGGAATCAATATTTTGTTCTATAGTTTAAAATATATTTATCTTGAAGTAAATATATATTTTTAATTGATGAAACATGGTGAAAATTAATCATACATTTTCTGTAAACTGTTTTTAGTAAACAATTCATTTTAATACTTCATTAAATATTCATAAGTTGAACATATTAAGAAAATTCAAAAATTATACATTATATAGAACTCACCTGTAGAAAAAAACCCATTTTACAAAATTTAAATCGATCGCCCCTATGGCTTTTGGCGTTATTCCCAGAACGCTGCGTCAGCTGTCACTTTCACACTGATTATACAATCTTGGACATATTTCGATAACTGAAGCATCAGCCAACCCAAAATAATAAAGCCCCTAAACCAATAATGCACTACTTCTGTGCATTAAAAAATTAAGGTGGTAAAAACTGTATTTTTTCGTATAAATACAGTTTTTTGGAAAAAGTAGTAGTATCCATTTTCGGAATCCAAAAAAATATATAGATGCGGGCGTTACTCAATATAGCTGCAAAACTATCGATGGGACCATTGATGTTATCCATGCGGCCAATGCTTTAGCAACTATCGATTGTGTTTTGAAACCATCGATTCTATTTTACTTTGCACTCTTAAATATAAAGTTCCTTTTCCACTCACGTTAACCTGCGAAAAGAAAATTGTTGTAGCGAAACTTTTTTATTAGTTTAAGAAAAACTAGGTCTGCCAGTTACTGCCGAAATTCGACTGTTCTTATAGTTTTTGTGACCCTTGGAGATAGCTGTGCGTTTCTACTTCTCGATAATTTTGGATAACTCCAAAATCTATATATCTACATATAAACCGATAACTCGGTAAACATTGGATACCTCTATAAATTTCGACAACTCAGTTAATTTTAATAGCTCCATATTTTTAGAAGTTATCGACCAATTTCTCTGATAGCAGGATACAATTCGATAAGCAGTGTTAACTTGATAAACTTATATAACCTTGAAATTTCGATAACTAAATATATTTTGAAAACTTCAAAAACTGCGATTCGATAAATCGACAATTTTCAGTAAATTAATAGGTACCGGTAATTCGATAAGTTCAAAGAACTCGATGTATTACGATAACGCCATAAATTCCGTTAACTCCACAAATATTGATAATGCAATTAATATCGATAACTTGATAAATTCCATTAACTTGACAAATTTCGGCAATCCCGTCAATTTTATAGCTGCATAACTTCCGTAAATTTAGACATCTAATTGTCAGGGTTTTCTGACGCTATTAGATTTATCAAAAGTTTTCGACACAGTAGATGATTCCATTCCTTTATTAAAATTAAATAATTATTTTGGATTCTCTGCTAGCCCTCTAAGATTGCTCGAAAATCACCTCAGTAATCGTTGGCAGAAAGTAGTTATTAAAAGCAACTGCTCTGAGATGAAGCGCCTTTATGCGGGTGTGCCTCAGGGATCTATACTTAGTCCAATTTTGTTCAGTATGTTTATTAACGATATAACTTATTGATGTAAGAGTGTTTCGATACATTTGAATGCTGACAATGCACAAATACCTATATTTTTCTCGTCCGATTGGCTTATCTGAGGATTTGGGGTTTAGAATAAACGAAGACCTCGAACGCATCTCTTTGTGGGCGAAAGTTAATAACTTAAATCTAAATGCCTCTAACACAAAAGCCATTTGTATTACGTATTCCTCGCAACTTGTAAAGAATTTACCATCTGTAACCTTACAGGGCATTACTATCAAATACGAGTCCGTTGTTACTAGCTTAGGGTTTAAATTAAATTCATACTTTGGATGTAAATACCATAATAACTATATATTAAGCAAAATCTACCTTATTTTAAGAAAACTATGGTACACATCCGACTTCATTCCTTGTGAAATTGAAATTGGTGAGAACTCTTATAGTTCCATTGATATTGTTTGGTGGGCTCTTGTATGAAAATATGGATTGTGAATCACATATTACGTCGAAAAGCTGCAATCACAACAGACGGCCAATTTATTCGCCACTCGACTCACACACCTGCTCTCTGAGAGCACTCTTCAACAATCCGACGTACGCGAGCAGTGGAACCACATTTGCCGATCATTAAGTACCGCCACCGAAGAAGTAGTTGGATTTCAGCGAGCCCGAAAGAACAACTGGTACGATGAGGAATGTCAAGAAGCCGCAGAGAAAAAAGATGCCACCTACAGGGCCACGCTGCGATCGGGCGCAACGCGAGCCATGTGGGACCGTTATAGGGAGCTGAAGAAGGAAGCGAGACGTATTTGCGGCAATAAGAAGAGAGAGGCCGAAATACGTGAGTGCGAAGAGCTTGAGATGCTGGCCGGCAGGAAGAACGACCGAAAATTCTACCAGAGGGTTAGGCGACTTACGGAAGGTTTCAAAACCGGGGCGAACTCCTGTAAGAACAACAATGGCGACCTAGTGACCGATGTCCAGAATATACTTAAATTGTGGAGGGAACACTTTTATAACCTACTGAATGGTAGCAGCGCTGAAAGTAGTGAGGAAGACGAACCCGAGTCCCCAGTCGATGATGATGGAGTAGCTGTCCCACCGCCTGACTATGACGAGGTAACTATAGCGATTACGCGGCTGAAAAACAACAAAGCTGCTGGAGCTGACGGCCTGCCAGCCGAGCTATTCAAGTACGGCGGCGAGGAGCTGATTAGGTGCATGCATCAGCTCGTATGCAGAATATGGTCAGATGAACGCATGCCCGACGACTGGAATTTAAGTGTGCTCTGCCCAATCCACAAGAAAGGCGACCCCGCCATACGCGCCAACTACCGCGGAATTAGCCTTCTAAGCATAGGTTACAAGGTCTTATCGAGCGTATTGTGCGAAAGACTGAAGCCCACCGTCAACGAGCTGATTGGACCTTATCAGTGTGGCTTTAGGCCTGGAAAATCCACCATAGATCAGGTATTCACAATACGCCAAATCTTGGAAAAGACCCGCGAGAATAGGATCGACACACACCATCTATTTGTCGATTTCAAAGCCGCTTTCGACAGCACGAAGAGAAGTTGCCTTTATGCCGCGATGTCTGAATTTGGTATCCCCGCGAAACTAATACGGCTGTGTAAAATGACGTTGAGCAATAACACCAGCTCCGTCAGAATAGGGAAGGACCTCTCCGAGCCGTTTGATACCAAACGAGGCTTCAGACAAGGGGACTCCCTTTCGTGTGATTTCTTTAATCTTATGTTGGAGAAGATAATAAGAGCCGCAGAACCGAACCGCTCAAGCACAATTCTTTATAAGAGCGTACAATTGCTGGCGTATGCCGACGACATCGATATTATCGGTAAAAACAAGGGCTATGTCTGTTCTGCCTTCTCGGGATTGGATAGAGAAGCAAAGCGAATGGGTCTGGTGGTGAACGAGGACAAAACGAAGTATATCCTCTCATCACACAAACAGTCAGAGCATACGCGTCTTGGCACCCACGTCACTGTTGACAGTTACAAGTTTGAAAAAGTAGACGACTTCGTTTATTTGGGAACCAGCATTACACCAATAATAATGTCAGCCTTGAAATCCAACGGAGAATTACTCTTGCCAACAAGTGCTACTTTGGGCTGAGTAGGCAATTGAGAAGTAAAGTCCTCTCTCGTCGTACAAAGATCACACTCTATAAGTCACTCATCATGCCTGTGCTGGTGTATGGCGCGGAAGCATGGACACTGAAAGCATCTGATGAGGCGGCTCTTGGAGTTTTCGAGAGAAAGATTCTGCGAAAGATTTACGGACCTTTACGCGTTGGTGATGGCGAATATCGCAGACGATTTAACGATGAGCTGTATGAGCTTTACAACGATATAGACATATTGCAGCGAATTAAAATTCAGCGGCTCCGCTGGCTTGGCCATGTCGTTCGGATGGACTAAACGCTCCTGCTCTGAAAATATTCAACGCGGCCCGGGATGCTGGTAACAGAGGAAGAGGAAGGCCTCCTCTGCGTTGGAAAGACCAGGTGGAGAAGGACTTGGCTTCACTTGGCATTTTCAATTGGCGTCAGTTAGCACAGAAGAGAAATGACTGGCGTGCTGTTTTGGACTCGGCCAAAATCGCTTAGGCGGTTACAGCGCCAATTAGGAAGAAGAAGAATCACATATAAAGCTGCAACTTGCTCTGAACAATTATGCACGATATATCTTTTCGAAGCGAAAGTTTGAACACATATCGGGGTTTTCTTTTAAGGTAATTGGCTGCAGTCTTACTAATTTCCTAAACTATCGCAACCTAGTTTTCCTAAATCAATTAATTTATAAAAGGCAACCAGCATGCCTCTTTAGAAATTTATATTTCGCGAAGTCAGAGAGAATTTGCAACCTCATTGTTCCACGCTATAAATATCTCTCGTCATCTAGAATGTTCTTTGTCAGTGCGATCAAACAGTGGAACTCATTACCGAATGTCATTAAAAATGAATGCAATACAGCGCGCTTTAAATTAGTCTTAATGGAGTTTTTTGCAATGGAAAATACACTTCTCTAACTCCCCTGCAGTGAAGCTGCAAACTAGTTAGGAAAAATACTAGCTTACAACTAGAATTTCCAGACTGAAACCGAACTAGTTCGAAAATGACCAGACTTGTACCAAGTACAAAACGATTTATTCATGCCCGGTTTTATTTGACTTCGACAGTTTAATACAATAAAGTACACACAATATTATAACTTTTAATTGGGTATATTGTAAACCATTAAAGCGAGTACATATTCAATTATATAAATAATGAAAAATAATCATAATGATTATTAATTAAAGCATGTTTTTTGGATTTTGGATTATTAATGATTAAATACCAATATAAGCACCCTTTTTAATGATTCATAATTAATAACAAATTGTTAATTAATTCATTAATTTTAATTACATGATTATTTTGTTAGTTTTGATTACTTTCAATTATATTTGATTTTTTAAAAGTCACGATCAATATAGTTATTTGAATAATTTCAATTATCAATGTTTGTTGACTATAGACAAAAATTAGGAATATTTAATAACTGCATGAATTATTTATTTATTTTATTCTCATCCAAATCACAAGTTTTAAGCGTTAATTACCTTTATAAAATTTTAAAGAGAAAATTAAAAAGGAAATGTTCAAAGTTAATGAGTTTAATTTAATTTAATGAAAACTTTTAGTTTTATTTAAGTTCACTCGAAAATGAACTAAAGTATTTATTTTATTTTTAACTAAAATGTTTTTTTTACATATTGAATATTATTAAAAAAGATAAAAAATATAGTATTTATTGTACCTGAAAGCTTTTACATCTAATAACATTTTATGAAAAATGCATTTAAATTTATGCTCAAAAGTTTATAATATTTGTGAATGTATTTATTTTTCCTTTTAACTAATCCTCAAAAAATGTAACACTAATTATTGACAAATCTAAGGCTGCTAAATAAAAATGTGTAATATATTAAAGTGTACTTAATCAAACGTTTTTTATTATATATTCATGAATTCATTTTATTATTTGACTCCCAAACTAGTGGCTTCGATCCATAATTGGACTGGTATTTTTCTGCATATTTTGAACTAGTATGAGACTGGTATATTTCTGACCGAAATCTGATAATTGCCATCTCGTAGGACATCCGCATGTTAAAAATACCAGTTGATTGCATGGAAAAAAGATAGTTAGCTGACTAGTTGGGCAAGCAATTCATACTAGTTCTGAGGTAGTTTACAACTGGTACATTTGACTGCAGGGTCTGTTTACCTACTATATATTTGTGGAAGTATGTATGTATGTATGTGCCAGGTTGCAGCATAAACGGACGGACACAGTCGAACAAAATTTTGACAGAGTATTGCCATGACACCTAGGCCTATAATAGGCTGAAAAAAATTGGGATTCGACAAGGGGGCGTGGCACCTCCCATAGGCGTCAAATTTGTTATCAGCCATAACTTCGGAACTATAAGTCACATGAACTTGAAATTTGGTATGCGGCCTTATATATGGTAGGTGCTTATAGTAGGGTATATATAAATGAGTTTGTAAAGGTAGGCGTGGCACATCCAATAGGCGTGAAATGTTTTATCAACCATAACTTCGGAACCAAACCATAAGCCACATGAACTTGAAAATTGGTATACAGACATAACTATGGTAGGTGCTTATAGTATGGTATATATAAATGTGTTTGTAGCGTGGGCGGGGCACATCCGATAGGAATATTTTATCAGCTATAACTCCGGAACTATAAGTCACATGAACTTGAAATTTGGTATGCAGTCATATATAAGGTAGGTGCTTATAATTTCCTTCTTTCTTCTTTTTTGGCGCTGTAACCGCCTAAGCGATTTTGGCCGAGTTCAGCAAAGCACGCCAGTCGTTTCTCCTCTGTGCCAACTGACGCCAAGTGAAGCCAAGTCCTTCTCCACCTGATCTTTCCTTATGCTTATAATAGGATATATATAAATGAGTTTGGAAAAGAGGGCGTGGCCAATAGGAGTGAAATTTTTTATCAACCATAACTTCGGGGCCAAACCATAAGTCACATGAACTTGAAATTTGGTGTGCAGACATAACTATGGTAGGTGCTTACAGCAATGGGTTTGGAAAAGGGGGTGTGGCATGGTATAATTTCACAACCATCAGAGACATGAAATTGAAATTAAGTATGCAGACATATCTGCGGTAGGTGCTTACAGTAGGCTATATATACATGAGTTTGTAAAAAGGGGCGTGGCACATCCCATAGGCGTGGAAAATTGTATCAGCTAAACGTCGGTACCATAAGTCACACGAAATTGAAATTTTGTATGCAGAGGCATCTACGGTAGGTGCTTATATGTAAATGGGTTTGTAAAAGGGGGCGTGGCACATCCCATAGGCGTGGAAAATTTTACCAGCTATAATTTCACGGGTTGGTATCGAAATTCTGGTACTACAAAATTCGGAACACGAAATTCCGCTTAACAAAATTCTGCTTCTCAAATTCTGCTTTTTGAACATTCTGCTTTTTGAAAAGTCTGCTTTGACAATTCTGCTTTTCAGAAAACTGAATTACAAGTGCGCACTTTTTAAAGTAATGACATGTTCTATTTAACATTGTTTACGTTATATTTTAAAACAGAATTTTGATTTTCAGTATTTTTAATTAGTTTGAAAAAACTTGTATTACTGGAAATAATCATAACGCGAAATATTCTCCTGAGTTTTGGGCAGTGCATGACACAGTAAAACCGTGGCGAAGGGTGGAATGGCCGCAAAAAGTGGTTGTAGGAAGCAATTCCCAGTTTCTATAATCTTGTATTGAATTTACAAGAACTTATTTTTGCAAAATCTCAAATTTCCAGAAAGGATAACAAGAAATTAAAATTAAGTAGCTTATAAAAACTATTAAAAACGAAATTATTAATGTAAGTCGTCGGTAGATGGAATTTTGACGGATCAAACCAAAAATTTAATATTTCTCGTGGTGAATACAAACATCAGAATTTTACCTAGCTCATGGGGCTGGTAAAATTTTGACAGCTTCTAAATATATATTTACATACATAATAGGTTTGTTCCACACTCTACTTGTAGAAAAACTCGATCAAAGTTCAAACTGTGAGCGTATATCAAAGAAACTCAAAATGCGGAACTTTCAAAAGCAGAATTTTGAAAAAGATGAATTAGAAAAAGCAGAATTAAGAAAATACAGAATTTTGAGAATTTTTTAAAATTTGGCAGAATTTTGCGATGTAGAATTTTGTAATGCAGCGTAATGAGACGCTCCCTAATTTCACATGAAATTGAAATTTGGTACGCAGACGTATCTATGGTGGGTGCTTAAACTAGGGTATATATAAATAAGTTTGTAAAGGGGGTGGGGCACATCCCATAGGTGTAAATTTTTTTAAGAGCTGTAACTTCGGAACCATGAGTCACATGAGATTGAAGTCGGAATTCAGACCCTATATCTATGGTAAGTGCTTATAGCTTATAGCAATGAGTTTGTACAAGAGGGCGTGACACATCCCATGGGCGTGACATTTTAACAGATATAACTTCGGAACCACAGGTCACATGAACTTGAAATTTGGTGCCAAAGTCTATGATAAATGCTTATAGTAAGGGATATATAAATGAGTTTTTTGAAAGGGGCACATCCCACATGCGTGAAATTATGTATCAGCTACAACTTCGGAACTATAATTTACAGGAATATGAACTTTGGTATGAATACCTATCCATGGTTGGTGCTTATAGTAAGGTTTGTATACATGAGTTTGTAAAAGGGAACGTGGAGCATTGGCGCGGAATTTTGAATCAGCCATAAATTGGGAACCATAAGTCACATGAATTTTAAATTTGTTAGGCAGACATACATATGTATATGTGGGAGGTGTTTAGAGTAAAGTATATATAAATTACTTTGTAAAAGGGGGATAAATACGTATTCATCTATTATATCACTTAGATATTTAAAACTGTGTGTTTTTCTTTAAACTTACAGTCTTTAGACCATTTCGAAATGGAAAGATTAAATCGGTTTTTTGATCCCGCGCTGCTGTTAAACGAAAAATGTTCATTCATAATGAATAAAACTCCTTCCAAAATAAACATTCTACCGGAAAAGTGCAGCTATACTAAAACAGCTAAGCGAATAGGCAGCTAAATGGAATGTACCGTAGTAGACCAATTTTCATTTGAAAATTCTATCGTTGCACATTAGGTCAAATGATTATTTTTTCTGTGCGAAATTAATAAGGTAAAAAGATGGCAAACGTTAAAGAAAATGTAAAGGCAGTAATTAAAATATGAAAACATGACTTGGCTTTCGTAAAAAAGACTTTTCTGCTTTTTTGTATGTTCAAATGATGAGCATATCGTTACCTTAATATAGAAAGGCCTTAACTCATATAGTCGCTGAAATGCAAACAAGACATTACTGAATAAATTTTTTCTTGCTTGACATGACGTAGGGACTTATAATTCGATAAAATGCATCATAATCAATCAAAAGGGGGAATTTATAGATTTTTACTTATTTACGGATTTTTGTATTTCAGCGACGATGTGAGATAGGGCCTTTCTATATTAATGTAACGATATGTGTTTAAGTGGTACTCAAAAACATTGTCCAATCAGCTTGGTTTTGACACAAGTTATATTCCTCCCTTATAATGAGCTACATAATCAAATAAGTATGGTCACAATACGTAAATGGTTTCCTCTAGCGATTAATTATAGCATTATCGAAACTCTTAAATTAAAGAAATAAAAATATTTACTACATGTTTCGCAGATATACCTTGAAGAGATATTCCTAAAGTAGTTACTCTTCATAAAACACATCATTTTCACTTGAGATTTCAGTATTCCCAAATTCTCCACCGATATTATTTATATTCACATTGCAAATGCTGCTTTGTGACACATTTACCAAAAATCGCCGGTAACTTCCTGAAAAGAATGCGAATATTTCTGTAACTAATATGTGAATGAATGTGAAAATTTCAATCCGTAAATTTTCTCAAGGATTTGCCTTTTTGAGAAGGCTGCTCATCAATGGTCGTTGAAAATCGGCGCAATTGTAGTATTTGTAGCATAGCCACGGCTACGCTACAGGAGATGAAAGGTAATCCAAATTGAGGCTGCTATTTTTTTGCTATCACATACTTCCATTTTCACTATTTATCACTATTAAAATGGATTCTTTATCACCAAAAAATTTAGGCAAAGCTATTTTCAGCGAAAGGGAAGACAGAACCGCAATTTTTGGATTGCGAAAAGAACTTCATCAGCAAGAAACGCTATGTTTTCAGATCTAAATATTTTAGCATCCTTTCCAATTTTGTTTTCCATAATTTTCATCTTTCTTTGATAAATAATTGCAAAAAAGGCGCGTTTGTTCTTCTTAGAGTTTCATGGAACTTTCGGAAATATCAGCAGCAACAAGTTTTTTTTTCAACATGGTTGACAACCAAAAAAGCTTTTTTTTTCGAATATCTAATCAGCCAAACTTCAAACAACTCGTCTCTTGTAATAGCACGATAGCCCAGAAAAAAACGTTTTTCTTGAAAACGGCTAAAAACGGCAGGTTAAGTAAAATAAAATCAACTTTTACATCTCAATTTATCCATTTCTGTTACCATTTTGTTTGCAGAAAAATAACAAAAAAAAAGCTTACGTAAATAATAAATGGAAATAAATCAGACAATTTTTGAGTTTATGCAAATAAGTAATTTTTTTTTCAAACAAATGATAAAAAGTCACTTTTTTAAATTGGGATATAAGTTCTCACTTATAGTTTTATTTTTCATTTAAAATTCACCTTTAATTATTCGAACTTTACAAAGGAAATGCACTTGAAACTTACAAAATATACCGGTTGCGCAAACAACGTGTCAATAACGTCTTGAAAGTGTAACTTTGGCTTATTGCTGTCTAACGGTGTTTTTTATTTTACAAAAACTAAGTAAAGTTTCTGTTATTTTGGAGTATTCCCTACAGAATACCAACAAATAATAATGTAAAAATGCCCTTACGAATTTGGAATTTCGCAAAGCCAAAGAATCATTTGACCTAATGTGCGTTGCCTTAATCCACCTAATATTCATAATGAAACAAGATTTGTAGTATGAAAAATAATGACCAATATATATACATGGAATACCTCCGAGTGTATTTCTCCCATGAAACAGCTTCTCATAAAGTCCATTAGCCTTTCGAAGGCGGCGTAAAGTTGTAGGTACCTCCAATTTTGTAACGACATCAAGACGCACTCCACAAATTGGAGGAGAAGCTCGGCCAAACACTTAGCGTGAAGCGCCAAACTATCATTATTATTCGAATATCCGGCTTATAAAACTTTTAGAAAGATCAGTGAAGTTACTACATTTTTGCAGAAAAAATAAACAGCTGCGTTTTTGGCGAGAGATAAATTACCAACCTTTGAAAGAAAATTTAATTTCTGGATTACCTGTGTGGAAAAAAGAGCATTGAATGTTTCCCACTTTTATACAACTTTCTACAAGAAACGCGATGAATTACCAAATGAAATGTGAAATGTCATAACAGAGCACTTCGTAAATCTCCTGAGATCTTATTTTTCAAATGGTAGTAGCAATATTGATTGTGTACAAAATCCATTAATGAAGCATTCATAGATCTTCAGAGTACTTCGTCATTGAAACACATATATGAGTCTGTGTCTCTGAACGAGTTTTGGGTTAGTGTTAGGAGTGAATACCATGAAGTAGCTAAAAAGGCTATCTTAACGTCACAGCGCATCGATGGGGTAACTGGGGTTTCAGCTTACACTTGCATAAAAAACAAATTCAGGCTTACATTTTTGGATGCTACCCCAAAAATGCGCATACAGATTCCAGACATAATATCGAACTATAAAGCAATATTCAATAACAGTGAAACAATTTCATTCTTCACATTAAAATTTAAAAGTTTTTATTGATATCTCAATTACAGTGCCTTTGATTTTTAGTAATTAGATGTGGGTTTCATAAAATGAAAAATATTTAAGAGTTCCATTATCTTAAAAGTTTGGGAGCCCCTGTATGTACTATAGAAATTAGAAAATTTTAGTTGAGAAAAAGAAGTACACACAAAGGATTTAACAAAAAGGTATTTTCAAAAGTACAATTTTGGCACTTTGTGCCAAGTTGAAAAATTAATGCATTTGAAGTAAAATAGGGCAAAAATGGTACGGTTTGAGCCAAGTTGGCAGCCCTGTCCGCAATCCTGCAGCGGACACAGGGTGAACTAATTAAAGTACTAGTAGTTCTTTATATTGGCGAGTAAATTTTTTCTCTTCATATGGATAGCTGTGTTCTCTCTCGTCTTAACAAAAAGCTGTTTCTAAGATTTCTATGATTGACACAACTTAAAAATCTATTCTAAACTTAAAACTTTATATTAACATGAACGAATTTTATCTTACGGCTACGACTGTGGGCCAATATATTTAGCAGGGTGCAATTTTCTTATAAAATATCCAAAATTTAACACATCTAACAGAGTTACATATATGAAAATTATGACTCGTTTGAGGTTAAATTAAGCACTGTCCAGAAGATAATTAGTCAAACGTGCTGGAATGAGAGTTAAAATCTTGGCATAAATGACGAAATGATTCGTTTAAGTAAAAATTGCATAGCTTCAAAAACAGAGGTCGTAAGTGTCTTGATGCTCGATCAACTTGCCATATATTTTCGACTTTTCGTCAAATTTTTTTCAAAATAAAATTAAAACCGGGTCGAGTTTACTCATAAAGAGTCCGCAGAATTTATTGCAAATCTTTAAGTCTACATTTTCTTCATAACGATTACTGAACTTTATAAAATAAAATTAAATTGTACACATGCACCATACATAATACTTGTGTGTATATGTATGTATGTATTTATAAGTTTTCAAATTGGCCGTTAGAAATGCCTTTAACTTATTTTTATTTTTTATTTTTTTTTTTAACTCTTCTGTGATTTTTGGTTTGCTAATTTACCATTGTTGTTTGCTACCACTCAGAAGAATCAATCTCCCTTCTATAGATGCAATGCCATTACCTTC
>NW_023458559.1:15978935-15987263 GCF_013731165.1 Rhagoletis pomonella | reverse complement strand
CATCCATATATATGTATATATGTACATACATATACAAATACATACATATATAGGTACTATTCGACGAAATTGCATTGAACATATGTATGTACATAGGTATGATTATGATTGTACAAAGATCTGTCTGTGTGAGATAATGTTAATTTTTATGGCGCCTTCGGTCGCAGCAATTTACAGACTTGTAAGTTGGTTTTTTATTGTCGACGTATGGAAAATGAATTAATGTGAACAAGGAAGGAATGTTTGTGCTCGTAGTGACAGTTTGCCGCAGGATATGCTTATAAATAAATTTAATGTGATACGCTATGAATGCACAGAGGCATCGCCGAAGAGAAACTACAATTTATGAGCAGTTATTGCGCGCACTAATTGCCCCTGAAGTTAAAGGACAAGCAACTCGGGAGAGTAGTGGCTATTTCTGTGTACTACTTCTAGGAAAGTTTCAAGAAATTTGGAAAAAATAACTAATATGAAAGGTGTGAGAAAGTGTAAAAAGGATGGGCTTGAAGTAATTTGTGAGACTGAATGTGCGCACTACCAAAAAGTGTGGCAAATTAATTTGCTAGTCTTCGGGAAAAGGACAATATCTAATTTTTTTTTTTATAAAAGAATAATTTGTGAGAAGATTACTGCTGCACAATATTAAAATGGATAAAATTGAGCAAAATGGCATCAAAGCAAATTAGCACGCACATTTGCATACACTTAATCCATTCAAGAAAAGTTTACCTTTTTTCAATGACTTTGGACATAAAGTAAGTGATGTTGGGACTTTTCTTCTTCAATTTCTTTGCTGTAAAGGGAGGGGGGTGACTGAGTGGAAGGCCCTAATTGAACTGACCACGAGCGCCAAAATCGCTTGTTGCTTAATCCGATTATGACAAAATTGGCCGGTGAGCATTTCACGCATCAAATAGCACCCAACAACAACGCCACATCTGTCAACTATTTACACAAATAACGGACATTGTTCAGCTGCTAATAAAGCGACTGACCTTATTGCCCATCGTCCTAAACATGCATACGCTCAGACTTTTATACTTATTTTATTTGCTTATTTTTTCTTCGAAATCGATGGAAAGGACATTTCAAGTACATATATATATGTAAGAAAATAATGATTTCTTTCATCGGCTATTCAATATTTTTTCGTCTGCTTTTGCGGTTGAGTTGTGTGACATTTTGTTCATTTTTTCTTCACATCCCTGTTTCTTTTGTGTCCATTGAGGCGCAAATTATAAACGAATTAGTGAGGCAAAGTGGCCACTGGACGAATAGCAGATCAAATGCGGGATTTTCCTTCATTCAAGTGTATTTATTTTCTCCTTCTTGATAATGTAAGCCTTAAGTAACGGGTGATTTTTTAAGAGCTTGATAACTTTTTTTTTAAAAAAAACGCATAAAATTTGCAAAATCTCATCGGTTCTTTATTTGAAACGTTAGATTGGTCCATGACATTTACTTTTTGAAGATAATTTCATTTAAATGTTGACCGCGGCTGCGTCTTAGGTGGTCCATTCGGAAAGTCCAATTTTGGGCAACTTTTTCGAGCATTTCGGCCGGAATAGCCCGAATTTCTTCGGAAATGTTGTCTTCCAAAGCTGGAATAGTTGCTGGCTTATTTCTGTAGACTTTAGACTTGACGTAGCCCCACAAAAAATAGTCTAAAGGCGTCAAATCGCATGATCTTGGTGGCCAACTTACCGGTCCATTTCTTGAGATGAATTGTTCTCCGAAGTTTTCCCTCAAAATGGCCATAGAATCGCGAGCTGTGTGGCATGTAGCGCCATCTTGTTGAAACCACATGTCAACCAAGTTCAGTTCTTCCATTTTTGGCAACAAAAAGTTTGTTAGCATCGAACGATAGCGATCGCCATTCACCGTAACGTTGCGTCCAACAGCATCTTTGAAAAAATACGGTCCAATGATTCCACCAGCGTACAAACCACACCAAACAGTGCATTTTTCGGGATGCATGGGCAGTTCTTGAACGGCTTCTGGTTGCTCTTCACTCCAAATGCGGCAATTTTGCTTATTTACGAAGCCATTCAACCAGAAATGAGCCTCATCGCTGAACAAAATTTGTCGATAAAAAAAGCGGATTTTCTGCCAACTTTTCTAGGGCCCATTCACTGAAAATTCGACGTTGTGGCAGATCGTTCGGCTTCAGTTCTTGCACGAGCTGTATTTTATACGGTTTTACACCAAGATCTTTGCGTAAAATCTTCCATGTGGTCGAATAACACAAACCCAATTGCTGCGAACGGCGACGAATCGACATTTCACGGTCTTCAGCAACACTCTCAGAAACAGACGCAATATTCTCTTCTGTACGCATTCGTGTGGTTGGTTTAATGTCCAATAAAGTAAACTGAGTGCGAAACTTGGTCACAATCGCATTAATTGTTTGCTCACTTGGTCGATTATGTAGACCATAAATCGGACGTAAAGCGCGAAACACATTTCGAACCGAACACTGATTTTGGTAATAAAATTCAATGATTTGCAAGCGTTGCTCGTTAGTAAGTCTATTCATGATGAAATTTCAAAGCATACTGAGCATCTTTCTCTTTGACACCATGTCTGAAATCCCACGTGATCTGTCAAATACTAATGCATGAAAATCCTAACCTCAAAAAAATCACCCGTTATATTTTGTCATTTATGTGTGCTTGCATGAGTGTTAGTGAATTTTTCTTTGTAGAGGTAAGGAAAGTGAATAATAGTGTTGGATGATTACAAAAACTCCATTGTGCGATATTTCAGTACATAGCCACCAACGAAGAGGCTGATAATTAGTGGTCGGTGGTCGGTCAGTATAACGAACTTTCAATACATATATGTATGTATGTATACACTCGTAAAACTAGGGCCAAATGTTAGCTTTCCCTCCGCCAGGATTTTTAATAGAACTTTAAAATTTCAAGGATATGGTTAATTCAAAAAATAGTTTAAGAAACTCAGTGCAAGATAGAATACCATTTTGTGTGTCAATTAAAAGAGACAATTTTCTAAAGTTAAAAAAAAACTGTTTGGTGCGCAAAGACGAAAAGGTATTGAAAATTTCCTTTTAAAACTATATATTTGAATATCCTTGGAAATTTCTAAGGGATTCAACAAACAAAAATAAAAATTATATGCAATACAAATATGTACATTACCTCGTATTTCGAACTTCTAACTTGATAAGCTTAGGATATAAAAAATTATTTGGAAGCCCATTTTCAATACCCATTGGCCGTTGTGCACAAAAAAATTGATTTTTTTTTTCAATTCTAAAGATTTTTCTCTTTTTTATGTATACTAGCAGACCCGGCGAACTTCGTCCCGCCCAAAATTATTTTTTTTATTGAAACATTTGGTCCAACGTTTTCGCCAGCAATTCACCTTCACGTTTGGTTTTGTGGTCAGACAGAAGGCAATGGAGGATTGCCGTCTTAAATAACCTGATGAAAGCGTTATACCTCTGCTACCACCAGCGGGTTCCGAGTTTAATACTTTCAGTGCTGGAGCGTCGGTGTCCATTCGAATGACATGGCCAAGCCAGCGGAGCCGCTGTATTTTAATTCGGTGCACTATGTCCATGTCGTTGTAAACCTCATACAGATCATCGTTCCAACCTCTGCGGTACTCGTCGTCGTCAACGCGTAAAGGCCCGTAAATCTTCCGCAAATTCTTTCTCTCGAATACTCCAAGAGAACGGCCCATTATTATCGGTGTTAATGCTGGTTCCCAGTAAATTAAATTCTCTACTCTCTCGTCTACAGTGACGTGGCTGCCAAGGCGCGAATGTGCTGACTGTTTGTTTGATGACAGGAGATACTTCGTCTTGTCCTCGTTTACCACCACACCCATTCGCTTTGCTTCCTTGTCCAACTTGGAAAAGGCAGAACAGACTTCGCGGTATTTGTTACCGATGATTTCAATGTCATCGGCATAAGCCAGCAATTGCACGCTCTTGTAGTAAATTGTTACTGAGCGGCTCACTTCTGCAGTTCGCGAGATCACCTCTTATAAAAAGAAGGAGCTTTTCTTTATATAATTAGTGTAGGTAACACAGGGCAACACCGATTTTCATGCGGCAAATGTTAAAGATGTTTTCGATAGACATTTTTGTGCTGATAACGAATCCGTAAGTATAAAGTTTAAATCAGCTGCAGATTTTGAGAAACACGTGGTGAGAGTGTAAAAAAATCGCGTTTTTTGCAATATTTTAGAACTTCTTGCAAGAAAACAAAAGGTGATAGAACCTTCCACTTAGGCTTAAATTATAGCTAGAACTACGGACTAATATCCCTGGAAATACTATTCCTGCATCTTGCCCTGATGGTCACCTATACTCATTTACGTTTTATCGTTCAACAAAAAAAAAGTACTGGAAAACTATGCAATTGAAACAAAAAATTGGTAAAAATCAGTGTTAGCTGTTCAAGAAATGACTATAGGTGACCTTAGGGTAGGGCAGCCAGACGTCCCGGTTTTCCCGGACATGCCCCGGTTTTAGACTATTTGTCCCGGTGTCCCGGTCCAACCTTAAAATGTCCCGGGTTTCGTTTAAGTGTCCCGGTTTTCGATTTGATTGCACAAATTTTGCATAAAAATGACTACGCTGAGAGATAAAACGCGTTGTAATATTAAGAAAATTTGTATGAACTTACTGGGGAAAATAACGCATAGTAAATATGAATATTTTTTATTTGATTATCATTTTAAAATTTTCGTTGAATCAAACTGAACATTTGAATGCACATTTACATGTCTGGCTGTAGCTGAGTGCACGAAGATGCTTGCCACAATTTGCTAATTTCCAGATCGTCAGGGTTCAAATCCCATTACAGGCAGCATGAAATTTAAATATTTTTTAACTTAATTATGAAAAAGCATCCGTTAAGTGCAAAGCGCTTCATTTTAATATTGGCGTATTTCAATTGAATAATTCTATACTAAATACTAAAATTTGTATACTTAAATTTATTACGAGTTGGGTTGGAGCAATAGTAAATGATTAATATAAGTATGAACCTAAATACGCTAAAATGACATGAACAGAGTTTTACAATTATATTAAGAAAAAGCCAGAAGTTTTGAAACAAGTTCACAGCAACGAAACAAATGACTGATATTTTAAAGTTACCTTGTATTTAATTTTTTTTCTTTCGTGAGACCTAGATTACTTATAAGTACCGTGCCGTACAAAATTATTGGCTCGGAGACTCTTTCATCTGATCACAATTTCTAATCAGATCTTTTAGAAAATTATTAAAATGTAGCTTTTGAGCTAATTAGTAAAGTGCAAGTCTCAAGTTACCAGAAAATTTCGTTGATTTTTTGCAATTATTTATTTTTTGCTGACAGTGTCTTCCACATACAAAAAAATTTCGAACATAGTTTGTATGGAAGAAACTATCAGTAAAAACAATACCAAAAATCAACTAAATTTTTATGGGCTGCAGAACTTCATTTTCAAAATTTTTATAAAAAAGTCTGAATAGAAAGTTGCGAATTTGTATGCAATTTATTGCATTTTCCCGAGTTTTGCACAAAGTTTAGAAATTTTATTTTTATGTTTTCTGATGTATTTACTATAAACTGTATTTTTATAAGGAACAAAAAGGTACATGCATTGTGAAAAATTCTCTGTGCTTTAGTTGTGATAAATTTGTTTTGTTTTGCTGGTGTACGTTGTAATGATCTCATGATGTCATGTTTTTATGTTTTTGTTTTTGTTTGTCAAAATAAAATTTTACTACATCCTTTCGTACGTAATTTTTGTCGAAACGAAAGGGAAGGGAGCGAGAGGCCTCTCCCCCTTTAAGTGTCCCGGTTTGGCAACAGAGATATCTGGCAGCCCTACCTTAGGGTCAAGGTGTAGGAATGATATTTTCAGGAATTAAAGTCAGAAGTCCAAGCCTTAATTTAAGCCTAAATGGAAGGTTCTACCACCTTTCCTTTAATTGCGGTAGATACTCAAACTTCCCTAAATCAGTTTCTCCTGTTCATCAAACGACTATAAGTGAACATCAAGCAAAGGTACAGGAATTCGCAAAGATAGTACTCGAGATTCTTAGCTTTAATCTAAGCCTAAGTGGAAGGTTCTACCACCCTTTTTTCCTTTGCTTGAGCTTCTCAAATATTCCAAAAAACGCGATTTTTTGACACTTTGACCTCATTTGTCTTAAAATCTGGAGCTGATGGGAACCTTACGCTTACGGATTCGTAATCAGCACAAAAAAATCTGTCAAAAATAGCGTTAACATTTGCTGCATCAATTTTTTTCCATTTTTGTTGGCCTGTGCAATAAGTATTGTTAAATAGCGAATACCCGCATATTTGCGGCGCTTTCAAAAACCTTTCGAACTGTAAAACAATGAATGAATTCTATTCTACGCATATCTGTAATATGGGTATCGAATTTCAAGTAAGTCGCACCATGAATAAGATTTTTTCCAATAGTCCACCTATCAGAAAAATATCCTATATGTTCATCCTAGCAATAAGCTACCTACGTGTCGAATTTCAACCAAGTCGGACCATAAATAAGACTTTTTCGAATAGATCGGTCACTGGTCCACTTAACGGAAAAAAAATGATCCTATATGCTAATCTAGGCAAAAGGCTACGTACGTACCAAACGCATTTTTTTAGCGTAGCTCGACCCCTGCACCACCTATCGGAAAAATTAAAACTCTGTGCACTCCTTCTAAACACCTTTCCAAAAAAGCAGCAACCATTCGAATCGGTTATGAAACATAGGACAAAATTGATCCCAATTGATTATGCTTACAATGAATTTCACAATTATCATACATTTTCCAAGCTTCACATCATCAAAATCATGCGATAAAATGCAAAATTTCGTCGATAAATTAAAATTTTTCGCGTTTTTCTGGATTTTTCCGAGTTTTTCACTTAGAATTTTCTATTTTTCCATTCGAAAGCCATTCCGAAGGAATTTCGCAAAAAATTCCATACAAAAAAATCAATTTTCGATTTTCCTGATTTCCCTACTTTCCCGGAGGGTTCCCCAAAATTTTCTTTCGTAAAAACCTTCTCCTGGCAATTACGAACAACTAAAAAAAAAAATTTTGCCAAATCGGCCCAACTGTTCTCAATTGATGAATTACTATACATTTTTTACACTATTTATATATATATAGATAAGGAACAGCTGTACGTAAACAGCGGTTTCCGAATGAATTTCAGTTTTTTTCACAAAAGTATACATATATATCGTCGTTTAAAGTACAAAGCCGCGTATCGTCATTCTGCAAAACCGCGTAACTGACATTGGCTGCCAAAAATTGAATTTGCTCACACAAGCTCTTGGCTCAATCCTTATCCATTCATCCTAAATATACTAGCCAGAGAAACGAAACCATTTTAAAAAACTAAACTAAAACTAAAAAAAACTAAACTAGAAAAACTAAAAAAGCTATTTTACTATATTTTGTCTTTTGTTGCAAGGCGTTAGATAAAAAAAAATCATCCGGTTTAACGAATTTTTAGATTTTACGAATGAGACGCACAACATACGGTTCGTTATATTGGAAGACCACTGTTCATACTTGTAAAATTTTTTCATTTGCAATAGAAAATTATTTTAAATTTTCCTCATGCAATCGCTCTTTAAAGCTATTTGTAGATTAAAATTCTTAAATTTCTTACACACGCATACATTTCATACAGAATGCATGACTAATTGTGAAGAACTGATTGATGTCTATATACATACATAGTGTACATACATATTTACATACATAAGAGTATATGTAACACGAAATTCTCTGAACATGTCGTTTTCTCAATACTTATTGTCACTTAGGAAACAACCAAGAAACCACAAAATGAACATCTTTATTCCGTCAGCACCCCAGTGATATTGCATAAAAAAGTCTTGATTCTTGTTGGTCTTCATAACTACTGAAATTATTGTATTGAATGAATGCCTCATTTACATATTTGTGCTATTGAAAATGTCATTATGCGCATTATTGATCACTTCAGGGATTAACTACGGTAAAGAAAAGCAGATAGGGATGAATGATTCTGTGCAAAAATTCTAAATTTATTCTTTTAAGTGCACACAACACTCGACATTTTTGAATTGCATTCAAATAATTATCAATTCAAACATTTTCGGAAATAAAAAGTTATTCAGTAAAGAATATAGCACAGCACTTTCGGCACACTTCATTCTAAGCAATCAAATTTTGACTTTCTACGAAAGCTGCTTAAATTATAAAAGAAAGGATTAAATAAAGAGTTGGTCTTACTAAAATTATATTTACTTGGTCATGATTGTTTTTAGGGTTGACGAAAAAGCAAAGT